>NW_024412447.1:7828521-7854030 GCF_014898765.1 Herpailurus yagouaroundi | reverse complement strand
TTCCTTCCTTCCTTCCTTCCTTCCTTCCTTCCTTCCTTCCTTCCTTCCTTCCTTCCATTAAGTTTAAAATTTTAATTCCAGTAAAGTTAATCCTTTGGCTTTCTAAGGAGAGAGGAAGACTTTCCTTCCAGGTTGGATTGGGCTTTAGGACCCCTCTTACTATATAGACCCTCATGAGGGAAGAGAAGGCCTGAAAAAAGATGAATCCAAAGAGACGAGTCCATAAAGAGAAGATGCCAGACATCGGCACCCACCTGGAACACATTAGTGCACCATGTTGGAGGCTTCCAAGAAGGTCCCTGACTGTCCCTCGAGAGGGACACAGGAATGGCGGGGGCAGTGAGTGGGAAGGCCTTTCGCATAGGTCGAGTGAGTGAGGGTGAGCAGTGAACAGATGCCCCTCCTGAATTTATGTCACGATCTAAAACTGCTCCAAGGAAGTCTAACACAATTTAGAGAAAGTTATAACGTGAAGGTTCCTTTAGTTCAAGGCCTGAAATCTATCTTTATCCATGGCAGTGGGCTTATTTAAGCTTGAGAACAGGTAAGATTCTAACCAGGCAGAATGATCACTTTTGGCTGTTTTTGTGCCATTTGAAGATGTTTGTATTACCCGACCCATGGGGAGTGCCAGGCGAAGGAAACAGACTCGGTCTGGGTTTTGAGAAGTGGGGAGCGGGGCAGGTGCAGGGTGGGGCATTTGGCGGGGAAGGAGATGGCATGAACAGAGATGGGAACTCCCAGGGACAGTGGGCATGAGCAGGCCTGTCAGGGAAGGTATGAGGTGACAGGTGTTCGGGGGACCCCTCTTTCCCTTTTGACGGTGGCACCCAGTGTGGGGGGGGTGTGGAATTATGCCCTGCACACCATGTCCCTTGGGTCTTGTGCAGCCCCGGTGGTCCACCCTGTGGACTTCCCTGTGGCAGGTCTTCGTGCCTTGGGCTTGTGGGTGTGTGTTTCGTAAAGCTCCCCTTTACTGGAGAAGGGCTATGAACTGATGAGCTTTTGACTTTGTACTGTGCAAAATGTTGGAAATAAAGGCAGGGACTCTTTTGGACTATTTTTACTTATTTATTATTTTTAAAAAATATTTTAGTTGTTTATATATCAAAAGTGAAAAAGCATATAATTCAACAGTTTCAAGAATGTCGGACCCCGCATTGGGGTATCCTTACGGGTACTGTGTGCGGCTGTCACTCTCCAGTGCATGATGAGAAACAAACAAACAGACACACAAAGAACAAAGATTTTTCACTGAGGAGCACGGTGGGATGATTAGGGTCCTACTGGCTCACATTCATTCGTTCGACATCTATGTGCAATTCTTCGATGAATCGGTCTTGATGTCATGCCCCCTAGCTCGTTGGTTTTCAGAAAGATTACCTAGCTGGGGTAGTTGAGTCCAGGCTCATGGTCTCTCTCATTCTCTCTCCTCTTCCTCCTCTTTCTCAGTCTCTCTCTCTCTCCCTCTCTCACGTGTCCACTGCTCACACACAGCAGCCGGAAATGACACGTTGAAGTGAGTCACCAATGCGGCTATGAATCACCCTGTAATTGGGGAAAGTTCTGTCCTTCTAGGTCGTGCAGCCCCTTGCTCTCGTGTTCCTAAATATATTGGAAAATTTTGAAACCACTCTGTCCTCACTCCGATCTCTCTTACCCGCCACATCCTTTTGGTCCCTAAAGTGGGCTGAAGTTAGATCATCTTGCGGGGGGAGGGGGTGTCTCAGCCCTCGAGTGGAGAAGGGCGAGGAAAAGAAGGCTCGGGCAGCCACAAGGTGGCAGTGTGGGCCCCACCATGCTGGCCACCCAGCAGGGTGGCCAGTCAAGTGGCCAGACTCCTGAGATGCAATGACCAAGACCACCGAGGAACACTACTAGCTAGTTCAGATTATACATTTCTCTTGAGAGTCCTCTTTCTCTTTAACAAGCACATGTGGACAAGGCTGTGATAAATACTAGGCACACCCCGGCATCCCACCCTCCCCACCAGATGAGGGCCGAGAGCCAGGCACACATCCCACTCTCCCCGCCCCCCCCCCCCCCCCCGCCCATTCCTGCAAAATAAAGTTTGTGGGAAGCAGAAACCTGCTTCTATGAGTAAACAAGTCACCTACACTCCAAAATAATACATGCACACTGTTTCTGGGAGGGAGCCGGCCAGGTCGGAGGGGGTCTCCGCAGGGAGGCGGGCAGGTGCTCTGTCCGTGTGCAGGACCGCCGAGCCAGGGAGCACAGGCCTCGAGATGAAAGGGTGTCTCTTCCACTGGCCTTCTTTGGCCCGCCGCCAGCCTCCTCAGCAGTGGCAGACAGTGCAAGAGTGACAGCAACGTGACTGGAACGCAAATAGTGTCTACCAAGCGCACAAAAGCCCCGGTAAAGCCTTCTGGTGCCATCCTGCCAGGGTCTCGGTGGGGTCCAGGTCTGAAGACCCGGATGGGCAGAGCGATGGGCAGAAGCAGCTGTGCGTGTGCCTGTGCATGTTTTACAGTCTGCTTTGGAGACTCAGTTGAGTGTTGGCGGTCTCCCCAGGGGGCTCCACGAGGGAGTTTTCCTGAAAGGTCCTCTTCTCCATTCCTGGGAGAGGCTGAGGTCTAAGAGGCAGATTTGAAAGATTTACCATTTTTTTTTTTTTTGAAGGCAAAGGCCTTCTCTTTCTCCAGAAAAATTAATTAAAATAAAAGTTTTCTTCCTTTGGAGTTCTTTCTTCTTGGCTACATCTCCAGTTCTGTCACAGATGAGGACTGCTTCACCCTCGTGGTCAGGGTTCCATCACTTGGCCCATGAAGAGGACTGTTCCTGAGAATGGAAGAATCGTAGGAGATGAGAACGGGGAGAAATGGCATGGCTTGCCCAGCCCCATGTTTATGGATGAGCTGAGATGTGAGAATGCGAGTGAGCTGTCTGGAGTCCCAGCTTTTGGAGTGACTAAGCTAGGGCTGGGGTCCTGGCACGGTGCTCAATTTGTGACAGAGCGTCATCCCTGAAGGGAGGAGGAGGGGCAGAGTTATGGACTGGGGCAGGAGGGAGCGTCTACACCTGTCTGGACTGGTGTCTGAGGCGAAGAGACGCGGGGGCAGGGGGCAGTGGAGCCTCCCCGCCCCGGCTCACCTGTGGGGTTGTGCCGAACCACGAAGAGGAAGGGTCTGTCCATGATGATCTCCTCGGGGGCCATTCGGGCTGATACAATAATGGCTGAGAGAGAGGAAACAATGTTAGAACAGAGGGACTGGGCACTGGTGCCTGGATTGATCATAAGTGATCCATTGACACCAGCCTTCTGATGGCAGCATCGGAGGGCGACTAGGAGGCTTAGTTGTTCTTCCCGTCACAAACTTTAACAGTTTAGGGAAGTTCTCTGAGGACTGGCTGCCTCCAGGCATTTCAGAGAGATTTACCAGCTACTCACCAACAGCTATTTGTGTAACCCTTTTTAGAATGTTGATAAGCAAGTTCCTTAAGCCGACTGGCCACCATGAGCACAAAGCCAAGGCTTCCTTTGAGGGGCCTTTTCACCTTCACGGGGCCTCAGGAGCCATTGGGTGGGGGACCGGGATCCCAGGAAAAGTGGGCCTACAGCAGGCTAAGAAACTCTGGGGAGATAAGGGTGATGCCCTGAGCACCTGGTGTGGGGGATGCCCCTCTTCGAGGAGAGGCTGGTGAAGCAGGGCCGTGGGGTTCCTCCCAGACGTGGGCCCCTCCTTGGAAGTCCTGGGGGGACATTCACCAGGCCTCACCTGAGCCTGACTCACCTGTGGAGGAGGACGCCACCGTGCCGCTCTCATTCACCTCGATCTTGACTTTTTGCAGCGCCTGTGACACGTACAGTGCCTCTTCATCTGAAACAAGCGGATCCGAGTGTGGATCAGCTGGGGTTCTCAGAGATACACTCCTTTGTCCTCTCGGCCCCCCCCCCCCCCAGTCCACCAGCATAAGGAGGAGGTGGAAGGAAAATCTCTTACCTGAGAGACTCGAGAAGTCCGCCTGGTTTGGCTTAAACATGTCAGTCATCCCCAAGTTCTCCAGGGGTCTCCGGAGGTTGACTTCACTTTCCAGGGAGAACCTGTAAACAGGAGGGGGAAATAGCTCAAGCTCAGGCCGCCCCTTGTTGCCTCTGCCAGGCCCTGTCCACGTATCCCCCTCAGCTGACGGGATGGGGATAGGTGTGAAAGTGGAGGAGGGAGGCTTGGTTTTTTCACATCTGTGCGTCAGGTAAATGTAAATGACAACCCCTACCCTCACCCCCTGGAATCTTGAGGGGGGCGGTGGCAAAGGGCACGTCCTCCTGCAAGATATTTGAACAAAAATCTGGTCTGTAGATTGTGTTTCTGGGAGCGAATTCTGAAGAGGACTCCAGCAGAGAGGTTTTGGGGCACCTCTGCTTCCCATCAGGGCCCGAGTCGCCTCGGTTCTCGTTTTCTGGACGTGGGGGTGGGTGGGGGTAGAGAACACAAGGGCACCCTAAACAACTGAACCTTCCTCTTTCCCCAAGCATGGCATTGTAACAGCTGGAAATTTGGGGCAGGTGTGGTGGGAGGCTTCCTTGCCATTCTGGAATTACCCAGTCTCCGCCTTGTCCACCCTCTGTACTCCTGCAGAAGGGTTTTTTTTAATGTGCTTTGTTGGAAGCCAGCTAGAAGCTGTAGTTCTGACTGCTTTGTCTCCTTTTGTCTCTTGTGTGGATGTTGATTTGAGCAGATGGGGGTGGGAGAGGGTCATCTCAAAGGCTGATCCATCCCTCTCCCCTCCCCGCTCATTTTTCTGGCTCTGCTTTTGGTTGGCTTTTGCTGGATATTCCAAGGGTGGGGAGTGTGGGGGCAAGGTCTAGGAAAATTCCCCGCTGCCCTCTGCCCTCCAGCAGAAACAGGAGCAGAGATGAGGAGAGGAATCTTAATCGAACCCAGGCCAGAGTGTTTCCCATCAGCTTCCCACACATGTCCCTGCCCTGCAAATGTCATACTTGGGAAACATGGGGGTGGTCCCTTCAGGGAGCCTTGGGGGAGGGGAGGGGTAGAGAGAGAGAGGATTAGAGCATTGGCAAGTGTGGTGCGAGCAAGGGGTGACTTACTTGGGCAGAACCAGGAGGCGGAGCTGTCTGGTCATATTCCCTTTCCACTGGCTGATGAGCTGGGCATCCAGGATGTTGGTGAGGGCAGAGAGAGGCACCTCTTTTTCATAGGGAGCAGCAATGAACATGCTGAGAGTGTCCCCGTGGTAGGGCAATTCCAGGATGTCATAGTAATGGCCGTCGGGGGTGGAAAACTCAGCTGTGAAGACACCAAGACGGCGCACTGAAAATGGCTTCAGCTCTCTGGTTTTTCAACTAGTTCTGTCTCATCCATTCTTTCTGGAAGCCACCTCTCCACCCTGGCTTTTGAGGCTCCCTAGTCGGTGTTTTTTTTATCCCCATTTCCCTCCTCTTCTGCCAATTCAGCATCTTCTGATACTGTCTCCTTTTGGCCTTCTTTGCCTTTACCCCCCTCTCCCCCACACCCAGCCACTGATTTATCCCAGCATCTCCTTCATCTCAACTTCCACATAGGCCTTCCCCCAGCAGGATCTGTGAGCCCCTGGTGATCACCTAGAAACACGTGGGTCATGTGGTCATATTTGGGCTGGAGGGACTTTCTGGACTTTTTTTTTTTTTTTTGATGTTTTTATTTAATTTTGAGAGACAGAGAGAGACAGAGCTCAAGCGGGGGAGGGGGAGAGAGAGGAGACAGGATCCGAAGCAGACTCCAGGCTCCGAGCTGACAGCAAAGAGCCTGATGCAGAGCTCGAACTCGCCAACTGGGAGATCATGACCTGAGCCAAAGTTGGACACTTAACTGACTGAGCCACCCAGGCGCCCTGCACTTTGATCTTGCGTGATATAAAGCTACTTTCTGCTGCTCCAGTTATCCCAGTAGCTCCTACCTGGGGATTCTTTGTCAAAGATGGGCTATATTCGAGGGGTTCTCCTCCCTGAGAGGGGAGCACCCCGGGGAAGAGATGCGGTAGCTGTGGGACTTGGGGAAAGGGTTTTGTACTCACTGTAGTTGAACTTATTGGTCTGAGCCATCATGGGCACAGAAACGGTGCTGCCATCAGATTTGTGGAAGAGGCGGTGGTGGGTGCCTGACTCTGGGAAGGGCGTCTTCCACTGGCCATTGAAGTAGAGGGCATTCACCAGCATCAGGCGCGTCAGCTGGTTCACGGCCCCTTCGCCCAGTAAGTCGCCAATCATGCCTACGGGAAAGCCAGGTGAGCAGGAGGCTAAATATGTTTTGACCCTTTTAGATGGTTCCCTTCAGTCCTTTGAGGGGATCCGGTCCGGAGGCAGACGGGGGTGTAAGTGAGCCAGTCTAGCTGTGTTCAACCTGTTCATCTTCCTAAGAGTCTCAGGAAAGCTTCCCGCTCATCGCATGCTCTGGCCCTGGGATCCTGTCCAGGATCAGACCCGGACACTTAAGTCTTGCCTTACTTTGCTCCCCAAGCAGCAGTGTGGAGGAGCTGTGTGTGTTTCTTGTGGTTATTACTGTTGTCATGACATCTCACAGCCCTTTAGGGAGGCCCTTAGAGTTGGTTCGTGAGAGGGCCTACTTTGAAAACTAAGATGCTCTGATTCTTACAGCACCTGCCCTGTCTACAGAGAACAGCATGCTGATGGGGAGAGGTTGGGATTCTGGGGACTTGTTTCTAGATCCCCTTCCTCTGCAGGCCCTCGGGACTGGCCTCCGCTCCCTGCCCGCTCACCTTTCGTGTGTGTCTTCACCCAGTCGTTGACGATGAACCTGGCTCTATCCACCTCTGAGAAGTCCACTTGCTTGACCGTGGTCCGGAAGAGCCTGAAGAAGTGAGGCATGAAGCCCTTGACCAGCTTCAGATCCCGCTGGACGAAGATGGCATCGGCCGTGCTGATCTCATCCTTGTTCCACGGCCCCATGAGCTCCTTGTACAGCTGGCGGAGGGCAGGGGCCATGCCCTTCTCTGTGCCGAGGCAGGGCCGAGAGGACACATTAGCTTATGTTGAGCCGAGGGCTCCCAGCCGGGCCAACTTCCCCCAGGAGAGGCCCAACCTTGCGCATGTGGATGGGGCTCTTCTGTTCCCCCAGGGGTCTCTGGAGGGAGATTCCCTTCCAGACCTTAATCTCTTCGGCATCTCTCTCTTCTCAAAAATCTCAGGCCCTAACCCCTTTTTGGGTTAGAATACTTTTCTCTGCTTTTGACGAACCCTAAGTTTTTTCTTATCGTAAGACTAGCTGTGCTAAGCATTCACATGTATAATCCTATTTAATCCTCACAGCAGCTCTATGTGGTAGATAGTTTTATCGTCCCCATTTTGCACATGTGGAAGCTGAGGTCCAGAGGTGTTAAGGTAGTAAGTGGTGAGGCACACCTGTTTTACCACATCCCCTGGCCTGTGCCCCTTGTGACTGACTCAGAGCCCAGTAAAGATGCCCCGTGACATGGCCGCATAGGAGCTGGCTCGGCTCAGCTGGCGTCTGCCCGCCTTCTGCTTCTGGTTGCTTACACCCCTGTCCTGTGAAGACAGTGTGAGTGCCCGCCCCCTGCTCTGCCCTGTCTCTCACCATCAATCTGGAACTGCATGGCTGCTTGGATCTGCTGCCGAGTCTCTCCTCCTGTTGTCAGCTGCAACATGGCCAGGACCGAGGCCACCCCGTAAGGTGAGAAAACCATGTTGCGGTCCTTGGAGGCGCATGCCACCTGCTGAAACACCTTCACTCCAAAGTCTGTGGTCAGTCGGGCCGCCTGAGTCTGGCGGTGGTAGGAGGCCAACCCTTCACCAAAGACGAGGGCCAGGCCCAGGGCTAGGCAGGCGAAGACTGGAGACATCCGCATCCTAGAGCAAGCGGAAAAGGATCTGGTGAGAGGAGAGTTCTGGAAAGCGGCACCCCAATCACAGGCCAGGCTCCTCGGGTTCACCGCTGGCCGGTGATACCTAAACACAAGGACAGGAGTCCTTAAGAAACCCTGATGGGCTCCGATTCTGAGCCTTTCCCCTCGTCTCAGCCCCAGGGAGTCTTTTTTATTTTTTTATTTTTTTTAAGTTTATTTATTTTTGAGAAAGAGAGACACGGAGCCCGTGCTGGGGAGGGGCAGCGAGAGAGAGGGAGACACAGAATCCGAAGCAGGCTCCAGGCTCCGAGCTGTCAGCACAGAGCCCGACGTGGGGCCAGAACCCACGAACCGTGAGATCATGATCAGCCCCAGGGAGCCTTAAGTGCATTTCCACCAGTGGGACTTTGGGGAACCCCTGGCAGCACCCTGTAGCGTATCTCCCTTCCCTTCAGGAGGCCAAAAGACTAAATTGTAATAACGCCTTTGATTTGCATAATGCTCTTAATTCTCTTCTGAAGCTTTCTCAACCGTGAATTTTTTCGAGCGAGCCGGCATGAAAAGCCCCTTTCCAGAAGTAGGCTGGGTGTCCTGATGGAGAGGGACGGAGAGTCGAAGCCCCTGTTTCTGTGTGGTGGGGTTGACGGTGTGGCCTGGCCACCTTCCGTCAACTCAGGTCTGCAGTTCTCCAGGGGGAAAAAGAGGAAAAGTGAGGATCGTGGACAGAGAACATTTTATGGGAGGGGTGTTCTTCGCTTTAACCTCAGGAGGAGATGGAGTTTTTTTTCTCTTACCTGAAGTTCTCAAAGGCCCCTTGTGATTGGTGGTCTGTCCTGCTGTTGCCGAATCGTGGTGATTCTGCAGCTGGAGAGGGCGTGTGGCTCTCCTGACAGTGCTCTTGGCCCCGCAGCCAGACGCAGCTGTGTTCCTCCAGAGGCTGCCGCCTCCCTTTATACCAGATGTGGGCAGGAAATAGATGAACTCATGGTTCAGCCCCACCCACTTTCTCGCTCTGCAAGTCCCTCTGAACAGCTGGCCAGGCCCCCTCGACACCTCCCTCTGCCCAACTTGCAGAGGCGTGTGCGCGTGCTGTTCTGTGTGTACGTGTGTCAGAGGGGTCAGGAACAATTGGGCAAACCCCGGTCGCCTTGGCCCGAGGGCCTCCCTGGACTTGCTACCCTCTGCCTGTGTCTCCCTCTTTTTGGATGATCTTCCAGCTCGACCCCTGGCAGTGCCAGGTGGCCCCAAACTACCCCGTGTTTGGGATTACCTTCCCCGATACTCAGCTGGGGAAAAACAGTTTACGTTTCCTCCTTTTGGAGAAACGGGTCACCGCGTAGTTACCAAAGAAGCCGTGAACTTTTGTCTGCCAGTGCTGTCCAGTCTGTACGTGCTGGCCAGCCTGGGGAGAACACCCCTCCCTCCTCTTGGCCTCATTCCAGTGGCCAGAGGGCACGGAGCGTGCCATGTGATTGTCTGGGTTTTGACTGTCTAGGACATGAGCATGCGGAGGACTCCCTTCCGTTTTTCCCTCTTCCCTGCCAGGTGCGCGCCCGCCCGCTGGTCGATGATACACAGCTGACTCTCCCACGTGTCCAGACTCTTAAGATGCCCTCGAGGCTCTCTTTTGTGCCAACAGCCGTGTCTGGAGGGGGTTTGGGTGTGCTGGATGGGGTGATGGTGATGGAGGCTGGAAGAAACCAGGGGTTGACAGGCTAAAGACTTGGCAAGGAAGTAGGAGCCCAATGTGTAAGTTTCATTTCTTTAAGCTGCCTTCTGTGCCTGGGGAGAATTATACCTTATCCTTTCCTCGAGACACAGACACCTGGGGGGTGGTGCTGGGGCGGCCAGTGAGAGTCAGTTCGTGGCGGGTTTGTGGGGTGTGCTTCCAGGACACCGGGCTTGGGGATGGAAGACTAACTAAACAATTCTGCAGAGGGTGGGAATTGGCCAGAGACTGGTGCGTGGGACTGCACCTGGGGGCTTGGCAGGGTCAAGTCACGTGCCCAGGATGTTGTGGACAGAGGGGTGGCTGGGTGGGGAGATGATGCACTTGACCCTGGGCTCCACACGCTGTCTCACTTTGTGTAGGTGGTGGGGTTCAAGTGAGAGTATCCATGGAGACAGCGGATAGCAGAATCACAGGAAGTTTAAGTGGGTGGAAGCTTCGGGATATTTGTTTTGGATTTTTTCAGTAAGCAGATACCAAGGGCAACCACAGCTGGACGGCTTTCCCACTTTTTACTCTGCCTCTGCCTGTGTTTTCTCTGTTGCCCCTAGGAGTCAGGTGGGGAGGGGGTGGCAGGGAAAAAAGGGGAAACTTCCGTCGGAAAGTTAGGATCACCCACTCTTTTCAAGTACAGGACTGTTCCCATGTAACTGCTGCTTGTTTATGTCCTTTTCTTTTCTTGGTCTCGTTTGGAGTCTCTGAGAGAGTGGTTAAGCATGAGAAGGTGGTTACTTCTGATCTCTTTCAAGTGGAGAAGACAGAAGTGAAGCCCCCAACCCATCTCCTACCCCCCAGAAATGCCCCCAGTGCCCTGCCCTCCACCTCTGGGGCTCAAGGGGGATGGGGACATGGGCATCCAGGTTGGGAGTGCCAAGCCCCAAGTTAGAAGGGCAGTGGGTCGAGACCTGGTTGAAAGGGGCTCCCTTGAGGTGCCCCACTGCCCATCCTCTCCAGCCACTTCAGCTGACCCTCCTTCCCTTCTTTTGTTGGCCATCCAAGAACCATTGTCCTGGACCTGATGGATGATCCTGATGCCATTCCAGAAAAGACACTCTGTTCCCAGGCATGGAAGGGAGCAGCTCTATGTCCTGTTGGGGAGAAAGGGGACATGACTTATGTTGAAAACACAAAGAGCTGACTTAATCAGGGTTTTTTCCAAAACTGGAGGGAACGTGTAGGTATCTGGTGGGTGTAGATTAGAAACTGAGGCAAGGCCCGGTGTAACTGGGTCCCATGCTGGGGTTTCTGACTCTTCCTTTGACTTTCTCATGAGCTAGGGCCGCTGGATGATCTAAGCCCAGACGTGACCGTGACCATGGTGCCTGTTGCTCCTCTGTGTGTTAAGGCCTTGCTTCCACCCTGTCTGCCCTCTGGAGACCTTCCACACATCACAGTGTAGCCGGATCGCCCCGCCACCCCCAGACAGACTTCCCTGCGACGCCCTTCTCAGAATCCAGCCTGATTCAAGGGGCCACATCACTATCCCTCCTTCCCCCGAACCCCAAACAAAGCCTTGACCCAATCACCTTGCTCAAGCCGTGGCTCTTTTGTAAGGGGTCAAACAGCAGAAAGAGAAAAGTCCCTGCTTTTGAAATTGCTGGATCTCTGATTCCCAGAGGGTCAGAGATAAGAGCATGAGTTACAAGACTGTGGATTTCTGGGGAAGTTTCAGTTCCAGCTAATTGGGAAAGATGTTTCCATCTGTCCGCTAGCAGGTGGTTCATGACTAGACCACACTCACGCTTTCCGTGACTGTCCCCCCACCCCATGCCCATGGGCCCTGGCAGCCCTGGTTCTCTGTGGGCCTATGTTCCCTTCAGTCTTTCACCTCCTGTCCTTCAGCTGCCCTCTTTGCCTACCCCCTTCTCTTCCTCTTTGCTCTCCCAGCACCACTACCTGCTTTCTTTTTCACTTTCCCTTTCTCTCTCCGAGACTCCCTTTTCTTGACTTCTCTATTCAACCCATGGTCAACTGGTCTACTCCACTAGCCTCAGCCAGCCAGGGGAGGTCTCTCCCATTTTCCCTCTCTCTCTTCCACTCTCTCTGACTCAGTCCCCCTTCCCTGGCTTCCCCTCTTGAAGAATCCCTTTTACAGTCAAATGCTCTGCTCCAAGTCTTCCTGCAGGGCGGAGAGTGCTGTCCCCTATCAGTTACACAGGCTCCCTGGAATGTTGGAGCTGGCCTCCTGATTCTTGGTGATTTCACTGGGAGAGCTGGGGGTGGGAGCAGAACAGGGTCCTACTAACTCACAGCGCTATTTCTGGCCTGGTTGCTCTCCAAACAACACAACACCAAAAATAGCCTGTGTTTAGGCTGGGCTGGCTCTGCCCTTCTCGTAGGAGTGAGCTGGGGTGAGTGCCCTGTGTCCCTCCCTGCCTATCCTTGCTTAAGATCTTGACCCTGGAACCCCGACAGACACGGGCCACCTTGGCCCGTCTCTCCTCACACTGGTACCACGCCCAGCGCGTCTCCCCTTCCTCTGCCTGCATAACCACCTCCATCTCCCTTTCCCAGCCACCGCCAGCCTTCTCTCCTTAAATGCCTGTAACATGACAGCTTGAGGAAGGCAGAGGGCAGCCCCCAACCCGTCTCCTTCCCTCAGTCTCAGCCCCGCTTGTCCACAGTTGCTTTTTTTCTGCAGTTATATCCCTGCGTTTCAGAGCAGGAGGGTCTGAAGAACCATTTAATGCAGCCCTTCGAATTTGCAGGCATGGGCCCTGAGGTCCACAGAGGCTGCATGATGTGTTTGAGTCCACACGGTGCCATCCGGTGAGGGGGAACGGTGGTCACTGCAGTGGATGGACCCGCCTGGTCCCAGATCTGACACCTTGCTGGTCATGTGTCTTTAGGTAAAACTTAACTTTTGGGTGCTTTGGTTTTCCGTTTTGCAGCTAGGTGCAGATGACAATTTATAGGTAGGTTGAGAATGATCCCCATCCCTCAAGGTTGTTGGGGTTACATGAAATATTGTCCCCAAGTGTCTGACATGTTCTAGGCTCTCACTAAGTGGTGGCCACTCTTGGTCGGGAAGGAGCCAGAACAGGAACCCAGATGGCTTGAGCTGTTAATTTCAATACAATGTGAGTTCCTTGGTGTGGGTGTTCTTTTCACTTCCCTTGGCCTGTACTGAGTGTTGACATCAAATGCCTCGGGCCCCGGGTGGCCGGTGACAGGAGGGAATGGCTACCAGCCCCTCTTGTCCACTTCAGGCCGGATCTTCTCTTTTCAATGTTTATTTATTTTTGGGACAGAGAGAGACAGAGCATGAATGGGGGAGGGGCAGAGAGAGAGGGAGACACAGAATCGGAAACAGGCTCCAGGCTCTGAGCCATCAGCCCAGAGCCTGACGCGGGGCTCGAACTCACGGACCGCGAGATCGTGACCTGGCTGAAGTCGGACGCTTAACCGACTGCGCCACCCAGGTGCCCCGGGATCTTCTCTTTTCTACCCCCCCGCCTGGTATGCTCCACTGGCTGATGGGCAGATTTCGATCTTAGGGAGATCTTCCTTTGTGGGCTCTGTTTGCATGTGGACTTCACTGACATCTGACACTTGTGTCCCAATCCCTCGAGCATACCAGGACGGAGGGGGGCTTGTTTTAGTGAAAGGTAAAAACCAAACTGAGTTTGACCTGTTTTCTTGGTCCCGGCCCACTGGACCCACTCTCTGCCACCCTCGTCCACTATCTCTTGTTGAGTCTCCATAACTCTTTACCCATTGCACATACTTTCCCAATCTCAACGGTCCTGTGTGTACTTACTAAACTCACTGTGCTGTCGCCACGCCTCATTTATTTTTATGTCCTGGGGTGCCCCTTGGAGGCTCTCTCATAATGTCAGAGTTCAGTAAGCATTGGAGACCCCCCCTACCCCCAAGGCAAGAATGAGCCTTCTCTCTTGGGGGAAAGAAGCAGAGAGAGTAAATGGGGCCCACTGTGGCCACAAGGGGAAGTTTAACGGGCCGGGAAGGGTGGGGTGTGCAATTTTTCGGGTAGCTGTGACCACAGAGCCTGATGGTGTCAGCCAGAACGAGGCGCCTGTGGGGCGCCCCAGGGCCACCCCAGGGCCACCTTCCATTTCTCTTTACTCACGAATGTGGATTGTCCAACTCTGATTCACTTCTTTTATCTTTACCAGAACTTGTTCCTCATTCTCTGAATTCCTGAATCTCCCTTTGTAACTTTCTCTGGAACACATCCTGTCTTTTTTTACCCTGGCTGTTGCGTGAATCTTGGCTTCCCCAAAACGGCCAAATAGTTGTTGACAATGAATGCTCAATGGTGTGACCTAGAGACATCTACGCTTCTCTCTCCCCGAGAGAACAGACACAGGGACAGGAGCAGAAGATCAACGGACGTGCGACAATTAGATTAAAACTTAAAACTGCCTGCACGTGAAGTTGTGAGACTTGGGCTTGAGGGTGGAAGGAAGGCTTCCCAGAAGCAGAGGGACGGTGCTGGGTTATGAGGGAGAGGCAGCGTGGCCTTGGCAGAGAAATGGGGATGGGGTGGGCCCGGGAGGTGCAGAGCCGTTTGGGGGAAGGGAGGAAAACGTGCCCATCGTCTCTCTGCGTCTTCGTCTCCAGGGAACAACTTCTCTTCTGGCTGAGGCTTCCTTCCCGTCTCTGCCTTGTTCTCTTGTCGGCTTTTGTGTTGCAGGCCTCTGCTTTTCCATCTCCTCAAAAGAGATGTTCTTGCTCTAGTCTGGATCCTGGCCCTGGGCACCGCTGTTTTACTGAGCGAATGCCCAGAAAGACAGTGACCCCGGGTCAGTGGGGGACCTGTGGGTGGCGGAGGTCCCAGGGATGAAGCAGCCTGAGTGATGCAGTACAGATGGAATTTGCCACTGGAGAGTCAGGGGCCCCTCGAGTCACTGACCATTCCTTCTCCCTCACTTCCTTGCCATATGGAAGCAGGCTCTACTGTGTGTCTTTCCATCTGAGTCAGCCTGGGCTACTTGGTGAGCAGCTGGCCTGATGAACGCTAATGCATTCAGGCTGCTGGTGTGCTCCTTGGATTTGCCAGGGCCCAGATATGCCAGGTTATATACCATAACCTTTCCCAGGATTCCAAGCCGTAAGGGCCGGGGAGGGCGGGTGTGGCGTGTCTGCTCTCAACACAGGACTCTGAGGGTCATCAGTGCGCCCGCGCAGTCCCGGGTCTGGTTATCATTCTTCCTTCCCAGAGCCTCCCTAAGACCGACACCATGGCTTGGAACAAGACGCTTTGCATAGAAAGAGGCAGATGCGGCCCGAGGACCAGCGGGAACCTCTGGGCAGCTTCCTTTGTTCCCCTGAGCCTGTTTTCTCTGGAGAGAAAATGTTGCCGTTTTCATGATAGTGTAGTTAGGATTTCAAAGGACAGCACGGATGAAATGACCGAGTGCATCTATCTCTACAGAGAAAGCGACCTGTAGGTTTCAGTTGACTTTATTATTATTTTTTTTTAATTTAGTTTTTGGGGGAGAGCACAAGCGGGAGAGGGGCAGATGGAGGGGGACAGAGTATCTGAAGCAGACTCTGTGCTGACAGGTTGACAGCAGCAAGCCCGATGTGGGGCTCGAACTCACAAACTGTGAGATCATGACCTGAGCCGAAGTCGGATGCTCAACCGACTGGGCCACCCAGATGCCCCTGTCTCAGTTGACTTTAAAACTTGCATTCTTCTTCTTTTCTTTTCTTTTTTTTTTTCCCCTGTGCTTCCTCTCAAGAGCCCCTTGGTTTCCTGAGGGTAGACTGGGTTCCTGTGCCAGAGGGGGTAGCTAATCAGGTCTTTGGGTAAGGGATCCCAGAAGCTCAACGGTGGGGCTGGACAGGGCCTCCACCAGGACAAGGAAGGCCACCAAGGGTTCTGGCCCACATATGTCACTGGCAGGAGAGGACCAGGCTTCCTGTGGATGCCGGACAAAAGTATTGTCACCATGTTAAGAACTTGGGGACACCTGGGTGGTTCAGTTGGTTGGGCGTTGAACTCTTGATTTCCGTTCAGGGGATTGAGCCCCACATTGGGCTCTGCACTGCCTGTGCAGATCCTGCTTGGGATTCTCTCTCTCCCTCTCTCCTGCCCCTCCCCGTGCTCGCTCTCTTTCTCCACATAAATACAGTTAAAAAGAAAAAAAAAAAAAAGAAAGAAAGAACTTGGATCTGAAGCAGGTGCTCCAGGCCAGCGGTGCCTGCTGTCCATCCTGTTCTGGGACCCAGAATTATAACATGCCCTTCTCTTGAGTCCCTTGCCTGGGGGGCCTTGCTGTGCCCCCACAAATGTGTCAAGAAGTATTAGGACTGTGAGTAAAGGCTGATGCAGGCAGAGCAAATAACTTATTCACATGCAGTGTGGGGGTGCTGGGGGAGGGAGCCGGGCCTGTTGGGTGAGGGGAGCCCAGATGGCAACGTGAGGCAGTTCAGGCCTGAGAAGGGCTCCGGGGTGGGGGGCAGGGCAGGCTAACCTGGGGGATATTTAACACCCCAGGAATCAGACTTAGGCTCTTTCCTGGAGCTGCCATGCGGGCTGGGGTCTAGGGCAGGAAAGGGGAGGCATGAGCCACCCCCACCCGCACCTGCCCCTTCTCCCGACCTTGTGCAGCTGCATGGGAAGTGCCATGGGCAGGGCGGTTGGCACAAGTGGGGCAGTCTTGCCTGTCACGTCCACTATCCACCCCCTGCCCCATGACCACAGTGGAGACTGGCCTCAGTCTTGGCCTATCTGGGCTCCTTGGCTTCCTTAGAGCCAGAGCGGGTCCTGCACCAGATCTAAGGAGAAACTGATCAGGGATCATGAAGTTCCAGCTTGTAAGGTTTGTCCCCATCTGTGGGAAACCTCCTCATGTGTCCGCCCCAGGCTTGCTCACTGAGCTCACACTGCCCACCACCAGGCGGGGTAGGGCTTGCCCACCCACAGTGGACACACCGCCCACCACGGACGCTCTGCAGGCCCCACGGAAGAGGCCTGAGGCCCTGACCAAGGAGGAGTGTCAGCTTCCCACTTCCTGCTTCCCACTTTGCTGTCTTCGGCCCCTGTCCTCGCCATGAATGGTCGAGGTCCTGGCCAGTGGCCAGCACTGTCTGGACAGGAGGAAACCAGGATGTGAGGTCTGGCGATGGTGGTGGCGGCGGGAGTAACACAGAACACTGAGTCCTCAAGAGCAGAAATTCCACCGGAAAGAAAACAATGCGCTGAAGACAGTCACCCTCTGGGGAGCATGGGGGCAAGGAAAGGGACGGGGCCTTCCGGCCCCAAGCAGGTAAACAACCCCCAGCCTAGGGAAGCCCTGTCATGAACTGTCTTCCAGATATGAATGCTGGCGTGGAAGGCTGGAGGCCTGGGTCCTGCTTCGGGACAACTGGGAGAAATGGTCCTCTGCACCCTCTCTGGCCTTCTAAGGCAGATGAGCTCCTACAGGGGAAAAACAGGGTCTCCTGCCAAGGTCAGGAGGATCGTAGGGAGGCCAAAGGCAGAACTGAAGGAGCATCTGGCGAAGAAGGCCAGTCATGCTGGGGCTGGGATCACCCCGACCCCAAATGGCCAGTCGGCTGCCAGAAACCAAGTCAAAGGCAAGTCTAGGTTCTAGGATAGGATTTGCGGAGGTTGGAGCCTCTGAGCGCTCCATTTGGGACGAAGGCGGTCAGGCCAGCCCAGTGTGGAGGCCAGCCTAGGGCTCCCCACTGTGTGCAGGGCTAGGGGTGAGAGGTTCCTTCCTCTTTCGGAGCTCAGAAGAAGCTAACATTGGAAGCGACAGAAAGAAACACCCAACCGGGGCTGCAATGCCCCCAGGATGCATCCCAGCCTCCCACGCTGGGAAGGCCGGGGATGCTGAGACTTCGAAAACTCGTGCCAGGCTGTCTGGATTTGTGGTTGCCCCTGTCTATTTCTTTAGGCAGTTTCTTTTCTTTTTTAAATGTTTTATTTATTTTTGATAGGGGGAAAGAGAGCGCGAGTCAGGGAGGGACAGAGCGAGAGACGGAGACAGAGGATCTGAAGCAGGCTCTGCACTGAGAGCAGTGAGCCCGATGCAGGGTTAGAACCCACAAACCGTGAGGTCACAGCCTGAGCCCAAGTCATCCGTTCAACCAACCAAGCCCCGCAGGTGCCCCTATTTAGGCAGCTGCCGATCTGCACATCTCTTCATTCCTAAAGTGCTGGGTCTGCATGCCTTTTCTTCAGAGTTGCAGGGAAAAGTCCCCTTTCCCCGAACTGCCGCGGTCCCAGTGGCTAAAGTGTGCAGAGAAGTTGCTGTCTGCCAGGCCCTGCTGTCCTCTCATTACCTGCGTTCGTTCTCATCTGGCTCGGAGATTGGGGATGGTGCTGTCCCATTCTACAGATGAGGAAACCGCCACAGAGATGGGTTGGATCTCTTGCTCCGGGTCCCTCAGCTAATGAGAGGGAGCTGGCTCCAGCACGCCCTGCCTCCGTTCTGTTTTTCGGCGCCACAGCTGTCCCCGTGGTGTCCCCTGTGGGCCTGTGCCCCTAACCCCCCGACCCAGGATAGGGCCCGGCTCCGCCCTCACTATATCCCACGGCTCCCCTTCCCATCCCTGACTCCTTCCTTCAGAACCTTCCTGTCCTCTGAGCAAGGAACTGATTCTGCCTCAAGCCGTAATGATTGACCGTTTCATACCCTCGAAGGCCACGCTCGCTTGGGAGTTGTGACATCCTGTGCTTCGTCCAGTGGCCCTCGGCCCCAGCTTCACATTAGGCTTACCCAGGAGCTTTCAAAAAGCCGTGAGAGCCGGGCCCATCGCTGATGATTTGAATCTTGAATCAGAATCCCAGGATGCTGATTTGGTTTGGTCTTTACTGGCTCCCCTTTGGGATTGAGATTGCAGCCTTAGACCACCCCAGCCAGGGGTGGGGAGTTTCAGACCCGTGTGCTTTCCCCCACCCCCACCCCCCAGGTGGCTTTTGGAGACAGGGATCTCATCGCCCCAGAAAGAATCTACCGGAGGCCCTGAGCCCAGGTTGCCTGGTGACAGAGCACACTGCCCTTTGACCCATAGGCTCGGTTAGCAGTTTCTGTGCCCTGTTCACGTTTGTGGGCTGGTTATCTGTGGACCTTGGACTGCAGGCTCGACTTTGAGATGGGTGGAGAAGGCAGAGAGGACATGAGAAGCTGGTCAGGGCATGGAGGCGCTGTCCTCACCTTCAGAGCCAGAGAAGCCAGAACTGGCCTCGAATGCCTCAGGAGAGGTACCCGTGAAATGCTCGGGAGGCCCCCGTGGGAGCGGGCCTGTGAGCTAGACCTGAAAGAATGATCTGCAAGCATTTGCAGAGAACTGCGTTTATTGCTTTTTCTGCCCGCGGGGCGTGTAAAGGTGCTGGGGCCGAGGATAAGGGTCTGGCCCTGGAGGGCCTTAGGGCCCCGTTCCGGTAGAAAGACAGACAGCTGTAAAGACACGGAGTTCCAAGGAGGGGTGTGCCAAATGCCTCTTGAGTAACACAGGAGATCAGGCATCCAGCCAAGGGATGTCTGAGGCCTGGGGGCAGGCGGGAAGAGTCCAGGGACCCGACCTTTGGGATAAGGCAGAGAGGCTTGGTGTAGAGGATGCGGACGACATGTCAGGCTGGAGAAGCAGAATCATGTGGGGAGAAGGGCCCGAGAAGGAAGGAGCCCAAAGAGCAGCCAAGGGATCTGCCCTGTGTAGGAGCCCGGCACTCTGCTCCTTGCTCGTCACCCACTCGCCCAGACCTGCTCTCTTAGTCAGTCCCCGTGCTGGGTGCTCCTGCCCCTGCAGCTCTGGGGTGGTGATGAGGCCCCCGTTATTCATGGCCCAGACCGACAGCTGGCTCCCTCAGGCACACTCCCTCTTTCCCAGGGTGCAGCCCCAGCCTGCCAGCTCACCTCCCTATAGGGCTGGCCCAGACCCAGACGGCCTCTGTCGGTCTTGCCACGGTCATCAGGAGCTCAGGGCCATGCGGGTGGACACCCCTCCCTCCTTCCTCCTGAGCCCTCAGCCCTGCACCGGCCAGCTCTGTCAAAGGATATGGCGGTCTGAGGAAGCAAAAGGGCAGTCTTCTCTTTTCCAAGGTCTAGACCCTTCCAGTGGAATGACAGCGGGGCCAACAGGAGAGCTTTAGGGTCCAGGAAAGCTGGGGGGGGGGGGGGGGAACCTTCTTATTCTGAGCTCCTGTTTTAATTTTTTAAAAATATTTTATTTATTTTTGAGAGAGAGAGAGAGAGAGCAAGCGCGCGCGCACACAATAGCAAGTGCAAGCGGGGAGCAAGTCCCTCTCTAGACGGGGAGACAGAATCCCAAGCAGGCTCTACACTGACAGCACAGAGCCCAATGTGGGATCGAGAGATCATGAAGTAGGACACTCAACCAACAAAGCCACTCAGGCGCCCCATACTGAGAATTTATTTATTTTTTTAAATGTTTATTTATTTTTGAAGGAAAGAGAAACAGAGGATCCGAAGTGGGCTCTCCACTTTCAGCGCAGAGCCTGATGCGGGCCTCAAACTCACGAACCGTGAGATCATGACCTGAGCTGAAGTTGGACGCTAAACCAACTGAGCCACCCAGGCGCCCCCTGGGCTCCTGTTTTAGACTAGCGCCAACAGACCCCGTTCTGCTCTGAGTGTATCAAGTAGACCTAAACCCCCAGGATGGGCTCAGGGGACCTGTGTCCTCAAGTGCTTATCCTTTCAGGAAATGGCGGGTCCCCCTCTGTTTTGTTCTTGTCTGCCTGTGGTAGCGGCTTACCCGGGAAAATGGGGCTAAGGTGGGAGCTGAGCCCAGACGGAAAGCCCCTGACTCGGGAACTCCCTGTTATGATTTCTGCGAACCCCAAGGGACTGTAGGTAAGGGGAAGGACGTCTTGTTGTGTCTGGCACACCGGCCTGGTTTCCGGGCTGAATCAGGCACATCGTCAGCGCAGCAGGTGGAAGGCGCGGGTCTGTCACTCCTGGTCTGGGGCCGAGGTTCCCCACCCTTCTGCTCTGACAGGGCTTTCCTGCCAGTGGACCATGAACTCAGCAGCTGGACAGGAGTGTGTGTTTATGTGTGTGGGGGTCCTGGTATATGTGCCAGGTCTGTGTTAATTGCCGGGCCTCCTGACGCCTCCCGGGTTTCTCAACAAACCCAGTTCATGTGAGCAAGAACAGTGTGGGTGAAAGAGGGAAAGTGGGAAGGCACTCATAACGGCGGGGACAGGATCTCCATCTGCCATATCTATCCCCTCCATCTACACTGCCTGATTTCTGGTTTTCCCACCCATCTCTGGCCTCTAGAATGTTCCACACACCCCCTGCTGTTCATATGCAAATCAGCTCTTCACGGAGCCTCCCAAGGGGGCTTGGATCCTACCTTTTCCCCAAAGCCATTCCAGCATCCTCCAGGCCACCCTAAGTTGTTTCTCCTTCGAACTTGAACACGCTTATGATCAGACACACCATTCAGCATTGGAGGGCTCTTCATCTATACCACATGTGTTCATTTTGTTCTCCCTACTGGGTCGTGTGCCATTTAGAGGTAGGAAATGTTTGGGTCTGTGCTTTCCTCCTCTGCCCCTTAATACTGCCCCACGTGGGCAGGACTTGGGCCTGACAGCCAAGTACCTTGAAGTTAACATTGCCTTTGGAGAATCCAATTAGGAAGAAACCCGGTTTAGGAGAGGATATTAGCCCTCTGTAGAAATTACCTAGGAGACTGTCTGTCTGTAAATATCCGAAATCCAATTAAGGAGACCTGGGTGAAACCTCAGAAGAGCAGATAAGATTGCAATTGATTTTAGGGACCTAACTGCATTGTCTTCTGCCTGAGGGAAAATGCCAACAGAGGAGAGAGTTCCTTCTCATTATAAATGGGGGATCCAAGGAGATCCAGCTTGGGGCCGGGTCTCTAGGCTGTGCAGGACAGTTGGTGCTCTGTCCTAAAACCTCAGGGGGCCGGGCCCTGGGACTGGCTTATCCTGAGGTGGTGTGGACACCTCAGGCTATCATCCAGCCATTAAAATCATCCAATGGCCTGGCCTTGTTCTAATTCCATCCTCAGCAGTTCCATTCTGAAGCCCCCAGGAGAGAGGTGCCCCGGTGCCTGGGGATAGTGGCTCTGTCGGTAAACTAACGAGCTGGCATTTGGTTCCTAACGCTACCCTTTGGGCGTCTTGTATGCACGCTTGACGTCAGTACGCCCCGAGATCGGTTTGTCCATGGTGTGTACATGTTAGTTGGAGAATCAAGTGCTGGGCTGTGATGTGATGAAACTCCACAGAGAAGTCACTTCATCTGGGTGACCAGCTACTTACCCCAGCTGGCCACGTCTTCCCTCCACATCTTTGTTCTTGCTGTTTGCATTGGTAACTTAGAGGCAGGGCCCAGTAAATGCTTTCTGTATGGTGGGCTGGTTGAGTGGTGGTGCATGGGGGTGGAAGGAAAAGAGCTCAGCCCAGGTGTTTTGTGCCCAGAAGGTGTGGGGAGAAGGCACGTGGTCCCAAGAGGTGAAGGCAGGAAGGAACCATGAACTCTGACTAGACATCCCCTATGTGCCAGACGCTGGCTGAGTGTGTTCATATTCTTTATCTCATTTATTCATTTGGGAGCCCCATGGGATATCTCACTGCCTCCATTACACAGGCAAGGAACCGAGGTCCAGAGAGGTTAAGAAACCCATGCGGGTGTCCCCTGTTAGTGAGTGACAGAGCTGGGATAAAATGAGGCTGTCCTCACCCTGAATCCCTTTCTTGGAGGGAAAGACCCCAGAGGGAGAGCATATCACCTTCTGTGTTAGGAGAGGGGCTTGTGGGTGGAGAGGTGGACGGGGCATGGGGGCATTCCTGGAGAGCTCTGCACCTTGCCCGCTCCCCCAGCACCTGCCCTTGGGAGGCCCTGTGGTCCTCGACTGAGGATCAAATGGTAGGAAATGATAGCCTTAGGGAAATTCCAGTCTTGCTTCTTTGATGGGGCTCATGCCTGCCTGGGAACATCCTAATGGCATGCCTACCGCCATGTGTTTTATAAGACCACAGAGATACACCCCCTCTCTCATATCAACACCAGCGAGGATGCTTGGCTCCAGCCACAGGCAGGATCCCAGGTGTGAGGCGTGGTACTGTTTCCCCAACATCTGGACTCATTTCTCCCTGACAACCCCCAGTCTAGCTTCTGACTCCCCCGACCGCCCGTTTCCAGATGTTGCTTAGACATCCCAGCCTCCTTACCTTCGCTCTCTCACTGCCCTCCTGAGCCCTTGGAGGGAGGTGGAGGTGCTGTGTCTCCCTGAGCATGGACATGGGTGCCCTCAGGTGTCTGTAGGCTTCTCGCTGCCCCTGCTGTTCCTGGGTCTCCGTTCTTTTCCCCAGAGATCACTAGGAGCAAGGGGCTGGGCTGCCCGAGGCCAGCTCTCCATCACTCCCTGGGGAGGTGCCCTGCAGGAGGCCTTCTGGGGAAGCCACACCTGCTTCATGCCTTCTGGTGATATTTTTCTTTATCTCTCTTCCTACTGATTTCCCACACGACCCCATCCCACCCCCAAAAGATACCTCTGCCCTGAAGCACAGCATCTCTTCAACTTCCAGACTCTTCCTGGCAGGAGAATCACAGAAGCTTGAGGGGATGCAGGGAAGGGGCCAGGAGAGTGAGGTAGGAGGTGAGGGGCCTGCAAAGCTGTCCTTGCTAGGAGACGTGTCTGGGAGCACTGGCCCCCTGGCATAGGCAGAGGCCTTCTTGTGTTCTAGCCTACTTCCCAGCGGTAGGAAGCCCACAGAAAAGTGATCTGGGGGTTTCTGCCTTCCTTGAACTTGGGGCTGGGGAGCCTCCCACACAGTCTGAGGGACAGCAGGAAGGGAGGTGTTAGGGAGTGGGCTACAGGAACATTCCTGCCTCAACTCTGCAGGGCCTGGGTGGGGAGAGCCAGGCCTAGGTTGCCCAGTCCCCTTCTCTGCTCTCAGGCCTCTGCGGTTCTGCCAGGAAAAGTCTGGAAGCTGGGGTGCTGTGTTTCAGGGCAGAGATATCTTCTGGGGGTGGGACGGGATCATGTGGGAAGTCGGTAGGAAGAAGGATAAAGAAAAACATCAACCAGAAGGGATGAAGCGGGTGTGGCTTTCCTGGAAGGCCTGGTGTGTGCAGTGCTTCCCCGGGGAGTGATAGAAAGCTGTCCCTAGGCAGACCACAGCTGGCGTTGGCCTCTGCCCAGCCCCTTGCCCAGCTCCTGGTGATCTTGTTCGTGTTACATAATCTCTAACCTCACCTTCCTCATTTTTAATCTCTCTCTCTCTCTCTCTTTTTTTTTTAACGTTTATTTATTTTTGAGAGTGCCTGAGTGTGAACAGGGGAGGGGCAGAGAGAGAGGGAGACACAGAATCCGAAGCAGGCTCCAGGCTCTGTGCTGTCAGCACAGAGCCCGACGTGGGGCCCAAACCCATGAGCCATGAGATCATGATCAGAGCTGAAGTCGGGAACTTAGTCGACTGAGCCACCCAGGCGCCCCTCACCTTCCTCATCTTTAAACCAGGGAAGGCAGTAATACTACTTCCTAGAACTGTTAAGGGCACAAAATGAGATAATACATGTAAAATGGGGCCTGGTTCAGAGTAAATGCTCAATAGATACCATTGATTGATTGATTGATTGATTCATTCATTCATTCATTCAGTATCTACTATACCCCAGGCACGTAGGTTAGATCAGTGCATGAAATAGACAAAATGCCTTCTGGGGCTTGCATCCTTCCAGGGTAGCAACTGGGGGGGGAAACACAAACAATAATCAATAAACAGGATAAACAATTAAGTGAAATAGCACCTTAGAAGGTTAAAGGAGTGGTGGGAAAGAGAAAAAGGACAGCACAGCGGGATTACTATCTTTCCCCCCCAGAATTTGGATAACTTCTATTCATGCCTCCCTTCTAAGGAGGAGGGATAGTTGTCTCTTGCCCCAGGGCCTGTCCTCTCCTCCCAGGGCTTCCTCCGACCTTAGGGACGGTGACTAGGGTTTTAGCACAGATTCACTCATTTGTTCTTTCAACCAACAAATATTTACAGAACACCTGATCATGGAATGCTCCATGTGAATCAGAAGTTCTTGTCCTGAGGGTTTGGCAGGGGAGGAAAGAACCGTATGAATAATCGAGGTGAGAAAGTAACTGGGGTCACCAGACAAGAGTGCCCAGGCACTGGCGGGGAGGAGCGGGTCTGTGTGCCCTCCTGCTGACCTACAACCTCTGTGTCCCGGCCTCCCCCATAGGACTCGGGGGCCATTCTGTCTCCCCGTTGCTCTGGCTGTTTTCAGCTGGTAAGTTGATGGACTCTCCTGACCTGAGTGTTAAGGGGAGAGAAAATTTCTGAGGGGGAAGAGACGTTTTCTGAGTTAACCCTTGAGCAAAATCAAGAGCAGAGCGCCCCATTCCCTGGCCCTCAGCAGGAGGAGGGATGCTGTGACCATCTGCCTAGTCGCGTGCCCCGCCTGTGACATGTGCCCGCCTTCCCCCGCCCCTACAGTGGGGCCCCTGCTGCCCTTCTAGAGAGGGCGGCCTGACCCTGGCAGAGCAGTGAAGGGGAAAGAGGCCCCCAGAGTCTGTGGCCACAGTATCCTGCAGCAGACCCCAAGGCCGTGGGGAAAGGAGGCAGCCAGGCCTGCAGAAGAGGAGACCCAGGTCTGAGGGAGGAGGCTTGGCCACATGGCTAGGAACCCCAGACCGTGTGTGTCTGACCACAGAGGCAGACGCTCCGTCTTGGGGTTTGGGGCCTGGAACAGGCCGTTCTCCCCACAGTTACCGCTCACATGGACCGCGGCAGCCTCTCCTGCGCCCGGCCCCCTCAGCTGCTGAGTCATGCTCCCCGGGGTTCACGAGGCTCCGGTCCAAAGCCAGGCTGAGTCATTCGATGATGAATTGCGGAATTCTTTTTCAGGCTGTCACCGCAGCAGTGGTGGGCCCTGACTCCCACCCCCTGCTTCCCCACCAGGCCACTCAAAACATTGTCTCCTCCGCTGTCTTCTCTTCTCCGTCTTGCT
>NW_024412447.1:7769087-7828421 GCF_014898765.1 Herpailurus yagouaroundi | reverse complement strand
CCCCCCCCCCCCCCCCCCCCGCAGTGAGCACTAGCCGCTGGGATGCTCAGAAGTATCTCTGAGTTTCCCTTCCTGTGTTAGATTCCAGTCCTATTATAGGGACAAGGGCCTGGTCTGTTAGCTCAGGAAGGAACCTCAGATCTCATTTCATTCGGCCGTCATTGACGAAGGAGAGAAGAGGAACATAGGCTTAGGATTCAGAGCTGGTTGGAAGGGCAGCTTCGGAGTCAGGATCCAAGAGCAAGCCTCGCCACCTTTGGTTTCCTTGTCTGTCAAATAATGCTAACGATTCCTACTCTGTAGGAACTGAAGCTTCTGGAAGCCGATGGGTATGAAGCACAGGTGGGCGGGCACTCAGTAACTGCTATTCCATCTACTGTATTTGATGGGGAAGTCAGAGGTTGTGTGAGTTAGAAATAACAACTGGGGCGCCCGGGTGGCTCAGCCTGTTAAGCCTCTGACTTTGGCTCTGGTCGTGATCTCACGGTTGGGGAGTTTGAGCCCAGCGTCGGGCTTGCTGCTGTCAGCACAGATCCTCTGGCTCCCTCTCCCTCTGCCCCGCGCCCGCTGTCTCTCTCTCCCTCTCTCAAAAATAAGCAAACATTAAAAAAAGAGAGAGAGAGAACATCTGAGGTCTTTCCCCTTCTGGTTCAGCACAGCTGGGGGCAGGAGCTCCCTCAGGGGCTTTGGAGACTAGGTCAGAGCGGGTAGGTTTGGCGAGCAGGCACATGTTCCGCCCAGCCCCGCAGGGCCCACTGTGCATGCTGGACGGTGCCCACAGCTGCTTGTTTGGTTCCTCCAAACCAGAAAACAAGCAGAGACCAGTGGTGGGCACAGCCACCCTGACCTGGGCCCCTTGCCTGCCCCCCACCCCACTTCCATGCAGTCATTCCCCACCTGAGTGTGCCCACATTCAGTCCTGCTGAGCCAGGTCACTGGCTGGCTCCCACCGAGGCCTAGCCTGTAAGACACCTCTGCCCAGAGGGCCCTCTGTCTATAGGTGGCAGTGGCCGGGACTAGGTGGGACCTCCTGCAGTGTCCCCAAGGACGAGATGTTGGCATCTTTGGAGCTACAGCAGGGGTGGCCATGATACCTTTGCTCTCTGGGCTTTGGTGTTGACAGTTCCCCACAGCCATGAATCCATGTAAGAAAAGGTTCACATTTTTTCAGAAGAATTTATTACGAAACGGAAGAAAAATACAAAGTACACGAAGGAATGAAAGAGTTTACAACACAGATTCTTCAGCCCATGGCAACTAAAACTTTGCTGGGCTGACCCCATGGGTACTGAGGTCTTGGTTCTGTCTCCAACCCTGTCTCTTTTGGCTGCTGAGCTAACCGGTTCAAAGTTTCTCCAGAGACAAGTCAAGTTGTCCTTCCAAACCTCCCTCCTAATTGCCTCTTTATATGGTCCCAAAGATTCCTCACCTGGGGCTTCAGGTGAGGTCTTGCCTGATCCCACTGTACTACTCCACTCTCCTGTCAAAGGCGTCTATGGTCCCCAGAAAACCTGTTTTTGCTTCTGTCCGGATCCGTTTAATTAAGCTATATTCATGAACCAGTTGGGTAGGCTGGTTCTGTGGTCTTCAGTCAAACTACCTATTTTCCTAAGCTTGCATCTGAACTTGATCTTTCTCCTGCCAGGAACATCTTCCTGAGTGCCCGCTTTGGCAGTTCTCTGCCCCAGCTAGTCCAAAATCGCCTTCCCCTCTGCTGAAACAGACCTCTATGCCCTGTGTCCAATCTCCCACTCAATTTACAGGATAGCTATAGTGTCAGCTGACCTGCCACGGAGAGATGGTCAAACACCTTGGCCTTGGCAACCACCTATTGAATCCTGCCCAGCTCAGATCACCGACTTTACCGACTTCCTTGGAAGATTTCTGACTTCTCTCTCAGACCTCTGCCCCTTTGGAATTCTCCCTCTTATGCATGTATTAGGTAACATGGCTTTATAGATATAGTAATTATAAGATTACAGTGGAAGGGGAAGTTAGTCCCTCCCGAGTTATATTTTCTCTAAATTATCAAAAGATCAGGCCACGCTTGCCATTTTGAATTTTTCCTAAATGTCTATGGTTATTGGTCCTTAATTTAGCACAGTCTGGTTCTCAGCTGGCTTTTAGGAACAGCACTGAGTCTTAGCAAGCTGGCCATTGGTCCCTTCTGCTCCTACAATTACTGTTGTGTCTTACATATGGCTTCTTCAAATAAATGCGGCAAGGCAAAACATCTCCTCCAAAAGAGAAACAGGTAACAACTCTACCCAGACCTTCTTGAGCTTTGACCTCGTCGACATGTTCCTATAACATCCCCATTCAGGCTTGCACTGGCAGAACAGTCCATATGAAGTCAGTACAAGTTGGCTGAGGTTTTTCCTAACCCACACTTCGGATCTGAACTTCATGGCATGCAAAACACTTCTCTGTGCTTCTCACCCGGCACTCATGACAACCCTGTGAAGTGGGTATGTTGTGTATTTTACTGACATAGAAATGGAGGTTCAGAGAGGTTAGGAGGTTAGCCAAGATCACACAGCTGTCTTGTGGAGGAGCCAGCACTCAACCTAGGTCTCTGCTACCTCATTCACTTCCCTTTAGACACAAAGACTACGAAAGAGGTTTTCTACCCACCCTCTCCCTACCGGGACGGCATGCTCCTTTCACCAGTATATGCACAACCTGGAAAGTTCCAAACACGAAATGGAATGAAAATTGTTACAAGCCCAATGTGGTGTGTGTGTGTGTGTGTGTGTGTGTGTGTGTGTGTGTGTGTGTAGGGGAGGGGTGTTGCATCTTTCATGATGTTCCTGATTTCTTCACATCTTTAGTTTAACCAAGAATTTTCTTTTGGTGCTGAGTGGGATTCCTAGGTCACGGGTAAGGTGATGGAGATTTTACCTCCATAGCACGCTCAATACTGTACTTCTCTTGCATTTCACGTTTTGCCAGTGTTCTGTGCCTTCCCACCCCTACCCCTCAACGAGGAAAAGTTAGTACTTCCGTCAGTCTTCCAATGCCTGGCTTCCCAGGATTCCTACAGCTTTCTGGAAAGCCAGGTGGTTCCCGCAGCTCTGAAGCATCTGTGGGATTCTCTTCTTGCAGCCAGATGGCGTTCCTGTGGTTCCAATGCAACCCTCAGAACGGCTCTGCTAACCTGAAGGTGTATGACCCCCTAGAGCGTATGACCTCCCAGGTCCCCCTTCACACACAATCAAGTCACCCCAATCTCACCTCTTTTGTGACTCAGAGGAGGGCCACCCCCCAAGAGGCATATGGTGGACTGTGTCCATAGTGCCCCCTACCAGAAATTTCTCACAAGCCAAGCTTTTGGACAGCTTGGTTGGCTGGGGCTTAGACATCTGAGGTGGGAAACCTCTACAAGAGTCTTACCATTGTCTGTTCATTTCACAGACATTTATTGAGCACCTACCACGAGCCATCCCTGTGCTCACTCTGGAAATAGAGCTTGCAAAGCAGATGAGACACTGCCCCACCCCCACCCCCGTACAACTTACTCTATACTAGTTGGTTCTGTAGAAATACCACTTGGTTTCCAGTTATTCTGAATTAGTTGGTGAATTCAATATGACCTTCCCCTGTTTTGTGGACACTCCACAATGATCTGATCACCCGAGAGGACTCTCCAACCTCTGCAGACAAGCCTCTGCTCCTCTGCTCTGCCCTTCCTCCCTGCCAGGCCCTGGCCAGCTGGGATTCTCCTCCAGACTCCTGCCTCTCCTTCAACTGGACAGTCTCGTTTATACCAACTGACACATTCATTTGCAAATCCAATAGCTATGCTCAAACATCATTTCTAGAGGTGTATGTTTTTGAAGTAAATATTAAGCATATATGTTACCTAATGGTCAATAAGAACTGAAGTAGGAATGTGCATATATGAATGTGCATATATATGTACACGAAAGAACTCAGAACTCAGTCTCCCAAATCACTATTTACAAATGTTGAACATATTTCCACTCGGTAACTATTCAGACATACTTTTACCTTGTTGCTATCATTAAGTGGTCATAATCCCAAATTCTTTCTCTCTCTCTCTCTCTTTTTGCTATGATTGCATCACATAACATATTCTTCTAAATAGTTTTCATAGTTGTCATACGTGAAGGCAATAGCTCATGGTCCGAACAGACCACAAGCTGCTTGGCTGTCCCTCACAGCCAAGCAGTTTCCAGTCGATGACTGTGACATATAAGACGGCCACAAATATCTCTGTGCAACTCCTTTCTTCCTCTTGAATTATTTTCCCAGAATGTATTCCCCAAAGTGAGATAACTTAGTCCTATGGTCATTTCTTTTTACCTTTGTCAACTATTGCCAAATTGTTCTCCAGAAAGCATCACACTTTATAATGCCAGCAGTCTACCTCCCCGTGACGTATTTTTAATATATTTTTGGTGAATGCCAAGTGGTTGACTTTACTTTATAGTTTCCTAGTCCTGGCCTGTGTGCATTTCCTCCTGCGTACGTCGCCTGATTGGTCTTTTAACCAAGTAGATCTCTTGGTCACTGCATGTACTGGAGGCTCAGCCCTTACCTGGACCAATTCTACATAATTTCCTCATCTTACTGGCTTTCCTTTCCTTTTCATTATTTTTTTGCTGTGTATACATTTCCAGTTTTTATATAATTGAATTTGTACACTTGACCTTGATGATTTCCCCCATTACTTCAACGGAATAAGCAACGACCTCTCCAGAAAAGGGTTTTCTTTTCCCTTGCACTTTCCCTCTGGACTTGTCCAAAATCCCTCTGGTCCCCATGAACATTCCATTGTCCATGATCCCTAGATTAAGATTCCCTTTGGTCATCTCACGACAGCCCCAGGCTCAACACGTCCACCTCGGTTCTGGTGCTGCCATGGCCCATGCAAGAGTACAGTGGTCGCGGCTCACCTCTGGCAGACTTCCCTGTGGGTTTCATCCCTCCACCCAGCCCAGCCCCACAACTGACTTCTCAAGTTTTCCAGCTGGTTTGGCCCCACAGTCCAGCACCTGGCCTCCAGGGTTAGGGTAGGCTGTTTTTCCCATAGTAATGGCCCACCTGAAGGCAAACTCCTTCACCCTTTAGTTCTGCCAAACCCAAATTTTCTCGAAAGGAATCACACCAGAAAACTAAGGGGAACTAAAAATAAGACTCTAGGAAGTATAAAGACATCAAAGCACAGATTATACATCCTACGTAGGTCTTGCCTTGGATTAGCCTGGTGGTGGGAGGGGAGACCCTGGGGTCTCCCCTCTCATACTCAGAACCCTGTGTTTTAGACTCCAGCCCTTCTGTTGGCACATTCCCCTCACGGACTTTGAGGTACACACCTCTTGGCCTCAGCTGGAGTCTGTACTTGGTCCCCCACAAAGCCCACCCTCAGAGGGATCTCTACGTCAGGACTGTGGCTGGTTCAAAATCCCAGACCTCTTCTGACCTGAGGGGACCTGGGTTCTCAGCTCTCTTCTAGAAGGCACATGCCTGACATACCCCAAACCCTTTTCGACTCGGAGGATTCCTTCTGCCAGCCTCGCCAAGACTCTCCCTGGGCCATCCCATCGGGAGTAGTTTTGAAGAACGCCAATCAGCACAAGCTTACGAATTTCAGAAACTTGACCTACAAGGGTGGCGACGGAAGCAGCAGTCACCCCCCCAAAAGCAGGAGACACAGTTAGCTCTCGGCGCACTCCTCCCTTCCTCCCCTGCTTCTGAGAGCTGTGGTCACACTGCTGCCCTTGGTCCCATCCCCACAACACCCTGAAGAGGGGTTAGCAGTTTGGCACTTCACATTGAAAGGTTGCCAGCCCCTGCCTTCCGGAAAACACCCTCAGCCACCACATCCCATGGCGGCCTTGCCTCCCTCGTCCCCCCTATAGCCCCAGCACCCCCCCCCCGGTCCCTCCCCAGCCCCTCTCCTGTCCTAGCCCTTTAACTATCAGGAGAGCGGACCCGAAAGACATGAATGGTCCCGTTACTGAGAGACACAACCAGGTGCCTGCCGTCCACCATGGTGGTCACCCTAGGCTTTTCCAGGCCATGATAGGCCGTCAGGAAGTCGCCGAGCAGTGACCCCTTTGGATCCAGGATCACCACCTTGTTGACCTCGCGAAGGGTCAGGAAGATGTAGCCTTTCTTATCCACGGACACAGAGCCTGGCTGGCAGCCATGCAGGCCTGGCCCCCGGTATTCACCAATCACCTGACCCAGACCATCACAGACCACCACGCTGTTCTGCTGCCAGTCGGACCCCACAAAATTGCCCTGGGGGCTGGTCGTCAGGAACACCAGTGCCCGCAGGCCCCTGTTGGCCTTGCCCCCAGGGATGAACCGGGTGGCCAGGCTGCCTTCCATGTTGTACACTTCCACGTGGCCTGACACACTGACGGCCACGCGGTCCCCACTCGGCATGGCAGCCACAGCGTGGCTGGCCTGGGAGAGGCTCAGGGCCCGGCGCCACTGCACCTCACCATCAGGGCTGATGAGGTAGAGCCTCGCGCCGGCCGAGAAGGCCACTGCTCCCTGCAGGGCAGCCACACTACATGGGGAGCAGCCCTCGGGGACGGGCACCGCGCCCTTGTAGTCGCCATTGAGGGAGAAGCGCTTCAGCGCCCTATTCTGCTCATCCGCCACCAGGATCTCCCGGGGGCCAAAGGGACAGAGCCCTGTGATGCGGGGAGACCGCTTGTCTCCTGGCATCCGCGTGGGGAAGCTGCAGGAGAAAATGGGCCTGGGGAGGAGGCCAGAGCCCTCCAGGTTCAGCCCAGGCACTGGGCTGGGCTCCCGGGAAACTGACTTGAGCCTGCCTTTGAACTTCCTCTTCTTGTTGGATCTACCACCCCTCGGGGTCTGGGCTCCTTCATCTTCTAGGGGCGTCTGGGCTCTGCCCTCTTTTGGAGTCTGGGCTCCGTCTTCCTGGGGTGTCTTGGCTCTGTCCTCCTTTGGGGTCTGGGCTCCATCCTCCTGGGGTGTCTGGGCTCTGCTCTCCTTTGGGGTGCAAGCTCCAGCCCTACTCTGGGGCTGGATTCCACCGTGTCTCTCTGACTTGGCTCCGTCCTCTCTCTGGCTCGAAGTTTCATCCCCTCCCTGGCTTCCAGCTCCTTCTTGCCCACCGTCCTTCTGGGGCTGTTCCTCAAAGGAGAGCCCTAGCAGGCGGCAGTTCTTGTCCAGGAGCCCAGGATGGAACTCCAGCTGGGGCAGCAGGCGGGGGGATGGCCCTGGCATCCAGGGACAGCCCTGCAGCTGCCGGAGCCTCTGGGCAATCGCCCCTTCCAGAGAAAGTATCTCGGCCTCGCGACCCAAGCTGAGCACCCGACGGGCAAAGGCGGCCGCCGCCCTGGCCACCTGCTCCCGGCCCTCCAGCTCCTCTAGTCTCTCCCGAGCAGCCTCCTCAGCAGCCTCTACGTGAGCCCGTAGCTGCCCCAGCACCTCCTGCTTCTGGGCTAGTAGGGCCCGGAGGACCCCCTCGGCCACTTCCTCCACCTGCATTCCCACCCTAGCTGCCTGTTCCCGCAGCCGGGCCAAAGCTTCCTTTTCCGTCATCCGGGCGGCCTCAAGCTCTGCCAGGTTGCTGTCCACGCCTGCCAACAGCTCCTCCAGGCCTGGCCTGCGGGCGCGCACAGCCTCGGCCAGTGGCAGGCAGGGATGGTCCAGGTGGGGGTCCAGGCGGCACTCGCGGCACAGCAGCTGGGAGCAGGGCTGGCACAGGAAGCGCAGGGCCTCTCCCGGGTGCTGAGGGCACTGGGCCGCCTGGCGCTCCCGGGCCTCCTCGTCGTACCAGCCTGCCCGGTAGCCCACCAGGTCCACCACCCGGTGGGTGTGGGTCTGCCGAGTGCAGCGGTGCCCGTCAGCGCAGGCCTGGCACAGGTCGTCCGCGCAGTCCAGGCACCGGGCAGTGGCCGGCCCCCCCGTGCCGGCCCCCCCCATCAGGGGACACAGCGCACAGGCTGGCTTCCCCGCGCGCAGGTCTCCGCCAGCCCGGGCCCTCACCAAATCCAGGAGCCCGTTGACAAAGAAGTTGGTCTTGAAGGCGGCCACGCCCGCCGGTGGCACGGGCACGGTCTCTCGGCACTCAGGGCATCGGAGGTGGCCTCCCTCAGCCAGCTGGGCCAGGCAGTCCTGGCAGTAGGTGTGCAGGCAGGGCAACGTTTTGGGTGCCCGAAGCTGCTCCAGGCATATTTTACAGGCCAGGAAGTCGCTGCTCAGGGCTTCCAGTAGGGAGGGTGAGGATCCCTGGGAAACCATGCTGCAAGGGAGAGGTCGGGGTCAGAGGGCAGAGGGTACCTCCACGTTGCCTCCAGCCTGCCAGCCTGCCTCTCTCCCCATCCCCAAGCCCCACCAGGGCTGAGGTCTCACCTGAATGGCCAGGAATGTCCTTCTGGTCTTCCAGGGCCTGTGGCCGCTTGCTCTTGAGCTAGGGAGCCACCCCTCTCCGGGCATACATTCAGCAAATGCAAAAAAGTAAATGCTTCCTGCCTTGTACCTTGTGCCTAGTGCCCTGAGAAAGAACCAGACCAAGAAGCCCAGCCTTAGGGAGCTGTGTGATGGTCAGCACCCCAGGGTTGACAGGCCTGTTGGCAAGTGTGGCGCTAGCCCTGTGTGAGTAGTCCTGAGGCCCTGCTGGGGACCGGTGCAGGGGTAAGGGGTGCAGGCAGAGAGGACATAGGAGAGGGTCCGGCTGCGCAGTCACCTCTACTTGTGGCAACTGGGGCAGGGTAAGGGGCCCCAACTCCTGTAGTCCCTCACACCTGTCTTCTAGACCCTGGGAACCGCATCAGGGGTCAAGGGGCCCCACTTCCTGCCCAATTACCCCTGGGAGGGTTCTGGAGCAGGTGGAAGGCAGGCTGTGGGGAGCGGGCGGCCTTGCTCTCCTTCTAGCTCTTAGACCTTGGGGTCACCGCAACCTGTGCCTCATCTCCTAGAGGCCTTTCTTTCTACCTGTCCTGCTGAAAGAGGCCTCAGCTTTCCTAGAAGCCTCTGAAGGGGAGTTGTGTGGACCCGTCTGTAACTCCCCCCCAGATCCCAGCACAGTGGACGAAATCCTCCAGGAAGAGACTGCGGGAGGGGGGTGTTCCCCCAAACTTCTGGAGCGTGGGGTCGGGGAGGACAGGCCAGAGAGTGGGAGGAGGCCTTTCCCAGGTAAGCCTCAGGCCTCTGGCCCCGGAGTGGTGCGAGGTGGGGTGCTCCCTCCCACCCTCTCTTCTCCTCCCGCCTTCCGGGTCCCTCCCCTCCCCCTTCCTCTTCCTCCCGCTCCCTTCCCCCAACGCCTTCCAGCTCTTCCGTCATCCGCCCTGCTTACCGGGTCTGAGCTGACCTTGGGCTCCGGGACGGGGCGTGGGGGGCCCCGGGGCCTGGAAGCCGCTGGGGCTGGGTGCCTGAAAGAGAAACAAAACTGAAAGTAATGGTACTTCTGCAACTTCCGTCCCCAGCCCGGGACACCGACTCGCACGGCCTCAGGCCCCGCCTTCTTCCCTACCCCAGGCCGGACCTCTTCCTCGGGAGGGGGGGCCTCCACCCCTGGCCGGCGCGGCCCCTGCTGCAGGCCGCGGGGCTCGGCGGGGCTCCCCAGGTCGCCCTGTGAGATCCAGCATCAGGATCCGCTCAGCCAGCTAAGTGTGTTTGTGGCACACGCAGAGGACCTGCCCGAGGACGCGTCCTCTGAGGGGAGAAATGAGAGCTCCTCCTCGGTTCAGAGCCGTGTAACTAGAGCCCAGCCCTCGGGCCAGGCCTCCATGAGGCGGCATAGCTGCCAATCTAGTCCTAGGTGGGGCCCTGCACGCCTTAAACCTTTGCGAGCCAGGGGAGAGGCAGAGGAACCAGATGAGTCCGCGAAGGCTTCCTGGAGGAGGCATCACTTGAGATGAGTTTGAAGGGCACAGAGGAGGTTGGGAGGAAGAACGCAGGGAAGAACATTTTGGGAATTGGGAACAGCAAATCGGTGGGCACAGAGGAATGAAATACCCCAACTCTCCCCAGTAGCTCCAAGTATTTGGATGGTTTATGGGAAGGGACGTGTGTGGCGGCAGATGATATTATAGAGTGACGCAGAGGCCATATCATAGAGGGCCTTATGGTGTACATGAAGGAGTCTGAGTTTTATCCAAGAAGTCAAAAGAAACCATTGAAGGATATTTTCCCCAATATCTTATGAAAAATTTGAAGCACAAAAAAGTTGAAGGAATTGCCACAAATACTCATATACCTACCACTTAGATTCTCCAGTTGAGATATGAAAGTTGATTTCTTGCGCATCTATACCTGTATGCATCCCTTGGTCCACAGTGACGGGCTTTCAGCAGGATGCTGAACCAAGGAGTGCTCACAATGGCTGCAGGGTCCAGGTAAAAAGTGGAGAGGTTGGAGCAGACCCAGTGGCCGTAGGACCTAGCGGAGGGTGGAGGAGGATGGAATCCTTCAAGGAGCTATTGTTGACACCACAGCACTGATGACTCACCCTGGGGAGGGAGGTGAAGGAAGGAGGGCAGGCTTTGCGAGTCTGGAGGTGAGAAGGGAAGAGTGAGGCTGGCGACAGCCAGGCTTGTGACCGTTCCACACTCTTCCAGTGTATCTGTGCTTTTGGCGAAGTCACTCAACAGTGTCCAAAGCAAGAAGAGCAGGGCTGAGGGGCTCCTGGGTGGCTCAGTCGGTTGGGCGTCCGACTTCAGCTCAGGTCATGATCTCACGGTTTGTGAGTTCGAGCCCCGCGTCGGGCTCTGTGCTGACAGCTCAGAGCCTGGAGCCCACTTTGGATTCTGTGTCTCCCTCTCTCTCTGCCTCTCCCCCCACTTATGCTCTGTCTCTCTCTCTCTCTCTCAAAAATAAATAAACATTAAAAAAGTTAAAAAAGTTTAATTAAAAAAATTACTTTAAGAAGAGGGCTGTGATGGCACTATGGGGACCAGACATTTCAGGGCAAGTGGGGGAGGGGCTGGGCGTGCAGGAGGTGAGAAGTAGTCACCAGAGAGCTAAGAGTGGAAATCCAAGGGAGGAAAGATCCTAGGAGCCACGCTAGGGAATGCTTCACTTCCAGAAGGTGGGGGTGATCAGTGCTGTTGAATGCTGCAGACCAGACAGTCCAGCCAAGTGAGGACAGAAGGACAGACTGATGCATGTGTGTCCACAAATGTATAGGCACACACCTGCACACGTGTATGGCCTTCGTGTGTGCTTCTTTGTGCACATTCAGGAATGATTGGTCAGTGTCTACTGCGGCAAGAGAGCCTGCCACGCATTATGGAAGATACAGAGATAGACAGGATATATTCCCCGCCCAAGATGAGTTTTCGATTTAACAGGGGAGGTGAGAGTGTACATGCTGCAATATGAGACAGCAAGGCAAATGTCAAAATAATCATCACAGTGGCTTCTTTTATTGGGTATTTACCCTGAGCGTGGCATGGGGCATCGAAAACATAACCTGGTTTAATGCTCACTATAACCTGGTGACATAGGTAGTGTTACTGCTCCATTTTACAGATGAGGACTCTGAGTTAAGAGAGAATAACTCTGTCACCCAAGGTCACATAAAGTGCTATGCCAACACAAGAGAGGGAGCACATAAAGTGCTATGCCAACACAACATTTCTCCCGGAATGGTGGAGGTGGTGTGGGAATCAGGAAGGCTTCATGCAGGAGGCGGCCTTCAGTGGCTGTCCTACACTGTCTTCCCAAACATTGAACAATTACTTAAAATATCTATGGGGTCCAGGAAGACGGTTTCTTTCCCCGAGAAGACTCCTAAGCTAAGGGATAACTCACCTACAGCCAAGTGATAAGGGTTACCACAAAGGCACGTAGGGGGCAGGGCATGTGGATTCTTACCAGATGCTGGGGGTCCCTTAAGATAACCCTAGGCAAGGAAGGCCTCTCACGGGTGGTTGTTCTTATAGGACTGAAGCACAGGTGGCTGGAGGGAAGTAGCAGGAGATGGGGGTGGGCAGGCAGAACAAACTTAAAAATTACCTGCCGGGCCTCAAAGTAACGGGGAGCCATTTATGGGATTTTCATTAAGCAGGTTTGAACTTTGTTCTGTAGGTATTTGGGGAGTGTGAGCTGAGCACAGGTTTTAATCTTAATTTATACAAATAATAAGGATTATTTATTTTTAATGTTTATTTATTTTTGAGAGAGAGAGGGAGAGACAGAGTGCAAGTGGGTGGGGGAGGGGGCAGAGAGAGAGAGGGAGACAGAACTGCGCTGTTAGCACAGAGCCTGATCCAGGGCTTGAACCCACCAACTGTGAAATCATAACTTGAGCTGTAGTTGGACACTTAACCGACTGAGCCACCTAGGCACCCCAATCATTTAAAGTAAAGTTTAGGGGCACCTGGGTGGCTCGGTGGGTTAAGCGTCCAACTCTTGATTTTGGCTCAGGTCATGATCTTACAGTAAGATCGAGCCCCACATCGGGCTCTGTACTGATAGCACAGAGCCTGCTTGAGATTCTCTGTCTCCCCTTCCCTCTCAACCCCTCCCCTTTTTGCTTTGTCTCAAAATAAATAAACATGAAAATTTTTTAAAAAATAAAGTTTAAAACATTCCTATCATCGTTGTAACAAAATAAAACATTCCTATCATTGTAACAAAATAACCTTTTCCTGTGTTTATTTCTTTTGGTCTCTGTTTTAGGAATATATGTTACATAGTTGTATTTATAGTGTGCTTATATTTTTGTTTACTTACCTAACTTAATATTGTATTAGCATTTTCTGTGTTTCTTTTTTTATTTTTTAAATTTTTATTTACTTATTTTTTTAATATGAAATTTATTGTCACATTGGTTTCCATACAACACCCAGTGCTCATCCCAACAGGTGCCCTCCTCAATGCCCATCACCCACTTTCCCCTCCCTCCCACCCCCCCATCAACCCTCAGTTTATTCTCAGATTTTAAGAGTCTCTTATGGTTTGGCTCTCTCCCTCTCTAACTTTTTTTTTTCCTTCACCTCCCCCATGGTCTTCTGTTAAGTTTCTCAGGATCCACATAAGAGTGAAAACATATGGTATCTGTCTTTCTCTGTATGACTTACTTCACTTAGCATAACACTCCAGTTCCATCCACGTTGCTACAAAAGGCCATATTTCATTCTTTCTCATTGCCAAATAGTATTCCATTGTATATATAAACCACAACTTCTTTATCCATTCATCAATTGATGGACATTTAGGCTCTTTCCATAATTTGGCTATTGTTGAAAGTGCTGCTATAAACATTGGGGTACAAGTGCCCCTGTGCATCAGCACTCCTGTATCCCTTGGGTAAATTCCTAGCAGTGCTACAACTGGGTCATAGGGTAGGTCTATTTTTAATTTTTTGAGGAACCTCCACACTGTTTTCCAGAGCGGTTGCACCAGTTTGCATTTCCACCAACAGTGCAAGAGGGTTCTCGTTTCTCCACATCCTCTCCAGCATCTGTAGTCTCCTGATTTGTTCATTTTAGCCACTCTGACTGGTGTGAGGTGGTATCTCAGTGTGGTTTTGATTTGTATTTCCCTGATGAGCAGTGACGTTGAACATCTTTTCATGTGCCTGTTGGCCAGCTGGGTGTCTTCTTTAGAAAAGTGTCTATTCATGTCTTCTGCCCATTTCTTCACTGGATTATTTGTTTTTCGGGTGTGGAGTTTGGTGAGTTCTTTATATATTTTGGATACTAACCCTTTGTCCAATATGTCATTTGCAAATATCTTTTCCCATTCTGTTGGTTGCCTTTTAGTTTTGTTGATTGTTTCCTTTGCAGCGCAGAAGCTTTTTATCTTGATGAAGTCCCAATAATTCATTTTTGCTTTTAATTCCCTTGCCTTTGGAGATGTGTCAAGTAAGAAATTGCTGAGGCTGAGGTCAGAGACATTTTTTCCTGCTTTCTCCTCTAGGGTTTTAATGGTTTCCTGTCTCACATTCTGGTCCTTCATCCATTTTGAGTTTATTTTTGTCAATGGTGTAAGAAAGTGGTCTAGATTCATCCTTCTGCATGTTGCTGTCCAGTTCTCCCAGCACTATTTGTTAAAGAGACTGTCTTTTTTCCATTGGATATTATTTCCTGCTTTGTCAAAGATTAGTTGGCCATACTAATTAGTTGGGTCCAATTCTGGAGTCTCTATTCTATTCCATTGGTCTATGTGTTTTTGTGCCAATACCATGCTGTCTTGATGATTACAGCTTTGTAGTAGAGGCTAAAGTCTGGGATCGTGATACCTCCTGCTTTGGTTTTCTTCTTCAATATTACTTTGGCTATTTGGGGTCTTTTGCGGTTCCATACAAATTTTAGGATTGCTTGTTCTAGCTTCAAGAAGAATGCTGGTGCAATTTTGATTGGGATTGCATTGAATGTGTAGATTGCTTTGGGTAGTATTGACATTTTAACAATATTTGTTCTTCCAGTCCATGAGCATGGACTATTTTTTCATTTCTTTGTATCTTCTTCAATTTCCTTCATAAGCTTTCTATAGTTTTCAGCATATTGATCTTTTACATCTTTGGTTAGATTTATTCCTAGGTATTTTATGTGTTTCTTTTTTTTTTATTTTTTTTTTAACGTTTATTTATTTTTGAGACAGAGAGAGACAGAGCATGAATGGGGGAGGGTCAGAGAGAGGGAGACACAGAATCCGAAACAGGCTCCAGGCTCTGAGCTGTCAGCACAGAGCCCGATGCGGGGCTCGAACTCACAGACGATGAGATCATGACCTGAGCCGAAGTCGGCCGCCTAACCGACTGAGCCACCCAGGCGCCCCGTTTCTTTTTTTTTTTTTTTTAATGTTTATTTATTTTTGAGAGAGAGACAGAGACAGAGTACTAGCGGGGGAGGGTCAGAGAGAGAGGGAGACACAGAATCTGAAGCAGGCTCCAGGCTCTGAGCTGTCAGCACAAAGCCCCACGCAGGGCTCGAACCCATGAATGTGAGATCATGACCTGAGCTGAAGTTAGATGGTCAACTGACTGAGCTACCCAGGCGCCATTCTGTGTGTTTCTACACATTCTTCATAGCTATGATTGTTAATGGCTGCATAAGTTGTATGCCGTAATTTACTTAACTATTTAGTAATATGCTGATAAGCCAGCTTCCCCCCCTTACCAGTTTCCGTGATGTAAATAATAATGTAAATATTCCCATCATGGCTGATTTCATGCTACCAATAATTTAACAACTGGCTGCAAAATTCCTAAAATTTAACAATGAGCTTTCAGGAGCCAGTCCTCCTGGGAAGCTTTTAGAATCTTCTCTTTGTCCCTAGCGTTCTGAATTTCACAGTGAGTGTTTCGTGCTGAGCATTTAGTGGGCTCTTTAAATCTCAAGGCACGTTTTCCTTCAGGTCTGGGAAATTCTCCTGTGTTGTTGATGATTCTCTCCTCTAAGATTTCCCCCTCTGGAATTTCCATCATTCAGATGCTGGATCTCCCGGATGGGTCCTCCAATTGTATCTTTTCTCCCATTTTCCATTTCTCTCTCTTTTGGGGAAATTTCTTCAACCTAAGCCTTCTAACTATTGTGTTTTTCAAATCTGCTGTCACTGTTTTAATTTGTGAACATCCTAATTTTTTTGTATCCTGTTTTTACTGCACAGATCCATCTGGTATCTTCTCCTATCTTTCTGAGGACAGGAATGTGTTGGGGTGTGCGTGTGCGTGTGTGTGTGTGTGTGTGTGTGTGTTCTTACTTTGTGTGGTTTCTGTTTACCCGTCCCCCCCCCGCCAAGTTATTGTTTCTTCTTTCCTTTCCTCCTACACCTTCCCTTCCTCCCTCTCCCTGTGCCACCTCTCCCTCCCTCCCTTCCTTCCTCTTTTTTTCAGTGACTGTACTACTTATTATTTTATATTTTAAAGTTAGCACTCTGAGGTATAATTTACACACAGTAAAAATCACCTATTTAAGTGTATGGTTCAGTGAGTTTCGACAAATGTATATCATTAATAATTACCAATGCAATCATATAGTACAATATAACAATAAGGAAGTTGACATCGGGGACAATACTATTAACTATAGACCTTATTCACTTCTCACCGTGTGTGTGTTGTATATAATTCTGTGCAGAATCAACATGCAGAACTGTCCCATCAACACAAAGAAACTCCCCCCATCCCTAACTCCCACAGCTGGTGAGCTATTGTCCCCCTTCTCTGTAATTTTGCCGTTTCAAGAATGTTACATAAATGAAATCACAAAGTATGAAACCTCTGGATTGGGACAATCCACCCAAGTTATTATGTACATGTTGGTAGTTCATTCCTTTTATTGCAGGGTAATGGTTCATTGTTTGGGTGTTCCACAGTTTATCCATTCTGATGTTGGAAGACATTCAGATGGTTTCCAGTTTGGGTTATTACAAATACAGCTACTAAAACCATTTCTATACTGGTTTTGGTGTGAATCTAAGTTTTCATGTTTCTGGGATAAATGCTTAGAAGTATGATTTCTCAGGGGCACCTGGGTGGCTCAGTCCGTTAAGTATCTGACTCTTGATTTCAGCTTAGGTCATAATCTCATGGTTTGTGAGATCAAGCCCCATGTCAGGCTCTGTATTGACAGCATGGAGCCTGCTTGGGATTCTCTCTGTCCCTCTCTCAGCCTCTCCCCCCACCCCGACTTAAAAATAAATAAACATTAAAAAAAAGAAGTATGATTTCTCAGTTTTATGATAGGTGTATGTTTAATTTTACAAGAAGTGCCAAACTATTTTACAAGAGTGGTTGTACCATTTTACCTTCCCATCAGGAAAGTACACAAGATTCAGTTTCTCCACATCATCGCCAGCATTTAGTATTGTCCGATTTCTTTATTTTATTTCTAGTAGGTGTGATAGCATCATCATCATCATCATCATCTTCATCATCATCATCATCATTTTTGCTTGCAGTTCCCTCATGGCTAATGATGTTGACCATCTTTTCTCATGCTGATCTGTATATCTTCTGTGATGAAATGTCTGTTCTTTTGCCATTTTTTAAGTGAATTTTTTAAATTATTGTTGAGTTTCAAGGATTCTTTATATATTCTAGGCACAAGTCATCGGTCAGATTTGTGATTTACAAATATTTTTGCCCGGTCTGTAGTAGCTTATATTTTCATCCTATTCACAATACTTTTTGCAGGAGAAAGTATTTAATTTTGATGAGTCCACTTTACCAATGGGTCATGCTTTGGCATGATTTTCTCTTATGTTTTCTTCTCGAAGTTTTATAGCTAAAACATTTACATTTCAGTCTTTAATCTGTTTTTAATTATTTTTTATTTTTTAAAAGTTTATTTATTTTGAGAGAGAGAGAGAGAGAGAGAGCAAGTAGGGGAGGGGCAGAGAGAGAGAGAGAGAGAGAGAGAGAGAGACAGAGAGAGAGAATCCCAAGCAGACTCTGCACTATCAGCACAGAGCCTGATGCAGGGAACCGTGAGATTATGACCTGAGCTGAAACCTAGAATCAGACACTTAACTAACCGAGCCACCCAGGTGCCCCTAATTAATTTTTGTATATGTTATGAGATAAGCATTCCTTGTTTGTTTGTATGGTTTTCTCACTGTTCCACCACTCTTTGTTGAAAAGCCATTCTTTCCCCTTTTAATTTTCTTGGAGCTTTTGTCAAAAATCAATTGACTATAAATATAAGTATTTATTCTGGACTTTCCATTCTATTCCATGTTCCACATGTTTATCCTTATGTCAATGCCATGCTATCCTGATTACCACAGCTTCATAGGAGGCTATGAAATCAGGTAGAGTGAGTTCCCAAACTTTGTTCTGCTTTTCCAGAACTATTTTGGCAATTCTGGGTCTTTTGCATTTCCATATAAATTTTAGGATCAGCTTGCCAATTACTAAAAAAAAAAAAAAAAAGCTTTCTGGGATTTTGATAGGGATTCCATTGAGTCTATAGATAAATTTGGAAATAATTACCATCTTAATACTTTTGAGTCTCCTAATCCATGAACATGGTATATATCTCTCCACTTGTTTGTCCTTTAAATTGCTCAGTAGCTTTTCCAGTTTTCACTGTGCAGGTCTTGCACTTCTCTTGCTAAATTTGTTCTTAAGTATTTTATTCTTTCTGATGCTTTTGGGAGTGGAATTGTTTTTTTAAATCTTATTTTTGATTGTTTATTGCTAGTTTATGGAAATATTACTGGCTTTTATATTTTGATCTAGGATCATATGACCTTGCTAAACTCACTTATTAGTTATGATAGTTTTTTTCTAAGTTTCTTAGAATTTTCTACATAAAAAGCCATGTCATTTATGAATAAAGACAATTTTATTTCTTCCTTAGATCCATTTCTGTTTATTTTTTCTTTTCTTTTCTTTTCTTTCTTTCTCTCTCTCTCTCTCTCTCTCTCTCTCTCTCTCTCTCTTTCTTTCTTTTTTTTTTTAGAGAGAGAGTGCAAACAGGGAAGGGACAAAGAGAGAGGGAGAGAAAGAATCCCAAGCAGGCTCCACAGTGATAGCAGTGTGGGGCTTGAACCCATGAATCATGAGATCATGGCCTGAGCCAAAACCAAGAGTCAGACTGACTGAACCATACAGGCACCCCTGGATCCATTTCTTCAGAAGTAATATGTATACTTCAGGCATGGAGCCTCCTTGAGATTCTCTCTCCCACTGCCCCTCTCTCTCTTAAAAAAAAATTAAGGCATACAGATTATTTTTAAAAAATTGTTTAAGCATTTATTTATTTATTTTAGAGAGACAGGGAGAGACAGAGCACAAGCAGGGGAAGGGCAGAGAGAGAGACACACAGAATCTGAAGGGGCTCCAGGCTCTGAGCTGTCAGCACAAAGCCCCACACGGGGCTCAAACTCATGAACTGTGAGACCATGACCTGAGCCGAAGTCAAATGCTCAACTGACTGAGCTGCTCAGTTGCCCCTAGATTACTTTTTTTTAAAAGTTTATTTATTTATTCTGAGAGAGAGAGAAAGCATATGTGAGTGGGGGAGGGGCAGAGAGAAGAGAGGGAGAGTGTACCAAGCAGTCTCTGTGCTGAGCGTGGTATGTATGCCTTTAATTTTTTTCTTTCCTTTTTGAACTGGATAGAATCTACAGAAAATGTTGAATAAGAGTGGTAAAAGCAGACATTCTTGTCTTGCTCTTGGCTATGTGGGTGAGCAGTCAGTCTTTCATCATTAGGTGTGACATTAGCTGTGTATTTTTTGTTCCTAGTTTATTGAGAATTTTTGAAGGTTTTTTTAAAATCATAAATGAGAATTGGATTTTTCAAATTCTTTTTTTGCATCAGTTGAGATAATCATGCATTTTTCCTTTGTTCTATTAGTGTGATACATTACATTATTTTATTTTTAGACTTAAAGCAATGTTACATTCCTAGAATGAACTCCATTTAGTCATAGTGTATAATCCTGTTTCTATGTTACTGGATACAGTTTGAAAATGTTTTGTTTAAAATTTTTGTGTCTAGGGGCACCTGGCTGGCTCAGTTGGAAGAGCATGGGACTCCTGATCTCGGGGTTGTGAGTTCAAGTCCCACACTGGGTGTCGGGATTACTAAAAACAGATAAATAAAAACTAAAAAAAAAATTATGTATATGTTCATGGGTCATATTGGCCTGTTATTTTATTGTCTTGTCATGTCTTTGTTTGGCTTTGATATTGGGATAACATGAAACTTATAAAATAAGTTGGCAAGTGTTCCCTTCTCCTCTGTTTCCTGAAAGAGTTTATATAGAATTAATATTGGAGCACCTGGGTGGCTGTCAGTTGGGCATCCGACTTCTGCTCAGGTCATGAACTCATGGTTCGTGAGTTCAAGCCCCATGTTGGGCTCTGTGCTGACAGCTCAGATCCTGGAGCCTGCTTTGGATTCTGTGTTTCCCCCTCTCTCTCTGCCCCTCCCCCACTCATGCTCTGTCTTTCTCTCTTTCTTTCAAAAATAAATAAACATTAAAAAAAATTTTTTAAAGAATTAACATTATTTCTTCCCTAAAAGTTTGATAAATTCATTGGTGAAGCCATCTGGGCCTGAACTTTTCTCTGTGGAAAAGTTTTTAAATTATTCATTTTTTTTTACAGTATTGGTCAATTCAGATTTTATTCCCCCCCCTTTTTTTTTAAAGTTTATTTATTTATTTTGTGAGAGAGTATGAGCAGGGGAGGGGCAGAGAGAGAGGGAGAGAGAGAATCCCAAGCAGAATCTGTGCTGTCAGCACAGAGTCAGACTTAGGGCTCGATCTTGTGAACCGTGAGATCATGACCTGAGCCGAAATAAAGAGTTGGACGCTTATCCAACTGAGCCACTCAGGCACCCCCCTGCCCAGATTTTCTTAATAGAGTCAATTAGGTGGTGTTAATAGGAATTTGTCCATTTCATCTAAGTTGCTTAATTTGTTGACATAAAACTCTTTATAATAATCCCTATACTCCTTTTGATTATTTAGGATCTGTAGTAATTTCTCATCTGACATTACTGATTTTGGTACTCTGTGTCTTCTGTCTTTTTTTCTTGGCCGGTGTTGCTAAAGATTTATCAATTTTGTTGATCTTTTCAAAGAACCAATTCTATTGCTTTTCTGTTTTCTATTCCATTTATTCCACTCTGATTTTTATTATTTATTTGCTTCTACTTAGTTTGGGTTTGATATGCTCTTCTTTTTTTAGCTTCTTGAGATGGAAACTTACATTATTGCTCTTATATCTGTCTTCTTTTTTAACATCAGCATTTAAAGCTATACGTTTTCCTCTACACATTGCTTTAGCTGCTGTTAAGTGGTGTTCTAGTAAATGTTTAATGACTAGGTCTGGGGACTTTACAACATTTGCCAATTTGTGTGGTGTAAATACTCCCACCATGATTGATTTAAAGCTATCAGTGTGAGGCCACTGAACACAAAGTTGGGGAGGGACATGCGCAATTGGGTCTCATGAGCCAGTACCAGCTCGCTCTATTATACTGCTTGCTGTTTCTTACCAATTTTGCTACTTGTGTTTGCCTTTTCATTCAGTTCTAGATATTTTCCAGGTCCCTTATGATATCTTCTTTGACCTGTGGGTTATTTAGAAATGCATTATTTAATTTCCAAATATTTGGGGATTCCCAGATTTCTTCCTTTTGTGGATTACTAATTAAATTCTGTTGTTGGAGAAAATGCTTTGTATGATTCTAATCCTTTTAAAATTACTGACTTGATTTATGGCCTGGTATATGGCTTATTTTGGACAATTGTTTCATGTGTGCTTGAAAAGAATGGATGCTCTGCCATTGTTGGGTGGAGTGTTGTGTATATATGTTAGATCAAATTAGTTGATAATACAGTTCAAGTGTTCTATGTTCTTTTTTTTAATTAAAAAAATTTTTTTAATGTTTATTTAGTTTTGAGAGACAGACAGAGAGACAGAGCACAAGTGGGGAAGGGGCAGAGAGAGAGACACACAGAATCCAAAGCAGGGTCCAGGCTCCAAATTGTCAGCACAGATCCCGACACAGGGCTCAAACTCATGAACTGTGAGATCATGACCTGAGCTGAATTCAGATGCTTAACTGACCAAGCCACTCAGGCGCTCCTGTTTAAAAAATTTTTTAATGTTTATTTACTTTTGAGATAGAGAGAAACAGAGCATGAGCAGGGGAGGAGCAGAGAGAGAGAGACACACACAGAATCCAAAGCAGGCTTCATGCTCTGAGCTATCAGCACAGAGCCTGACAAGGGGCCCACAAACTGCGAGATTGTGACCTGAGCCAAAGCGGACGCTTAACCCACTGAACCACCCAGGCACCCCTAGTGTTCTATATTCTTATTTATTTTCTGCCTAGTTGTTTTATTAATTACTGAGAGAATACTGAAATCTCCACCTTTAGTGGTTAAATTGTCTAGTTCTTTATTCAGTTTTGCCAGTTTTGCTTTATGAATTTTGGGGCTCTGTTATTAGATGCCTATATATTTAGAATTTTTAGATCTTCTTCCCATTATGAAATGTTCTTTTCTGTCTTTATTTTTGCTTTAATTAAAAATTTTTAATAAGAAATTGATTTAAACAACAATATGCTTGACTTGAAGAGAAAACTACCTCGAATCCTTTAAAAGTAATTTATTACTGTGGTGTACAAACACGCACATGCGCACGCACACACAGGAATATTACTCAACTATAAAAAAGGAATGAAACCTTGCCATTTGCAACAACATAAATGGATCTAGAGGGTATAATTCTAAGTGAAATAAGTCAGTCAGAGATTACCATAGGATTTACCATAGAGAAATACCATAGGATTTCAGTCATATGTGGAATTTAAGAAACAAAACAAATGAACAAAGAGATAAACAAAAAACCAGACTCTTAACTAGAGAGAAAAAACTGGTGGTGGGGGTGGGTTGGGGGATGAGTGAAATAGGAGAAGGAGATTAAGAACACATTTATCCTGATGAGTACTGAGTAATCTATAGAATTGATGAAATTGTACACCTGAAACTAATGTAACACTATATGTTAATTATACTGGAATTTTAAAAATACAAAAGTAAACATATATAGATATATATTTACTGAAAAAATTTAAAGAAAAACAATTTATCACTACTTAAAGACATTGCCATACATAGAAAAAAGTTATAAATTTGTCTTTGTTTTACAATGACAAATGAAGACAATTGAAATTCTCCTAACAAGATATGCAGGAATATTTTTTAATATCTTATTTTTAAGTAATCTCTACACCCAATTCTGGGCTTGAACTCACAACCCCAAGATCAAGAGTCACATGCTCTCCTGACTGAGCCAGGTGCCCCCAAAAATGCAGGAATATTTTTGTTATTGTTTTTGTTAGACAGTAAGAGCTAATAACTTACTGGAATATAAAAATGGGAGTTAAAAGAGCATGTTCCTAATGGGAAAAGGGGGTATTCTCACAGAAACAATATTTTTCCCTAATTCATCTCTATGTAATGTTGATGAATATTCATCATTGCCATTTATTTAAAGAAAAAAAAGCAAGATGCTTGTGCATATACCCCAGTCACTTCATACACAATAAAGGAATGGAGAAGGAGCAAATGAAGGAATAGGGAAACCATTCAAGATGTAGTGTAGCCTAATTGCAGATTTTTAGTTGAGAACGTGTTCTTAGCCTGTGGAAACAGAATTCGGGCAAGTTTCCATGTTAGTAAATACTTCCTGGTCACTATACGAATATACCAGTTGTACCCCCCCCCCTTTTTTTAAAGTAGGCTTCATGCTCATAGTGGAGCCAAACATGGGTCTTGAACTCACAATCCTGAAACCAAGACCTGAGCTGAGATCAAGAGTTGGATGCTTAACCAACTGAGCCACCCAGGTGCCCCTGCTGTTGAACCCTTCTAATGAAATTTTCATTCCAGTTATTTTACTTTACAGACATAGAGTTTCCATCTAGTTCTTTAAAAAAAATAAATAAATAAATTCTGTTTCCCTGCTGAGATTTTCTATTTTTTGAGTCACTCTCATCAGTGCAATCCCTTTAATTCTTTGCAAATATTCATAATAGCTGTTTTGAAGTATCTGTCTGCTAAATACCTTATCTGGCCCACTCAAAATCAGTTTCTGTTGACTACTCTTTTCTCCTGAGTATGGGCCACACTTTCCTATTTCTTTGTGCATCTTGGAGCATTCGATGCTGAGGGTTGTTGCTGATGCTGCTGTTGCTTAGCAACTTAACTAGACCTAAACTGGACTTGTTTCTCCAGTTGTGTGTGGTCATTGATATCTCTGTTTGGTTCTTCTGTTCTTATTTATTTTAGTCTGACTTTGGGATCTCCTGTCGTCTGCATGTGCTCAAGTTCCTGGGCCCCTTGAAGGCTTCCACCTTCTGCCAGATCACCAGAGTGTAGGCTGGGGAGCACACCTGGCATTCAGCTGTACTTAAGTCTCCCTTAGGTTTTATTTTCTGCTGGGCTGCCTCAGTTTCCAGGAGGAAACCAACATGCAGGCATCATGGGATCCTTAGCAATATTTACATCCCAGACCTTTATCATTAAAAAGAACCATTAGATTCTGAAGGTAGCTATGTGGCAAAATAGTTTAAAATGAAATTATTGTGTAGCATTCACTTAAAAGCAAAATTATAGTGCTAAACCCAGCCTGCGGTCCTGGTTATGGTGCTTCTGGTATCCAGCAGAGCAGACAATGTGGGTTTGATGTGCACCCTAAACCCATCAGACTGGATGTGTTAGTTTCCGCTGAGAAGCATGACTGAATACATAATTCCTGCTCCAAAGAAATAGTTTCTACCTCCAGCTATCCAGGTGAGATGGGTGGTGGTGCCCAACTTCCCTGCTCACCTTCTGGATACCAGAGCTGGTAAACTCAATCCTGATATTTTGGTTGGTGTGGAGCTGGAATTCAGTCGGTCTTATAGGAACCAAAGTTGCTCTGAATCACTCAAAAATCCATCCTGTCACTGGCCAGCCAGCTCACGTGGCCCAGTGCCAAAGACCCCATGATCCGACACCAAGTGAGAGGAAATCTACACCAATAGCCCAGGTTGACAGTAGCTTCTTTTTACCTTTTACATCCCCCAACCTCTCTAACACTTTGTTCATTATTTTTCTAAGTTTCCAGCCTCACAGTGGTAAGGAAGGTCACTTCTTGAGAATCAGAACCTTAAAAATGTTAGGAATAGCCCTGAGATAAGATTTCATTGGACTTATGGGCACTGCAGGTGAAATTTCATGAAGGGAATTTCTTGGCCTGGTCAAGCATAGAAAAACAAATACTAGAGGCTTTTAAAATTCCAAGCTTTAATTCCTTTAGAAAATTTCCACATGGAAGATAATGAAAAAAAATTTTTTTTAATGTTTATTTATTTTTGAGAGAGTCAGAGACAGAGCACCAGCGGGGGAGGGGCAGAGAGAGAGGGAGACACAGAATCCGCAGCAGGCTCCAGGCTCTGACCCATTAGCACAGAACCCAACACAGGGCTCTAACCCACAAACCGCCAGTTGTGCAAATTGATGACCTGAGCGGAAGTCGGGTGCTTAACCAACTGAGCCACCCAGGCGCCCCGGAAGATAAGTTTTTCATCTTAGTTTGAAAAATATTGTATACTTGAAGAGGTTTACATGTGTTGATGTACACCCTTTGCTGCACCTGTACAAATAATCAGGCCAAAATTAAATGAGGACTCTCGGACATTTGAAACCATTGATCACTCCCTTCTCAAAATGCTCTCCTCTATCGGCTGCCTGACCTCCTCCTTCCCTGATCACTAGGGGGTGTTCCAGGGTTTCTCTTCCTCTGCCGGCACCCTGGTCACCCGCGCCCCTGCACACCCCACACCCCGCAGCACCTTCGGCTCTGAGCTGTCTTTGCCACCCAGACCCACCAGAGGGAGCTCTCTCTCCGCTGAAGCTGACTCTCTAATCCTGGTCTTGGTGCGTTACGGAGGAGCCCACACAAACTACCTATCCTGGTTTCTGGGCTTTGGGGGATGCCAGTCCGCCCGCGCGGCGGGTCCTGCCAATCTTAAGAAGCCCTGTACCCTCTATTCTGATACACTCGCCTCCATTCCACCGCCCTCTTATACTAGGAAATCTCCTGCAAAGATTCCCCTCCACAGGGCTTCAGGTGCAAAATATGAAAGACTACCAAAATAAAAACCAAAACATTAATCAACGTAAATAATATTTTAATATAATATTTTAAAAGCAAAATCAGTGCAAAAAATCCACAGTGAGCAAGATATCAAAATTTTAAGTAAGGGCTGAATCAGTATTACTGATTTTTCGTTTGGCTTCTAACTTCAATATGGTTCAGCCCTGCACGGCTAGGATTCACCCCTTACCTACTCAAGGACTTCTCTTCTGTATTTGCCTCTGTCCTGCAACATCACCTGTTCCTCTCTCCCCTGGATTCTTCTTTAATATATTTCCTGTCTTAAAACAAAAGAAAAACAGTCCCCTGCTTGACTTCACATGCCCTTCATTCTCTGCTTTGTTTTTCTTTTCCTCTTGAACCCACTACAATCAGGCTTTTGTTCTCAACCCCCTCCCTCCCCACCCCAGGCTGTTCTGGCCAAGGTCACCAATGACCTGCACCTTATTGGTGCTCCTCTTGGCTGAGCATTTGACAAAGGAGATCCCCTATTCCCCAGATCTCTTTCCTGTTGGAGACTTAGTCTCCCAGCCCTCCTGTTTCTCTTCCTGCTTTCTGTCCCCACCTTCTCGGGATTCTCTATCTTTCTGACCCTAAACATCAGAGCGCATTGAGACCTCCTATCTGTCCACACTCCTTCCAGAGGTGATCTCTCCCACTTTTACAGCGCCAACTGATGTTATATCCGTGGTAGGAAGGCTATTTCCAAACCTCATCCTCAGACCAGAATTTTCCCCTCACTTCCAGACTCGTGCCTGACTGCCCCACTGGACATTTCCACGTGTAAGTCAAACAGATGTCCATTTTTTTTTTAATGTTTATTTAATTTTGAGAGAGAGGGAGAGTGCAAGCAGGGGAAGGGCAGAGAGAGGGAGACAGAGGATCTGAAGCAGGCTCTTCATTGACAGCACAGAGCCCAACCTGGGGCTTGAACTCACAAACTGTGAGATCATGACCTGAGCCACCCAGGTGCCCCCAGACTTCCACTCCTGACATGAGCCCCCGATCCTAGCCTGCCCCCTCCACCCCAGGCATCTCCATCTCTGTAATAGAACTCCATCTTACAGTTGCTGAGGCCACACACACCTTGCAATCATCCTTGATTCCTATTCCTTTCTTTTTTCTTTTCTTTTCTTTGCTTTGCTTTGCTTTTCTTTGCTTTGCTTTGCTTTGCTTTGCTTTCCTTTTCTTTTGAATTGAGATACAATTGACATATAACATTGTACTGGTTTTAGGTGTTGTTAAAAAACAGAATTCAAGTGAATAACTTTCAAAATCTTATGGGCTTTGTTCAATGATTTATGAATTTGGCAGCATCCAATCTAGAAGGGAGCGCCTAGGAATTGTACAAAATGAAGGATTTTTATAGAGAGGAACAAGGAAGTTATGCTAGGGCAAGAAAGTAGGTTGGCTATTTCAAGGTTACTTTCCTTTAGGGAATGGTTGGGGTCTGTCATGCAGGTGACCTCACTGGTGTTGATCAGGTGATTCCTCATTGACTGGTTTAAGATCCTATTTCTGGGAGAGCCAAAACCATAATTAAGTCTTGGTTTGGTGCCATGGGGCTAAGCATAAGTGACTCCATTTTGGGCCCATGTCTTATTTCTGACAATGCACAAGATAATGATTTGATACATGCATATGTTATGAAATGATTATCACAATAAGTTTAGTTAATGTCCATCAACTTACATAGCTGTAATTTTTTTCCTGTGATGAGAACTTTTCAGATACACTCCCTTAGCCACTTTCAAATATACGGCACAGTATTGTTAACTATAGTCACCATCTTGGTTCTTCTTTTTCTGTTGCATTGTGCATCCGGTCCATCAGCAAACTTTTGTCAGCTTTACCTTCAAAATGTACCCTGAATCCAACCTCTTCTCCTTCCTTTTTTCCTGAACGACTGAAATACCTCCTTACTGGCCTCTGGTTTTCATTCTTGCCTCCCTTTGATATTTACAGAGATGTACTTTATGGATTAGTGTGTCATAGGTTTTTATAAATGCCTCATGTGTGTTTGAGAAAAATGTATGTATGTATGTTCTTTAAATTTCTGGGACCAAAATTTTCTTTTATGTCCACCACAACAAGCTTATAACTGTCTTATTCAACTCCTCTATATTTTTAATGTAATTTTTTTTCTGTCTGAGATCTTAATCACTAACACATGCTTTTGTAAATATCTCACAAGGCTAGGAATTTGTCCATTCCTTTTCATAATTCTGCCAGTTTGTGACTTATGTATTTTAAGGTATATTAAATCTATACACATTTAGAATTGTTATATTTTTGCAGTTAACTGACCATTTTTACCATTATGCTAATATCATATGCTAACATCAACCAAGCCTTTATATTATAATGTTTCCTGCCTTAAAGTCTTTTTGGCTTTCAAGATCTCAACCCCCTTTCTTATCTTTCTCCTAAGGAAATATCTATCTTCAGCCTAACTCTGAAACGGAATATTTGAATAAACATTGCTAAACATGATCTAATAACAATTCATTATGTATATTAATGTATTTGAGAGTATCTTTATTCCCAAGAAACAGAAACTAGCCATACTTTGAGAGCACACATGGGGCATTCACAGACATTAGCCATGCACTACATTACAAAGGAAACGTGATAAATTCCAACAGTTCTGCACCCTAGAAACTGTGGTCTCTGATTATAGTGAATAACTTTAAAATCAACAGCAAAAGGCTAACAAACAAATCTTATTTGTCTGAGATATAATTTCATAATTACTGCATAGTAGTGTTATCTTTCTAGGCCAATGAAGGGTAAAGGAAAGAAAGAAAAGAAGAAAGGGTTTTATGTTTAAAGTAAGAAGTCTTGATCTGGCATCTTTGATGGAAAGAATCCAATCAATGTCAGCTGCTTCTCTTCCTAGTCATTTGATGCGGAGAGTCGCCAGCATCCGCATAGGACCAGGACTCAGGTGGAACCTTCTTCGGCTGTAAGATGTGTACCCAGCATTTGAGTCCCTGAAGTCTGGCTGCCATCTGGGCAGTGGGGAGGACCTGGTATAGGCTCTTGCAAGAAGATTCAAAGAAAGTCTTTGTTTTAACTGATCTCAAATCAGAAGGGTGGGAGAAAATTGTAAACATTAGTTTGGAGAGTCATAGCTAGATAGATGTTTGAGAACTAGAAGAATTCAGGATCAAGTCTGCTTTACAGGTATATCACAAAACTTCAAAGACAATTAACAAGATTAAAATCTAAACTCTATAAAGCTGCAAGCATAATATTTCTTTCTACAATTAGCCCCACTCTTATTTTTAACCATAGATAATCACATTAAAGCTAGTTTGTTCACATTAAACTTGGCCTGATTATTTATTTACATAAGTGTAGTAAGAATAGTGATTGACCATATAAACCCCTTTTTAAGTCTGCTTCACTGGAAATTTTCATAAGAAATCTCAGATTGAACTCTTAAAAGCCCTGAGGTCAGGAGGCTAAGTCAAGGACCATTAGATTTTACCTGCAGTACTTTGATTTGGGTGAATTCCTCCCTTCTTGAGGTCCCCCTAAATATCCTGAGATATTTGTGGGCCTGCCAGGGAGTGACCTTCCTTATCCACCTGGTAAGGCTGCTGGGAACGCTATAAGCAAGGTACTAGGCTAACTTTCCAAGCAGTTCCTGAAAGCTGTCTGGTCATATCTGAGTCTATACATCTCTCTCTCCAATAACACATTCCAATCAAAGCCTAGGTAATATAGCCATTGTTTCCAATTTTGTCCAGTTTCAAGAAGAGCAAATTCTTATTGAACTTCTGCAAATAACCAGTTATATTGCTGTGAAAAGAATATGCAAAAGTTTCTAAATTCTGAAGGAATTGGGCAGGGAGAGAAAGTAAATGTTTCATCTTTGTCATAAAGGTATACTTTACCAGATTGCTGTAGGTCATACATAGCTTAAGAAAAGGTTTCTTAAATCTTGGAAAATAAAACATTAAAGAACCAGCAATGTTTCATACAAAAAGTCATAAAGAATTACAATCATCCTCCTTGGTTCATCCACTTCCATACGATTAATCCCTGTTCTGCTTGAATCCAGTTTTTCTAGTAGTTAAAGAAATTCTTATCCAGTTCATTTTTATGATCTTAAAGTTATCAAAACCTGTACTTGCCAAAGTCCTCGCTATGAATCTCCTTGATTCATGACGCACTTTGGGAGGAACATTATTGCAAAAGCACCTGAGTAAAGCAATAACTATGTGTAAATGACAACAGACAAAAAATGCCCGCTATTAAAGATCTGTTGAGAGTTCTTTATAGTGGAACTGACAAGGAAACTTGATCATTTTTGTGGCACCCAACATTTTTAAATGATAACTGGAATTATGGTGATAACATTATACCAGGACATATCAGACTTTAGGAATTTCATGTACATATCTTCAACATAAGGAAGGCTTAGTTTTACTTCTTATATGACAATGCTTCCCATACAATTTAGCATACCACATATATCTTACTAGTTTAACATCTCTTTCTATAAGGAGAGAAAACAAATATTTAGAGATGTTCCAGGATGCCTCTTAAAAATCCCAAAGTTGGGGTGCCTGGGTGGCTCAGTTATTTGAGTATCTGACTCTTGATTTCTGCTCAGGTCATGATCCCAGGATCATGGGATCAAGCCCTGAGTGTTTGGCTCCATGCTGAATGTGGAGCCTGCTTGAGATTCTCTCTCTCCCTCCCTCTCTCTCCCTTTCTCTCTCCCTTCTGCCCCCTCACCCACTTGCACTCTTGCTCTCTCTCAAATAAAAAAATCCCAAAGTTCACGAGGTCAAAAATACTTCATTTAGAATTTGATTTTGAGAAGTTTGTCAAAAGTACAAAAATATTTAAAAACACTTGGTCAAATAGGTTCACAGGTCACTGTGAACCAGTACTTACCTATTTTAACCATAGTGGCCGTTGAAGACCTTATAGTCAAATACAGTTAAATAGTTGTTTTTAAAAAACAACAACAACAAAAAAAAAACTTAGCTCTTTTAATAGAGAAGACTGTTTTCTTAAGTAATCAAAGATGCCATGATAAAGGATGCCATGAAGCACAGTAAATTGTTTTGGCAAGACACAAAATTTTTGCTTTCTGTGCAGATTACTTAAAAGGTAAAGAAACTTCGTAACCTGTTGCCAAAAGCAGACCAAAAGTCCAAGAAAACTTTGTTGTTGTTTTTTTAACAACAAGAAGCCAATTCTTATTTTGTACCAGTGTACTTTTGATATTAAAACTCATCATTTTTTTACTGAAATATATTTATCCCAATCTTAGTCATCTTGACCATGCATAAAATTCCTTTTCCAAGATTTGTGTTCCAGAAACTTTCTGTGATTGTTTTCTTTCACATTCAGATTTTGTCCTGTTTTTCCTCTTTCTCCTTCTGAAACAATGAGCCTCACTGTAGGACAAGATTACTTCCTTTTCCCTCAACAAAAATCCATCTCCATCCCTCATATCTTTTCTTACTGAAAACACACAGCCTACTTTCCTTGCATATGGAGATTTTTTCCCTTATTATTTCTAGTAGCTACAATTACATATATGAGAATTCTTAACACTTAAAAACCTTAATTTCAAAAAAAATTTTTTTCAACGTTTATTTATTTTTGGGACAGAGAGAGACAGAGCATGAACGGGGGAGGGGCAGAGAGAGAGGGAGACACAGAATCGGAAACAGGCTCCAGGCTCTGAGCCATCAGCCCAGAGCCAGACGCGGGGCTCGAACTCACGGACCGCGAGATCGTGACCTGGCTGAAGTCGGACGCTTAACCGACTGCGCCACCCAGGCGCCCCTAAAAACCTTAATTTCTAGTGAAAATTAAGAAGTAAACAAATGTGGACTGTCTCTTACACTAGCATTCTGTGGATTGGTAGACTTATAAATACTTTTTATAATTTCCAAAAGTGCAATGCTTTCTCGTAGTAAAAGTTTCCAGTGTGTCACAAAACATGTTTGCTAATAAACACAAATAACCTTTAGTTTTCTATAAAAAGAAGCCCAAAGTGGATAAACCAGTAATTAATGTTTCAGTATTTTATCTTATTTAGAAATTATCTAGATATTTAATGACTATCTAACATTTAATTTAACTTAGCAAAACTTTAAAGTTTTAGGTTACCAAAAAGATTTGGGGAAACTATTTAAAAAATTCATCCGGGTGGGGGGGTGGGGAGGCACCTGGGTGGCTCAGTCAGTTAAGTGACCAGCTCTTGATTTCAGCTCAGGTCATGATCTCACAGTTGGTGAGATTGAGTCCCACATGTGCTGACATCACAGAGCCTGCTTGGCATTCTCTCTCTCTCTCCTTCTCTCTCTGCCCCTCCCCAGCTTGCTTGCTCTCTTTCTCAAAAAACACATTAATTAATTAAAAAACAAAATTCACCTAGAGGAGCCTGGGTGTCTCAGTCGGTTGAGCATCCAACCTCTTGATATCTGTTCAGATCATGAGATGGAGCCTCGAATCAGGCTCTGCACCGAGTGTGGAGCCTGCTTGAGATTCCCTCTCTCCGTCTCTCTCTCCCTCTCCCCCTCTACCCCGCTGGCACTCTCTCTCTAAAAATTAAAGAAAAAATTTTTAATTAAAAAAAATGTTTGCCTAAAACCTTTTATCTCACTTACATCTATTTAATTCACTTGTTCTCAATAATTACATTTAGATTACCCACAAAAAGTTCACAAGACATGAGACAAAGCCAGCCATCATCCCAAGCTATTTTTCTACCTGACAAATTTTGTAAATGAGATAATGTGAACTTACTTGACTGAAAAACCCAAGAAGAATAAAGTTGTACATCTGCATTATGTTTAATGTTGGTAATTCTGAAGACATACCTATTTTAATTAATCCAACAAACTTGAACTACCTTTTATTTACCAAAGATTATTTCAGATCACATAAACTTGAGCATTTGGATTAATTTCTATTATATTTCTGAGAGATACAGGAATTCTTAATCTATACAAGCGATCAGTTCTCTTCAGGACAATTAAATAAAGCTCTTTTATAAGTTAATTTTAGTAATACTATCCAGAGGTAACAAATGCCACACATAGTACGTATATAGTCACACATAAACACTCAGGCAGATACAGAGGAGTTACAGCTTTTATTTTAAAATTGTAGCCACGAATGAGGGTAGTCATAAAAGGGGTTGGATCTAAATTATGTTCCTGGCTGATGGAATAATTTAAGGTTAGCTTCTCAAATAGCTAAAGCTTTTTATTGATGTTTATGGAGAAGACATAAGATTTTTCATTTGCCTAAATTTTAAAGTACCCCTCCCCCCACCTTTTCAAATAAGAATTTCCACCAGGAAGCTTTGCTTTGCTTTGCTTTGCTTTGCTTTGCTTTGCTTTTTTTTTTTTTTTTTTTTTTTTGCTTTCTTTCTTTTTTTTTTTTTTTTTTTGAGAGACAGAGAAAGAAGCACCCGACATGGGGCTTGAACTCAAAAACTGTGAGATCAGGACCTGAGCCAAAGTCAAACCGACTGAGCCACTCAGGAGCCCTAAGGCGTTGGTATCTTAAAGAAATGGCCAAAGTTAGTGTTCCTGTGGGGATCAAGGAGGACATTTACATTTCAAAGACACAAAGAATGAATGCTAGTTTCCCTGAGAAGAACTTTTTTGTTTCCTAAGGGCAAAATTTTCACAATACAAAATACAAAAATACTTTTGAGGTAAATAGAGGAGGTTTGGGAATTGGAGAAAGAGTAAGTGGACTTTGAATTCTTTCTGGAGCCACTTTTGGTTTTATAAAGATTTGTAAGTTAAGGACAATTGATTTTAATTCTTCAAGAAATTGGGTTGATCCACCCATAAATCTTTTTACAAGGTCTTCAGAAGGTTTTTCTTTCCTTCTGGGTACACAGTTTTATTTTAGCTTAGGTGAGAAGGTCTAAAAATAACTTCCTATCAGGTTCTCATTATCAGCTTCTGACCACAGAGATAGGAGAGTCAAGTCATCGTTGAAAAATTTGCATAAGGTCTTTGAGGACACATTTTTTTTCCCCAGTGTCCCAGTTGGTTACAAATGAAATATTGACCCCTGGGCCACTGTTTTGATGGTGGACCCTGAGGAGGGTGTGATATGGAGCACTCAGGAGGTATTTTAGGTGCTTGGACTTGGAGCTGTTGTAGCTCTAAGGCCAATAGCTTGGCAGATATTTGCTTGCAATCTTGTTCCAAAGTCCTTTCAAATTGCTCCTCTAGGGTCACAGGTTTAGTCATACTGGTGATTTTCCATTCTATTTTGTGCCTTTTTATCAATCCATTAATCTCAGAAGATAATCAGTGTACAAAAAGAGCAACTAAAGCAGGTTGGGTGACCTCATTTATTGCATGGAACCTGGGATGCCATAGGAAGAGAGTTTCCACATGGGCTTTCACTTTTGCCACAGATTCATCTTTCTTTTGTTTGCATGTTTGAATAATACACCAATCAATGCAGGCAGGTTTCGATTCATGGGTTGACTGTGGTGAAGGTTGATGATCTTGGATACCATCTATCCTCAGGGTTATACCATGCTGCTTCCTTGCATTCCTCCCTAGGTCCCACCAGCAGGTGCACAAGCTGGTAAAGATCTGGCAGCCCAGGGTCATAGGCCCCGATAAAGACTACATTTTTCAGAAAACTTTTGGGCATCTTCTCTGGGTTTAGGAAGTTCTTTAACTGTGGCCATTAATTTGGTCTTTGACCAGGAAGAGAAAGGTATCTAAGGAGGGCCTTCTGCAACTTCAGTGGTTTTATTTTATAAGGTAACTGGTGAATAGTCTTTTCAGAGTGGGAAGGTGGTTCAAAATAGAGGATTAGTATATTTGTGAGTACCCGGGTAAATAAGGATAAAGGAGTCACATTAGTTTTATCATCTATTGTTTTAGGTATCCTTGTGTCTTTAATTTTTCATTAGCCTTTGCAATAGATTGTTTAAATAAAGCATTTTTGGAATCTTGAAAGCTTTTGGAAGTTTCTGTGTGCCAATTAAAATAGGTATCTTGGGGCACCTGGGTGGCTCAGTTGGTTAAGCGTCTGACTTTGGCTCAGGTCATGATATCAAGGTTGATGGGTTTGAGCCTTGCGTTCGGCTCTGCTGACAGCTCAGAGCCTGAAGCCTGATTCAGATTCTGTGTCTCCCTCTCTGTCTGCCCCTCTCCTACTCGTGCTCTGTGTCTCTCTCAAAAATAAATAAACATTAAAAATTTTTTTAAATAATAAAATAAAAAATAATAACAGGTATCCCATTCTGTTTGTTGAACTTGGGAATCCTTGCTTTCAAGTGCACTTCTTAAATGAATGATCTTGTCCAACTGGAACGTTCCCCATAATGGCCGTTATAATTCTAGGTTAACTTTTGTTAGATTTTGACAGTTATGTAGATATTTATAGCTTCCAGAACACAGTTCTTAGACAAAAAAAAATAAGCAGATGTGCCAAAGGTAGTGTGCTCATCTTTGGAATTTTGGGATTATTTACTTACTTAATTATTTACTTATAATTTTTTAAAATGTATTTATTTTTGAGAGACAGAGCACAAGTAGGGGAGAGAGGGAGACACAGAATCAGAAGCAGGCTCCAGGCTCTGAGCTGTCAGCACAGAGCCCATCGCAGGGCTCAAACTCATGAGCTGTGAGATCATGACCTGAGCCAAAGTCAGATGCTTAACTGACTGAGCCACCCAGGTGCCCCTATTTACTTACTTAGGTTAAGCCTTTGGGTCTCTTGGAGCCAAACTAATACCTAAAAGGGATGTGTCACTGGGTTGGGGATTGTGTGGTGTTTTACAGTGTACCTCATTACACAGGAATTTTTTTGAGGTTGGTTGAGTTCTATGACCTGTTCCATGACCAACTTATCCTAACAGAGTCTTTGGGTTAGGTGGTGAGCACGCAAACAGCTGTTAAATGCTCTACCAGTGCCCACCAATTTTTTTTAGGTTTTTAATTTTTATTGTATTTATTTATTTATTTATTTATTTATTTATTTATTTGGAGAGAGAGACAGAGCATAAGAGCAGAGGAGGGCCAGAGAGAGAGGGAGAATCCCAAGCAAGCTTCACACTGCCAGCACAGATCCTGACACGTGGCCCGAACCCACGTGAGATCATGACCCTAGCCAAGGTCAAGAGCCAGTCAGTTGCTCAACCAACCAAGCCACCCGGGTGCCGCCCAGTGCCCACCAATTTTGCTGCTGCTTCTAAGATTCCCATTATCAATACTTTATCTATACAAAACAAGATAATCAAACATGTACACCTTAATATGTCCAGTAACCAAGACATGCTACTGCATCCTGGCCAAGAGAAGGTCCTGTGTGTACCACCAGCAATTCCCAGTGTGGAACTTGGAGCTGGGGAAAGGACTGAACCAAGAGACCCCAAAGAATGGGGACTAAGGACTGATTCCAAACAAATAGGCAATACTGCAGCTGCTACCAGCAGTTCCCAGTGTGGAAACTGGGGACAGAACAAAGGGCTGTTTTCCACTCAAAGTAGGGAATTGCAACGAAATTACCAGCAGCTCCCAACAAGGAGCTTACTGGAGAGCCGGTCAGTTCAGGAGCCCAATGCAAAGAGAGTGGGGCTCAGAGCTGAGAGGAACTTAGCCCAGCCCTCAGAAATGACGACCAAAACAGAGAACTCAGAGGGTTCATGGGTACCATGCCTGTGTTTCTCACCGTGCCCGAGCCATCAGAAGTTCACTGCAGATCCCATTTCTCCCACTAAATCTGATAAATAACAAAATTCAACTGAATAGATTTAAAGATCTAACTGGCTTTATCCAACAACTCATGAACCAGGCATCATCCCATCTAGCAAGCAGAAAGAAGCTCTGAGGAGCTGTACAAAATGGAAGGCTATTCTAGGCAGAAGGGGGCAGAAAAAAAGGAAGTTTCTAACAAAGAGTGTATTGTTTCAGCAAGGTCACCCTCTGTTGGGGGAAGGGCTGGGGTCTATCAGGCAGATGACCTCACTGGTGCCGACCAGGCTCTTCCAGATTGACTGGTTAAAGGTTGTATTCCTGGAAGAAGCTGAAACTGCAATTAGGTTAGATATTAAGTCTCAGTTTGCTGATGTGAAATTAGCACAAGTGACTCCATTTTGGGTCTGTTGTCGCCTTTTTCATTTAATTCTGATGATTGGGCTCATTTTCTCTGGGTTTGCTGCTCTATAGACTTCTCTGGGCCCCGATTATTGTTCTTGACCTGAACAAACCCCAGCCTCTGGGCTTCCACCTTAAAGCTGGCTGACCTGTCCTGCCCTCCCCCCCTCCCCCGCCCTGCCCTGTACCACCTCCTGCCCTTGGCTCTCTCCAGGAGGCAACCAAGCTAATCAGGCTGATTATCACCCAGGTCCAATTCCACTTTCCCTGGCTACAACACGCAGTAAATTTCCTTAGCTGCCTGGCTCCCTTGTGAGCCCTGCCTCTTGTCAGGCAGCCTGACTTAGGAAAGCACCAGCTCCCCCACCTGCTGTATCATCACAGATGAATCAGGCCTGCCCAACCTGGGGGTGTAATCTAAACTCTATCTACAGAGTCACACCACCCTGAGCAACAAAACACAACTGTCACGTCCTCCCAATCCAGTAAAATTGCTGGGGTTCTAAATGCCAAGACCCTTACTCTTTTCCAAAAACTATACTATAATCTGCCTGTAAGAGAGCTGAGTTTTAGAGGGTGCCTTGGAAAATTATTGCCACACATTTTGAGGGCAAGATAGTAGCATTAGTCTTAATTTATCATCAGGGAATGGGCGTCCAACTTTCAGCCTCATTTCACACTTGCCCAACCCCCAGTGTCTTTGAGTGACTGGAAGTGAACTGGAAAGACCCAGAGAAGGACAAGGAGGGAGACTGGGATGCTGTGTTTATTCCCAAACCCAGGGCTCCCAAGATGAACAAAGAAGTTTGTGCCATTCCTTCTGTCTTGATCTCTCCCAGAGAAGGAAAGGCTTAGCTATGGGAGGAAAGGAGAAATCAAGGATGTATGAGAGGCCCTGGAATGCACGATCTGAGCTAATTTCTTTGGCTCCAAAACATGGTGCTTTTCTGGTTCGCCTGTCTGGCTCAGTCCATAGGGTATGCAACTCTTGATCTTGGGGTTGTGAGTTTGAGCCCCATGTTGGGAATAGAATTTTAAAAAATCAAATTCTCTTTAAAAAGAAGAAGGAGGGGCGCCTGGGTGGCTCAGTCGGTTAAGCGTCCGACCTCGGCTCAGGTCATGATCTCACAGTCCATGAGTTCAAGCCTCGCGTCGGGCTCTGTGCTGACAGCTCAGAACCTGGAGCCTGCTTCACATCCTGTGTCTCCCTCTCTCTCTGCCCCTTCCCTGCTCATGCTCTGTCTCTGTCTCAAAAATAAATAAACATTTTAAAAAAAATTTAAAAAAAAAGAAGAAGGAAGAAGGAGGAGGAGGAGGAGGAGGAGGAGAAGAAGAAGAAGAAGAAGAAGAAGAAGAAGAAGAAGAAGAAGAAGAGGAAGAAGAAGATGATGATGGTATTTTCCATAGGACCAGAAATTAAAAAAAAAAATCAATTGAGTAAATTTGAAGATCCAATTGATTTTATTCAATGATTCATAAATGGGGTGGCATTCCATCTAGCAAATAGAAAGGTGCTCCTATAAAATGGAAGCTTTTATAGGTAGAAAGGGGCAGAAAAAGGAAGTTTCTAACAATGAGTGGATTGTTTCAAACAAGGTCAACCCCACTTGAGGGAAGAGCAGGGGTCTATCCAGTAGATCATGTCACTAGTGCTGACCAGGTAATTCCAGAATGGCTGGTTAAAGGTCACAGTCTTGGGAGAGGCTAACACTACAAGGAGGTTAAGTGTTATTTGCTGACATGGGGTTAGCATGAGTGACTCCATTTGGGGCCTGTGGTTTCTTTCTTTCTTTCTTTCTTTTTTTTTTTTTTAACAGACATAAGCATACGTGAAGCAATCAGAGAACAAGTAAGAATTCAATTATGTCATGTTGACACAAGCCCACAAAGAGACCAGAGAAGGATGGCTTTGTGAAAATGAGTCTTGATTCAATTAAATTAAACAAACATTAATAGCATCTTTGATGCACAAGGCACTGTGTTAGGCACTGTGGGAGTATGGGGGGGGGGGAACAAAGCCACATCCTCAAATTGTGGGGACAGATATGTAGGGAAAATTGTAATGTGGCATAAGAAGTATACACCACAGTGTTAAGGAGTGCTATGGACTGTATCTGTGTCCCCCTAAAATTCATATGTTGAAGACCTACCCCCCCCCCAGTGTGATGGCATTTGGAGGCAGGAGTCATAATGATGGGGCCCTGATCTGATGAGATGTGTGCCCTTATAAGAAGAGACAACAGAGAGCTTTTTTGTGACCCGCCCCCCCCCTTCCCTGTGCCCTGTGTGTGTGTGCATACAAAAGCAGTCGTGAGCACACAGCAAGAATAGGCTGGTCTACAAGCCAAGAAGAGAGCCCTCGCGGGAATGTGATCTTGCTGGCACCCTGGCCTTGGACTTCCAGTCTCTAGAACTGTGAGAAAGTAAACTTCTGTTGTTTAAGCCACCCAGTGTTGGTATTTTGTTATGGCAGCCTAAGCTGACTAAGACATGGAAACATAGATGAGAGAGACTGTAAAGGGTTCTATCACGGAGGGCTTCCTGGAGGAGATGAAATTGGGGTTGCGGGATGAGTCAGGTTCTAAAGAGGAAGGTGTGAAAAGGGCATTGCAGGCTGAAGAAGCAGCCAAAGGCAGAGGGTGGTATTGCAGCAGTCTATGCAGTAGGGTCATAGAGCTCTTAGAGCCTGAGGTGGAGAGGGAAGGGAGAGATGGAGCTAAGAGGGAAGGCAGGCCCAAGTCTAGGAACCTCGAAGACACTAAGGAGCATGGATCTTGCTTTAATAAGAGGGTAGGGGCATCAGTGTTTTTGAACAGGTGAACAGCACTATTGGAAAGGAGCCAGTGGCTGCATGGGAAGCAGTGATTGGCAGGAGGGCAGGCTACAAGGAGAGAAGCCATGAGGCTGACAAGGCAATGGGCGGGGCCAGAGGTGATGCCCATAAGGTCCCATAGGTCAGGGCAAGAGCAGCACCCAAAGGTAGTATGTGGAACCACCTAACTGTGGGGATGATGCAGGTGGCCAAAGGTGAGACTGGAGGGGTGGTTCCCAAATTCCTCTTTGCCTTTCTTTGAGCTCCCACCAGACCCTCCTCTTCATGCTTTGTGTTTCTGTTTCCAATCTTCTTTTGCGCATCTCTGCATCTTTGGATTTCCATGTTTCTGCAAAATAACAGGGCTTTCCTTTCATCTTGCCCCCAGTCCGCCCATGGCTCTTCTATGGTTGGAGGAGGAGAGGAAAAAGGGCCTTAAGAGAGAAGGGATACCAGGGAAAGAATTGTGAGGGAAGAAGCTGATGCACTAATAACTAATGTTTCCTTCTTGCCTCCCTCCCTTCCTTTTTTCCTTCCTTCTGAGAAATTTCTATGTGCCAGGCTTTGTTCCAAGCACTTTACATGAATTAACCCAGTTAATCCCAACAGTGGCCCCACAGGGAGGGTACATAACTGCTGGTCAAGAACACAGGCTTGACTGCCAGACTCCCTGGTTTGTAACTCCAGCTTCACATCCACTGGCTGCATGATCTTGGGCAAGTGACTGAATGTGTCTTTGCCTTGACTCCTTCATCTATATGATGAGGATGGTGATGGTTCCCACTTCATAGGCTTGTAAGGAATAAATGAATTAAAATATACAATGGTGATTGGCACAAAGGGAGTGGTCAGTCAGTATTTTAATATAAGAGAACTGAAGTCCACAGAGAATTTACTTTCCCAAGTTCATCCAGGTAGTAAATGGATGGCCAAGTTTTGGACCCAAACCAACTATATGTCTAGTTAGTGAATCCTGCCTTTCCACTGAACAGATATGAAGAGAGAGCAGGAAGAAGTTGAGGTGGATGTTGTAGTTCTGAACTGGACATGGGGTTTGCAGTTCTTTTAAATGGCCCCTCCCATGACCACTGATATCTGGGCCTGTGTGAAGTAGGAGCCAGCTTTGAAAAGGCAGACATTTGGATTCAGCGTGGGCTATAAACTCAATGTTTGTCTCCCCACCCCCCAAGTTCATATGTTGAAACTTAATCTCCAATGTGATGGTGTTAGTGGGTAGGGCCTCTTAGGAGGCGAGTAGGTCATGAGGGTGGAGCCCTCCTGAATGGGATTAGTGCCCTTGTAAAAGAGAACCCAGAGAGCTCCCTCACCCTTTCTGCCATGTGAGGACACAAAGAGATGGCTGTTTGTAAATCAGAAAGTGAGCCCTTATCAAACACCAAATCTGTCAGCATCTTGTATTGGTCTTCCTGGCCTCCACAACTCTAAGAAATAAGTGTGTGTTGTTTATAAGCCACCTAGCCTATGATATTCTGTTACAGCAGCCTGAATGGGCTAAGTTCAGTTTTAAGAGCTGGGGATTTTGATGGCTTTCCCATGACGGAAGCCAGGAGGGGATGGCGGTGACCTGACCAGTGCCTGGAGATGCTCCAAGTGATCATGAGGGGGCAGCAGAGAGCCTAGGCTCTGTTTTAGGTTAAGGTTTAAATGGGGTAGCCTGTGGGAGGAGACATCTTCCAGAACAAAATGAATCCTGAGCTGCATGGCAGGAATAGTAATAAAGCATCTTAAAAATGTTTAAAATGACAGCAATAGGGGCGTCTGGGTGGCTCCGTCGGTTGAGCGTCCGACTTCAGCTCAGGTCACGATTTCACAGTCTGTGAGTTCAAGCCCCACGTGGCGCTCTGTGCTGACAGCTCAGAGCCTGGAGCCTGCTTCAGATTCTGTGTCTCCCTCTCTCTCTGCCCATCCCATGTTCATGCTCTGTCTTCTCTCTGTCTCAAAAATAAATAAAAACATTAAAAAAATTTTTTTTTGAATGACAGCAATAAGGGGGACTTGAGAAACAACCTAGTTGGCTCAAAAATAAACATTAAAAAAACTTTTTAAGGGGTGCCTGGGTGGCTCAGTTGGTTAAGCCTCTGGCTTTGGTTCAGGCCACGATACTACCGTTTGTGAGTTTGGGCCCTGCGTCAGACTCTTTGCTGGAGCGCTTGGAGCTCTCCAGCTTGGAGCCTAGAGCCTACTTTGGATTCTGTCTCCCTCTCTGCCCCTCCCTGGCTCACACTCTGTCTCTCTCTCTGTCTCTCAAAAAATAAATAAACATTAAAAATTTAAAAAAAGAAAAAAGAAACAACCTATTTGGAGCACCTGAGTGGCTCCGTCAGTTGGGCATCAGACTCCTGATTTCAGCTCAGGTCATGATCTCAAGGTTGTAAGATCGAGCTGTGTTGGGCTCTGCACTGACAGCACAGAGTCTGCTTGGGATTCTCTCTCTCTCTCTCTCTCTTTCTCTGCTCCCCCCTGCTCACACTCTCCCTCAAAATAAATAAATATATATTTTAAAAAGAAAAGAAAGAAACAACCTAGTCCTCACCAGAAGGCAAGACTGAGTCCAAATTGTCAAATATGACTTTTCCCAAATTTAACATAGGGAGTTGAGTAGAAATCAGGAAGAAAAAAAACAAAACAAAACAAAACAAAACAAAACAAAAAAAAACAACCCAAGACTATCTCTGCAGATCTATGGAAAGAAACATAAGCCTGTCTCCAGAAGGGGAACTCAGTTGCCTCCCAGATGGAAGTCCCTGTATCATGTGAATGTGTGTGAGTCCTGCCTCATGGCATCCTCAGTGGCCAGCAAATGATGCTGGGGAAGGTCAAGAATGGCACTCTTCCTGGCTGCAGATTTTCTTCTTTTCGGCTTAAGGCCAAACTCATCAGACCCCACATCCTGGAGGAAGGGAGGAGAGAGAGCCTGGCAGGTGAGAAACAGGAACTAGTATAGGGTATCAGCTGGATAAAGAACTTGGAACCTTGAAAAATGTAACAAATTTGCTTCATTTGTTATTTTTAGTTATTAGAAATATATATTATTATACTAACAAAAATCAGAACCTATAGATAAATATTAGAACTTTAGAAATACTAATAATCCTACATATTCAAAGAAAATTCTCAATGTTTTTCATGAAGATGAGGGGCAATAAATCTTGCAAGAGCGTTTTGTATAACGTAAAGTTCAGTTCCGTGTTTAAGTGAGCACCACTACAAGCTGTTGGTTTGGGGTGCTGTCCTTGGTGCTGAAGCAAGGCAGGAGGGAGGAAGCACTTCGCTGTGTGAACAGGAGGGCCTCGCCTGAGATCATGACAAGCCCACAGGAGTTTCTCCATGGTGTATTGAGAGTTTGCCAGCATTGTGGTCTCTCTCCTGTTCCTCCTTGGTGCGGGTTTTGTTTTCATCAGGTTCCATGGAATGCTCTCAATGGGGAAATGTTCCACCAGGCTTAGCCAAAGTGAGATTTCCTCACTCCCAGCTCCGTGAAACTGCCTTTGCCTTAAATCGATGTCATCATCACATGGGGCCTCTGAATTTTGATCTGGAAAGAGAGATAGAACCGGGTGAAGGCTAGGTTTATAAGGAACCTGAGATTTGGAAACATAAGAGTCTTGGGATTGGGGAAGTGCTCAGCTTAGAACTTACCCTATAACCTAGATTCTAGTACGAACCAATTGTCTCCCCCACTCACCCCCGACTTATGTAGTTTTAAAGGTATCCTGGCTAGGAAGTTTATCTTCGCCCCAAGGCTTTCTTTAAGGAGTATAGTGCCTGAAGCTAATCACACTTCTTCTGAAGTATGAATACTTAGAGGGCATTTTGTCTGCCCTTGAACATCCATTCAGTTGAAATAAAATTAAGATGGCAATCAATGAGTGGTCACCCCTTGCCAAGTGACCAATCTTGGCCTCAATCATAGTAGGACATCCTGACATTAGGTACCTCATGAGGTGATGCAGTAGCATTATCCATGATATCTGCTTAACAAAAATGTCTAAGCTGGGTCTAATCAAGCCTCTAGGCTTAAGTGTCAGTTTATAGGAAATAGAGAGGATTGAGGGGCAAGTTAAATGGCACCACAAGGAAATAATTAGATACATCCAAAATGTGGGACATTCCTTAAGACAATCATCCTAGACTGTTAAAAAAAAAAAAAAGTCAATATATTTTAAAGGTAGGAATCAATTCTGGTTTTTTTTTTTTTTTAGTGTTTATTTTTGAGACAGAGAGAGACAGAACATGAATGGGGGAGAGTCAGAGAGAGAGGGAGACACAGAATCTGAAGCAGGCTCCAGGCTCTGAGCTGTCAGCACAGAGCCCGATGCGGGGCTCGAACTCACAGACCGTGAGATCATGACCTGAGCCGAGGTCAGATGCTCAACTGATTGAGCCACCCAGGCGCCCCAATTCTGGTTTTAAGAGACCAAGAAGACTCAACAAAAGTCAGGGAGTGAAATTTTTTCACATTCAAAAAACTAGTAATATGAGATGCTCTTGGGTTCATTGGGAAAATGGATATTGGATTATATGTGAAATTATCATCAACTTACTGGGAATGCTAATGGTATTTGGGGGTGTGTACTGAAGTTTTTAGGGATCAAATGTCTTCATGTTTGCAACTGACTTTCAAATGGTTCAGCAAAACTTGGTGATAATGTATGTTATACACACACACACACACACACACACACACACACACACACAATGCCATGCAATGAAAATGTGGCCACATGTCAAACATTGTTGGTCTAGGTGAGGTATTTAGTGCATTACTATTTTTACTTTTAGGTGGGTTTCAAAATTAAAACAACTAAATAAACTAAATAAGCTGGCCATCAAGGACATACTTAAAGTGAAAAGAAATCTCTGAGCCTGGAGACTCAGGGATCTAGAGAAGCTAGATTCCACCCTGCTGCTTAGCTCCTTCTCCCACCTGTTGGCACTCTGAGTTATGTTTATTTCCCAGCAATGTAGACCTAGATGGTCACCTGGGCTAACAAGTCATAAACATGACTTTGCTTTCCTAAAGATCTCCCCATGGTAGGAGAGGATCTAGGGACTCAGGGTAGGGGAGGTTAGCACTTCACCCATGCCTTTCTTACCTTTGTTTCAGAGTCTATGTGGTCCAAGGAGGGTTGGAAGTTATTATAAATGGTGTCCAAGTGGATGGAGTCCTCTTTATCTGGACAGGAGGAAAGCCCCACAGAAGCAGATAGTTAGGAAGACAAGCTCCTGTCTTTACCTCTAATCCCACCCACTGCAGGGTGAGAGGTGTATCCCCTCTTCCCAGGAAACCGAAAACCATTGCAAACATGACAGCCTACCTAAATTACCAGACATCAGCAAATGGGTTGATTGGTTCTTGGAAGATGTGGAAAATCACATTAAAAATTCAACAAAGGAAAACCACAAGCACTTGGCAAGCAGCTTCTTAAGTTTGTGAAAAGCCCATTAAGTTTTGGCCTTGGATTGGGGGCGCCATTTGATAGCTTTAGAATATTGATACCCCAGTTCATGGACATCCTTTGTTTAGGATTTCTACAATGTTTTTAAATAAAGTTTTATCAGTTTCCACTGGAAAGTCTTCAATATCTTTTGTTGGATATATTCCTAGGTATTATATATATTTGTTGCTGTATAAGGAGTATTTTTTTAAATTAAATGATCTGTTGCTGATGCATAGACATGCAATTGATCTTATGTCTTGCAAATTGATAAATTCTATTACTTCTAGTGAGATAACACTCTCTTGGATTTTTATGTTAGACGACATAGAAATATGTCAGCAAATGACAGACATTTTTCTTTCCAATCTTTAAACCTTTATCTCTTTTTCTTTTTTATTATACTGATTAGGACACTCAAGACAATAATTAATAGAACTGGTAATAGAGGGCATCTGTGACTTGCTTCTGGTTCAATGCAGATGTTGGCAAACTATGGCCTGTGAGTCTGACACCTATTTTTATATGACTCACAAACTAAGAACTTTTTTTTTACAGTTTTGAAGGGTCAAAAAGTTTTATTGGGTACAATCACACTTATCATTCATTTATATATTGTCTATGGCTGTTTTCATGCCATATCAGCATGTTTGAATAGTTGTGATGGAGATCATATTGTCCACAAAGCCCAAAATATGCTATCTGGCCCTTTGTAGAAAAAGTTTACAAACCCCTGGTTAAATGGAATGATATTTATTTATTTATTTATTTATTTATTTATTTATTTATTTATTTTTAAAGATTTTACTTTTTTAAGTAATCTCTACACCCAACGTGGGGCTCGAACTTACTACCCTGGAATCAAGAGTCACATGTTACACCCACTGAGCCAGCCAGATTCCTCAAATGGAATGACTTCTAATGTTTTATCATTGAAAATGATTTCCGTGTGTTTGCCTGGATACCTTTACCAGGAAATGGAAATTGTTTTATGATGAGCAGAGGCTCAGTTGGTTGAACATCCAGACTCTTTATTTTGGCTCGGGTCATGATCCCAAGGTCATAAGATCGAGCCCTGTGTCAGGCTCTGCACCGATTGTGGAGCCTGCTGAAGATTCTCTCTCTATGTTGGGGCACTTGGGTGGCTCAGTTGGTTAAGCATCCGACTTCAGCTCAGGTCATGATCTCATGGTTCATGAGTTCAAGCCCCACATCAGGCTCTGTGCTGACAGCTCAGAGCCTGGAGCCTGCTTCTGATTCTGTGTCTCCCTCTCTCTCTGCCCCTTCCCCATTCATGCTCTCTTTCTGTCTCTCAAAAACTGAATAAATGTTAAAAAAATTTTTTTAAAGATTGTCTCTCTTTCACCCCCCTCTCCTCTCTCTCTCTCTTCCCCCCACTGTCCCTTTGCCCTGATTGTGCTCTCTCTCCCGCTAAAATAAATAAAATGAAAAAATAATTTAATTTCCAAAGGTACAGGATTTTTAGTTTTGTTTTCCAGAAATATTTCTGTTATTAATTTCTAATTATATGCATTCTGGTTGGATAATATAGTCTGATTTAAATAGCTTTTTTTGAAATTTCTTGAGACTTTTTATGGCTTTGTGTGCGGTGAGTCTTACAAATTTTCTGTATGTTCTTGTAATGAATACATACGTTCCAGTCATTGAATTCAATCTATGGTAATTATGTTAAGGCTATTCATTATTTTGTATGAAAGTCCTATATCCGTGATGATTTTTCATCTGTTTGATTAATTAACTGCTAACAGAGATGTTTTAAAAATCCTCCATCATGTGGAGCAGCTGGGTGGCTCAGTTGGTTAAGCTTCCGACTTTGGCAGGTTGTGCTGTCATGGTTCGAGAGTTTGAACCTCTCACTGGGCTCTGTGCTGACAGCTCAGAGCCTGGAGCCTGCTTCAGATTCTGTGTCTCCTCTATCTCTCTCTCTGCCCCTCCCCCATTCATCCTCTTTCTCCCTCTTTCTCTCAAAAATAAATAAATATTAAAAAAAAAATAAGAACCCTCCCATTATGTTGTTAGATTCATCAACTTTTCCTTATAGTTTTGTCAATTTTTGACCTTTATAGGGCACATGAGTTGGACTTGTTATATCTTCTTAACAGAGTAAGACTATTTCCTAGTAGATATTGATCATTTTGATCCCTAATAATTCTTTTTGTTTTAGAGTTTATTTGCCTGCAGCAAATATAACTATAATATTAGTATTAGTATAGTATTAGTATTTCTCCTTTTTGTCCTTTTCTATACTTTTGCCTTTGTCCTTTCTTTGCCTTTCACTCACTGGAAATAGCTAGATTTAAAAAAAAAATTCCCTCTTTTAGCTGGAGTGTTTAATCCACTTATATTTGTTGTTGTTGATATGGTAGATTATTTCCTGCCATCTTGTTTTGTGTTCCTATTTGTCATCCCTTTCCTTATCATCTGTTCCTCTTTTCTTATCTATTTGTGGCTTGGCAAAAATGCTTTCCCCACTCTATTTTTCTCTTCTCTAGAATGTAAAGACTTGATTTCTCAAAATTTGAACAAGTACATTTAACCTGACAAAATCCACAATTATTCACGTGGCTGAGCTAGAACTCACCTATCAGTGAGCTCACCTACTCCTAGGTGTCTATTGGTGTCCATATAGGCAGTTTTAGGTTCTGGAGAAATCTGTAATCATCAAGTAACCTGTGCTTCCCCCAATGGTCTAGTTATGCTGTGCAAATGCTTACACCTCATTCAGGGCCTTGCAGGAGCCAGTGGTGGAAATAGGGGTACAGATGTGTAACCAAATGTTTTAGAAATGGAAATACTCTTCCCTTTGCTCTTTTAAGTCCTCCCACGTGCCTCTCATGTGTGTGTCCACACATGGAGACATTTTGAGTCCACTGAGGATCTCCGATACCTTCATAGATGTCAAAGCCAATGTTTTGGAAGGTCCCAGGTTCCGGTCCTCCATCTTCTTCATGCCACTTGTACAACTGAGTCACTTTATACTTTTGCCTATTGATAGAAATAGCCCCAGAGAGATTCCATTATGAGCAGAGGACAAGCATGCAGCTTTGGGGACTGGCTATGTTCCTGCATTCAGCTCCCCCACTGTCCACCCTGAGGATGAACGATTGAAGGCAGAGGGACTAAAAAAGGAAGAGTTGGAGGCAAGTGGAAAAGGTGGCAGCAGTGACTCACCTGTTCACCTCTTTCTTGGAACGGAACATGAACAGCAAGAGAACAGCAAGGGCGACTAGCACCACGGCGAAGGCTGCCCCCACCAACCCAAACACCAGGTTCTTCTTGGTGCTGAACTCACAGGTTTCTCCACTGTACCAGTGAGTGTCTGTGTTCAGGCAGCTGAGATGGACAGAGGGGGAAAGTAGGGAGAGGGAGCATCCTGAGTCAGGGCCAGCTAACACCTGCAGCCTCCCTGCCTCAGAGCTGGACAACCCCACGGGTGAACAAGGAGCCCTGAGGGGATGGACAGAAGCAAAGTCCAGCTTCCCACACCATGGAAGCCCGATACTCAGTCCAATACTTTCAGGTTTTGCAGCCCAGGATCTAGAACAGTTGGCCTGAGTCTGGCACTGCCCTGGGCTGTACCCAGGAACTTGAGACCCCAACATCAACCCTTTTATCCACACACTAACCATCATGTTATCAGCCACCCTTTCCATCAGGAAAAGCAACTCCCCCTCCTGGATCCCCAGCATGCACTCTGCCTCTGTAGCTCCCTCTCTTCCCTGGAAATACACTTTTTCCTCTCCTCCCCACACCAGCTTGCAAAATCTTCTTTCAGGAAACCTTCCCAGGACATATTCTCAGGCCTTTGCATATTTGTGACTCCTTCCCCCTGGTCTCTTTTTGCTTTAGTTTCAGTAGGCAATGCCTTTCTTTGCTCGCATACTCCTGTGACTCAGCGTTTACGGGCTTTCCACCTTCCCCATGTGGGTGCGTCCCCTTATTTCATCAGCAGGGTATGCTGGTCTCCCCCTGGAAACCAGACCCTGTCTTCCCCAACTGACTGGGGATTTCCCAAGGCTGGAGCTTTCCTTCTGCTTCTTCAGAACTTGACACAATCCTTGCATAAACCCAAGGGGAGGGGTGCTACTGAAATTACTGAGACCTGGCCTTGGGGCTCTGCCTATGCATGTCCTTTGTGGCTGGCTGCATTCAAGAGAGGCCAGGACCCACTACATGACTTTGGCCTTTAGGCAGAGTCTTGAAGGGTGGGGTCCCCAGGGGGGAAGGAGGAAAACCAAGCTAGAGTGGGGTGGTGGGACACTCACTAACACCGAGGACCATTCGTCTCTAGCTGGCACTTCCCAGAGTGGCAGTCCATGGAGTTGTTGAAGCCTGGCATGCAGCGGTTGATGCAGTTTGGTTTCTGATTCTTGTACTCCACGAAGAAGTAGGCAGCATATTCTTCCCCAGCCTTCTTCTGGCATTCCTCTGTGGGGCACGGAGGAGTTGCCGTGACCAGGAAGCCAGGCACACTGCCCACCTCCCCCGCCCTCCCTGGAGCCCCCCCAGTCGCTTACTTTCAGGGTCGTATTGGGTAACTGTGATGTTTTGCACCTTAGTGGCAGTCGTGTTGAAACACAGTTTGCCTGTGAAAGGAGACACATAGAGCCCCTTACAACAAACTTGCTTAGTAGGGGGTGGGGGAGTGGGGGTGCGATAGGGAGCGGTGGGAAACCCATCCCTGACGATTGGGAATGCCAGCCTCACTCCCAGCTCTCCAGAACAATGACCCTCCAAGTGCCCCGTGCCTTCCCCATGTCCTTCTTCTCCCACACACACCTTTGCTAAGATTCCCACATGACTCATTACATTCAGAAAAATCTGCTGTACATAACAAGCCATGCTTGTTCTCATTTTCCCACAAGCTGGTGCCCACAGAATTTAGCCTGCATGTACACCTGCCTTTTCCCCCTCCACCACCCCAGGGATGACAAAGCTTAAGGATTCCTTGAGGACCCCCTCATGCCCCTCCCAGAAGCCTAGGAATTTACTTTTGCAGATATTATTTATGCTTATTTGTTCTTTGGTTACATTCTGGATTTTTTCTGTCACCTCCTGGGTGACCTTATCCAAAACTTCCTTGTATTCTGGGGTGAACTTGGCCTTCAGGCGGACTTCATGTTCCACCACCACACTGCCAGCACTGAGGAGAGAAAAAGATGTCTATGAGCATCCTCCTAGGTCATAATAGGTGCTTACTTCTCCACCCCCTTTCCCATGCCCTCTTTGCCCCTATGGGAAGGCAGAGCTGGAGGAGGATGGTTGAAATGATGACACAGTGTTCACTGGGTGAAGGCTCATTCCAGGCATTGTGCTAAGCACCTCCCCCTAGGGCTCATACCACAACCTGTACCTAAGAGGACTGTCTCAAAGGTTAGGTTCTGGGCAGCCCTGTGGGAAAGCTTGAGGGCAAAGATGGATAGAGAGATGGGACTGTGGAAGATCAAGGTATCATTAGATACGTTCTAGCAAGAGACTGGGCAGCTGCTGGCAAGGTGTCCTTAAGAGGTAAGAGGTCACACAGGGACTCTTAAGGGATTCCTGAGTTGCTGGGTGGCAGGCTGCAGGTCTGTGAGTCTCTTAAGAGAATGCAAAGATTTGAAAGTGCATATGTACATATTTTCTACTCACATACACTTCTGTCAATTCTAAAGTGAATCTCTGACACCTAAAAGGTTAAAATTCTAGCCAAAAATCTCTCCCTACTCTTTGCTTAGGAGCTAGGAGAAACCAGGGGCAAAGCCACCAAGAGACTGGTTTCAGACACACTCACAGCTTCCATTTGAGTCCATTCCTCTTCCCTAATTCCGAATCCCCAAAGCTTTCCATCTTGTGTGTGTGCAAAACAGAATCAGAAATGCTTGGAGGTCAACAAGCTCTTATTCTAGAACATGCATTACTTCTGTCTCACATAGATTAGGGATTATTTGCACTCCAGGACTGAGTGCTTTCTGGGTTTAAAAATACAGCAACAAGTCCAGCCTTCCCATGCTCACAATTCAGGATTCTTAAATACTAGAAGCCAAAAGCACTCTTTTTCCATTGTTTTTTCCTTACCGCTATATTCAGAGACTTAAACACACAAAAAAAGATGAGGAGTGGTGATACTCCTGAACAACATAAAGAATAATATAATATAGAATAATAGAGTTATATGATATAATAATTAAACTTATAATATATAGAATAGTAGAATTAGAATAACCCATAGAATAACAAGTTAGAGGGGAGCATGGGATCTTCTAGCTCAATGGCATCTTTCTCAATAAGGACATGATGTGGTGATGGCCTCAGGCATCTCCCAGGCTCCATCACTGTCCTCAGTCCCTGTTCTGGAAGTTCCCATGGAGAAACATGGCTTTATCAAGGCCTTGCAGGTGTAGTGGAGTGAGGAGGTGCAGGATGAAATCCTGGCAGTGGCCCTGAGTATCAGGGTAATCTTTGACTAGCTAGTTGGCACCGTGGGACCTTTGTTCCCTCATCTGTAACATGAGGGTCACACCAGAGAGATGGTTCCCACACCAGAGATGGAAAGAGAGATTCTTCTTTCCAAGATTCTGAGGTGAATTTTTCTCACTTATAACACCCACTCCCAGACCTCTCTGGAGCCTTCAGAGCCCAGCTGTCTCCTCATATCTGGCCCAAGGAAGTAGAGTAGAAAACCCAAGATACCTGCAGGGTTTCAAGGAGTTGAGGTCAATAACAGGGCTGGAATCCCGTGCAAGGTGAGTGGAAGTGAATACTGGACAACTGTGGACATGGATACCATGTCCCTGTGGTTCCCTCTCAAGCTAACTTATTTGGCCTCATCCCTGAAGGCAAATGGGGTGTCCATCCCATGAGTAACCTCCAGGTGTTCTTGTGTGTCAGTGTCTCCAGCATAAGAGGACTTCTGTTTGAGTCTTGGCTCTACCACTCCAAAAACGATCCCTCAGGCAACTCACTGCCTCTCTCTAGGCCTCAGTTTCTTCATCTGTGCAATGGGAAGAGTCCTGCTGGCTTCACTCGCAGGATGGTTATGACCTTCCAAATTGGAAAATATGTGTGAAACTATAAATGTTGGAGGATGTTATGGGCTGAATTGTGTTCCCCCAAAATTCATGTGTTGAAGCCCTAACCCCCAGCACCTCAGAACATATCTGTATTTGAGAACAGGGCCTTTACAGATATGATTAAGTTAAAATGAGGTCAACTCTTGACTTCGGCTCAGGTCATGATCTCGCAGTTCATGAGTTTGAGCCCCACATCAGACTTTACACTGACAGTGCAGAGCCTGCTTGGAATTCTTACTCTCCCTCCCTCTCTCTCAAAATAAATAAATAAACATTAAAAATATATTTTAAAGGGGTGCCTGCGTGGCTCAGTCAGTTGAGCATCTGACTTCAGCTCAGGTCATGATCTCACAGTCTGTGAGTTCAAGACCCGCATCAGGCTCTGTGCTGACAGCTCAGAGCCTGGAACCTGCTTTGGATTCTGTGTCTCCCTCTCTCTCTGCCCCTCCCCTGCTCATCCTCTGTCTCTCTCTGTCTCAAAAATAAAATAAAAACATAAAAAATAAAATAAAATAAAAATATATTTTAAAAAAAGAAGAGGAAATTTGGGGGGTGCCTGGCTGGCTCAGTTGGAAAGAGGGTGTGACTCTTGTTCTCGGGGTCATGAGTTTGAGCCTCATGTTGAGTGTAGAGATTGCTAAATAAATAAGTAAATAAAAACTTAAAAAGAAAACAAAAAGAAGAGGAAGTCTGGTCACACAAAAACATAACAGGGATGTGCATGAACAGGAAAATTGTGTGAGGGCCCAGCAAGAAGATGGTTGTCTGCGAGCCAAAGAGAGACTCAGAAGAAACCAAACCTACTGGACACTTGATCTTGGACTACCAGCCTCCAGAACTGTGAGAAATAAATTTCCAGGGTATTTTGTTATGACAGCCCTAGCAAACTAATACAGGAGGCACAGTTACAATTGTCTTTGTAATAATTATGACTATTGTTTCCACCCCAAGACTTTTTTCCCAGGAGTCACAGATACTCACGACAGCTTTGTGATGTTGACTCCGTCATACTCAGGGATTCCTTTATAAACAGTTTTCATCTGAAAGGCAAGGAGGTCACTGTGTCATCCCAGAGGCCCCAACTTGGAGCCTGCCAGGTCTTTCCATAGAATCTCAGGAGGGCAGAGGATGGACTGGCTGCATCCCGCATCCCCCACCAGAAGCTGGCAGTAGCACACTGTCCAGATGGAGCAGTCCTTTCTCAGACACCATCCCCACCCCTGGGGCCTCTGGTAGCCCTTACATGGAATCTTGCTTTGTCTTTCCCCTCTCTCTGGCAAGCCCTGAGGAAAAGGGTGAGCAGAGAAACACAGACCCCTAACATGAGAAAAGCCCTCAACTGCTTTCTTCATCTCTAAAAACTCCTCCCTGGGGAGAGCTGAGTGGCGCACAGGGACTTGCTCTCCCAGACTCACCTCTTCTTCGAATATGTCACTGAAGTTTTTGAATGCTTCAGAAGTCCGGTCTTCTAGGTCTTTGGTAAACTCCATACTGGTCACTGTCACGGTCATGTCTACCTGGGCAGAGACGGTCTCCGGCGGAGGCTCTGAAGGAGTCAGACAGTAGCACCATTTACTGAGGACAGAGCCCCCCTGAGGGTCTCCTTCCCAAAGAGACCCACACCTCCAGCAATTCCTCCCTGGACCATCACCCTGACCCCCACTCAGGTCTCACTAGAGTGCCCCTGTAGGGTGGGGAGTACACTGCACTTCTCATGGCTTTGGGATGGAGCTGAGGGGCTCTCAAGTCTTAGATTCTTTTAGGGAATTCCACACATTTTTTTTTTCTATTCTGCTTAATCACACACTCACTTATTTGAAGTGTACTTTAGGGTAAAATTCCGCACCAAATTTGTGTTTTGTTCCAAACTGTACCTTCTTGCTTTATTCATTTTTTAATGTTTCAACTTTCTTACTACTGAGTAAAATGGTTGCCCCCAAAGAGACCACATTCCTGGGCATGCAGAGGGGCAGGAATGGGGGCCCAGTGTGGAGGCTGGGTCCAGGGTTGGGGACAACAGGGCCCTGCTGTCTTACTCACCCATCTCAATGCTCGGGACTACGTCCTCGCACTTTGGCCCCTGGAAGAGGCCAGGGCACACGCACTTGATTCCATCCCAGTAGCCTCCATTCTGGCAGAGCATGATCTCTTGCTGGCACTGGTCTCCTTGGAAACCGATGGGGCAAATACAGGTCTTCCCATCCCATGTCCCTCCATTTAAGCAGATCACTGAAAGGGACAAGACCCTGTTTACCCACACATACTTGCAGAACATTTTACAGCTTGCCGCACATTTTCACAGACACCATCTAATTTGATATTCTTATGAGACCCTGAGGTGGGCAGAACAGTTAGTGTAATGCCCACTTTACAGATGGGGCAAGTGAGCTGGAGAGAGAATAAGAGACCTGCTCAAGGGTCCATGTGGAGGCCAGACTTGACCTGGTCTTGGAGTATTTCAGTATGAATTACTTTAGCACCAAAAAGCAAGGAACAGGAAACCTGGTGTTGTCATGGAATGAGGGACAGGACAGTCAAGGCTGAGGAAAAGAAAAGAGGAACTAGAAACTGAGAGAACCCAGAGGAACTTGACCCATCTAGGATTCCAGCAAGCCTGGGAACGAGTATGTCATTGTCTCTTCAATACCTGCTTCAAAAGAGCTCATACTGGAAATTGTGACCATTATGACTATTCATGGTTCCTTTTTATTTTTCTGGGATGTATAGTTTGAGGGAGGACTGTAAGCTTCATTTAAATAGAAAAGAGGTGGTTACAGACAACTCTCAATATCTACCAACCTGGAAAAGTGACAGCTCTGTTCTCTTTGGCTTTTCTTGAAAAAAGCTGTACCTGCACAGACTAGTATTCCAGGTGTGTTATGTGAAGGAAGGCACATAAGGTATGCACATACTTTATGAAGACCTGCCCCACCTCTACCTCCTGGTCTACTCCTCACCTCCCCCACCAGACTCAGAGTGCATGGGCCACACCATGGCCATGATAGCACACAGCTTCTGGTTACAGGTGTTTGGTCCAAGAAATTCAGGAAGAATGGAAGAGTTGAGTCAAGAGTGGTGTCCTGGGCACAATAAAGATCCATAAATCCTAAGTCTGTCTGTCTGTCTGTCTCTCTTGTGTGTTACTGAAGATGTCTAGACCTAATCCAAGTGCTGAGCACAAGCTTGTGTGTAGCAGCGAAAACAGTTACTGGGGTCTGTCACCTGTTGCCCAAGAGTCAACAGGGAAGCCAACCTCCAGGGAATAGGAGGAAGATGAAGGGAGACCATCTGCCTTCAGAAAGGTGATCAGCACCAGCTATGGGCCTGTTGGTTGTGCATTCACCGTGAGACACCTGTGGGACTTCCTGGAGATGCAAGGTCCAGACCTTCTCTCTGAAGATGCTCAGCACCTCTCTTGGAGAACCAGAGAGCTCAACAAGACAATGCCACATTGGAGGGAAACCAAAGAACAAAGCCACATAAAATCAAAGCCAGGCAAAGAACTCACCAGAGGAAGAATTCACAAAGCACTGAGAAAATGCAGTAGCCAAACGCTGAACAGCTGCCCTTCATTTTCCTGAATTCAGGACAGGATTGGGCAGTGCTCCAGGCAGACACAGACCATATGTCTCTGGGCTTATCTATAGTTCATCTAAACCATGAAATGTCTTCAAGTATTTTAACTTGTATATTTTTCTTAATGTATGCCAAATATCCTCTCTCACTGTGATAATAAATCTCACAAGTATAACAGTATATTGTATAATATATATTATATGTTACATATCATATAATGACAGCTTATTATAACAGTAGGTGTGGAGTGGGGCAGGTCTCATACTACCCAGAATGAAGAGAACTGAGTGGAAGCTAGAGACAGAGAACAGACAGGGAGGCATAAGGATATGAAAACATTTGAGGGGATAGAGGCAGAGTTCAGAGCTGATAAAAGCGAACCCTCTTTGGCTTCTATGGTGGATGCTCAGAGAATAAGAGAAAACCAAATAAGTGAATGGTAGCAGAGAGATAGTTGCCAAAGGCTTATGTGAATACTTTTGGCCACACCTTCCTCCAACACAGAAACAAAAAACCTTTGCACTTAAGCATAAGCAAAATCAATGAGGAAAAAAAAAACACTAAAAAGATATGAAATCCAAATGAAAAATATGAAGTTCATGAGATTATAGAATATAAAATGCAGGGGGACAGAGGCTTGCAGAGTACAAAAGGAAGGAATGGGGTGTACAGACACTTTGTTGGGGATTGAAGGTGTCCAGGCAGAGAGGTAAAGTGTGTTGTACGAAAGAGCAGACCTAGCTCAAGAAACAGCGGGCAGGACAGAGAGGTCAGAGACAGGGTGACAACACTGAGGATGTTTGATCTCATGGGAAAACAGTAAGAGCAAAAGAAGAGTATGAGGGGTAAAACTTTAAGAAGAAAACCACCCATGCGGGCAGATTGAAAAGAAATGTAAACTTCAAAAGGCAAACTCAAGAAATTGCTTACTTGGTGTGGTTGTTGGAGCAGTAGATGTTGGGGTAGGGGTGCTGCTTGTAACAGTGGCCGAGCTAGTGGAGACAACTGTGACTGTGGTGTAGGTACTCCTCTGTGTGCTGGGTGTTGTCCCAGAGATCGAGGTGGACAGAGCAGTGGTAGTAACAACCTCAGGAGTCACAGATGTAAAGGAGGCAGAAGTTGTTGCAGAACTGGAGTGACCAGGAATGGATACAGGTAAGGTGGTGTGAGAAGCACTTGTTGAAAGTGTGCTGCCTACAGAAGATGTTGGGGAAGTGTGGCCCCCGATGGAAGTTGCTGATATAGTGATATTGCCAGGAGAGGGTGTTGGGGATGTATGAGCCCCTGTGGAAGCTGGCACTGTGGAGGCACTGTCAGGAGGAGTTGGAGACGGTGTAGCCACTGTGGAAGAGGGAAGAGTGGTGGCACTTTCAGCAAAAGTTGGTGACACACTGGCTTCTGTAGAAGAAGGTAATGTGATAGCACTGTCAACAGAAGTTGGTGACATGCTGGCTTCTGGAGAAGAAGGCACTGTGGTGGCACCGTCAGTGGGAGTTGGAGAAGAACTTGGCTCTGTTGAGGAAGGCAGTGTGGTGGCATTCTCAGTGGGAGCTGGAGAGGAAGTGACCTCTGTAGAAGAAGGCACTGGGGTGGCACTGTGAGTGGGAGTTGGAGAGGAAGTGGCCTGTGTAGAAGGAGGAACTGGGGTGTCACTCTTAGTGGAAGTTGGAGAGGAACTGCTCTCTGTCGAAGAAGACACTGTGGTGGCACTATCAGTGGAAGCTGGAGATGAAGTGGCCTCTGTAGATGTAGGCATTGTGGTGGCACTGTGAGTGGGAGTTAGAGAGGAACTTAGCTGTGTTGAGGAAGGCAGTGTGGTGGCACTCTCTGTTGGAGTTGGAGAGGAACTGGACTCTGTCACAGAAGTCACTGTGGTGGCACTGTCGGTGGAAGTTGGAGATGAAGTGGCTGCTGTAGATATAGGCACGCTGGTGTCACTGTCAGTGGCAGTTGGAGAGAAACTGGCCTCCGTTGAGGAAGGCAATGTGGTGACGCTGTCAGTGGATGTTGGAGAGGAAGTGGCCTCTGTTGAAGAGGACACTGTGGTGGTTCTGTCACTAGATGTTGGAGAGGAACTGGCCTCTGATGAAGGAGCTGTTGCAGTGGCAGTTTCAGTGGTAGTTGGAGAGGAACTGGGATCTGTAGAAGTAGGCACTGGTGTGGCACTCTCAGTGGGGGTTGGAGAAGAACTGGATTCTGTCAAAGAAATCACTGTGGTGGCACTGCCAGTGGTAGTTGGAGAGGAACTGGGCTCTGTAGATGTAGGCACTGTGGTGGCACTCTCAATGTGGGTTGGAGAGGAAGTGGCTGCTGTAGAAGAAATGACTGTGGTGGCACTATCAGTGGGTGTTGGAGACGAACTGGCTTCTGTAGAGGAAGGCACTAAGGTAGCGCTGTCAGTGGAAGGTGGAGACGAACTGGCCTCTGAAGAGGAAGACTTTGTGGTGGCACCATCAGTGGAAGCTGGAGAGGAACTGGCCTCTGTAGAAATCGGGACAGTAGTGACACTGTCACTGGGAGTAAGAGAGGAACTGGGCTCTGTAGATGTAGGCACCATGGTGGCACTCTCAGTGGAAGTTGGAGAAGAACTGGACTCTGTCAAAGAAGTCACTGTGGTGGCACTGCCAGTGGGGATTGCGGAGGAAGTATCTTCTGTAGAAGAAATCACTGTAGTGGTACTCTCAGTGGATGTTGGAGACGAACTGGCTTCTGTAGAGGAAGGCACTGCGGTGACACTGTCAGTGGAAGTGGGAAAGGAACTGGGCTGTGAAAATGTAGGAACTGTGGTGGCACCGTTGGTGGAAGTTGGAGAGGAACTGGCCCCTGTTGATGAAGATCCTGTGATGGCACTGTCAGTGGGAGTAGGAGAGGAACTGGGCTCTGGAGAAGAGCTGGTCTCAGGAACTGGGGTAGGAGTAGGAGTAGGAAAGGAACTGGGCTCAGGAGAAGATGGAGAGGGACTGGTTCCTGTCAACAAAGACCTTGTGGTGGCACTGTCAGTGGGAGTTGAGGAGGAACTGGGCTCTGTAGATGTAGGCACAGGGGTGGCACTCTCAGTAAGGGTTGGAGAACTGGACTCTGTCAAAGAAGTCACTGTGGTAGCACTGCCAGTGGAGGTTGGAGAGTAAGTGGCCTCTGTAGAAGATATCACTGTGGTCGAACTCTCCGTGGATGTTGGAGACAAAATGGCTTCTGTAGAGGAAGGCACTGTGGCAGCGCTGTCAGTGGAAGATGGAGACGAACTGGCCTCTGAAGAAGACGTTGTGGTGGCACCGTCAGTGGATGTTGGAAAGGAAGTGGCCTCTGTAGAAGAAGACACTGTTGTGGCACTATCAGTCGAAGTTGAAGAGGAACTGGGCTCTGTAGACGTCGGCACGAGGGAGGCAGTCTCAGTGGGGGTTGGAGAGGAACTGGACTCTGTTGAAGAAGTCACTGTGCTAGCACTGTCAGTGGGAGTTGGAGAGGAACTGGTCTCTGTAGAAGAAACAACTGTGGTGGCACTCTCAGTGGATGATGGAGATGAACTGACTTCTGTAGAGGAAGGCACGGTGGTAGCACTGTCAGTGGAAGGTGGAGATGAACTGGCCTCTAACGAAGAAGACATTGTGGTGGCACCATCACTGGATGTTGGAGAGGAAGTGGCCTCTGTAGAAGAAGGCACTGTTGTGGCAATGTCAGTGGAAGTAGGAGAGGAACTGAGATCTGTAGATGTAGGCACTGTGGTGGCA
>NW_024412447.1:7766523-7769077 GCF_014898765.1 Herpailurus yagouaroundi | reverse complement strand
AAACCACTGTGGTGGCACTCTCCGTGGGTGTGGGTGATGAACTGGCTTCTGTAGAGGAAGACTGTGTGGTAGTGCTGTCAGTGGAAGGTGGAGACGAGCTGGCCTCTGAAGAAGAAGACGTTGGGGTGGCACCTTCTGTGGATGTTGGAGAGGATCTGGTCCCTGTAGAAGAAGGCACTGTTGTGGCAATGTCAGTAGGAGTAGGAGAGGAACTGAGATCGGTAGATGTAGGCACTGTGGTGGCACTCTCAGTGTGGGTTGGAGAGGAAGTGGCTGCTCTAGAAGTAATCACTGTGGTAGTGCTGTCAGTGGACGGTAGAGACGCACTGGCCTCTGAAGAAGAAGACGTTGTGGCGGCACCTTCAGGGGTTGTTGGAGAGGAAGTGGGCTCTGCAGAAGAAGGCACTGTTGTGGCACTGTCAGTGGGAGTAGGAGAGGAACTGAAATCTGTAGATGTAGGCACTGTGGTGACACTCTCAGTGGGGGTTGGAGACGAAGTGGCTGGTGCAGAAGAAATCACTGTGGTTGCACTCTCAGTGGGGGTTGGTAATGAACTGGCTTCTGTAGAGGAAGACTCTGTGGTACTGCTGTCGGTGGAAGGTGGAGACGAAGTGGCCTCTGAAGAAGAAGACGTTGTGGTCGCACCTTCAGTAGATGTTGGAGAGGAAGTGGGCTCTGTTGAAGAAGGCACTGTTGTGGCAATGTCAGTAGGAGTAGGGGAGGAACTGAGATCTGTAGATGTAGGCACTGTGGTGGGACTCTCAGTGGGGGTTGGGGAGGAAGTGGGTGCTGTAGAAGAAATCACTGTGGTAGTGCTGTCAGCGGAAGGTGGAGACGAACTGGCCTCTGAAGAAGAAGACGTTGTGGCGGCACCTTCAGTGGATGTTGGAGAGGAAGTGGCCTCTGTAGAAGAGGGCATTGTTATGGCAATGTCAGTGGGAGTAGGAGAGGAACTGACATCTGTAGATGTAGGCACTGTGGTGGCACTCTCAGTGTGGGTTGGAGAGGAAGTGGCTGCTGTGGAAGAAATCATTGTGGTGGCACTCTCAGTGGGTGTAGGAGATGAACTGGCTTCTGTAGAGGAAGGCTCTGTGGTACTGCTGTCGGTGGAAGGTGGAGACGAAGTGGCCTCTGAAGAAGAAGACGTGGTCGCACGTCCAGTAGATGTTGGAGAGGAAGTGGGCTCTGTAGAACAAGGCACTGTTGTGTCAATGTCAGTAGGAGTAGGAGAGGAACTGAGATTTGTAGATGTAGGCACTGTGGTGGCACTCTCAGTGTAGGTTGGAGAGGAAGTGGCCTTTGCGGAAGAAATCACTGTGGTCGTGCTCTCAGTGGAAGGTGCAGACGAACTGGCCTCTGAAGAGGAGGACGTTGTGGTGGCACCTTCTGTGGATGTTGCAGAAGAAGTGGCCTCTGTAGAAGAAGGCACTGGTGTGTCCTTCTCAGTGGGAGTAGGAGAGGAACTGAGATCTGTAGATGTAGGCACTGTGGTGGCACTCTCATTGGGGGTTGGAGGGGAAGTGGCTGTTGTAGAAGAGACCACTGTGGTCGTGATGTCAGCGGAAGATGGAGACGAACTGGCCTCTGAAGAAGAAGACGTTGTGGTGGCACTCTCAGTGGATGTTGGAGAGGTAGTGGCCTCTGTAGAAGAAGGCACTGGTGTGGCATTTTTAGTAGGAGTATGAGAGGAACTGAGATCTGTAGATGTAGGCACTGTGGTGGGACTCTCAGTGGGGGTTGGGGAGGAAGTGGCTGTTGCAGAAGAGATCACTGTGGTCGTGCTCTCAGTGGAAGCTGCTGACGAACTGGCCTCTGAAGAGGAAGACATTGTGATGGCACCTTCTGTGGATTTTGGAGAGGAAGTGGCCTCTGTAGAAGAAGGCACTGGTGTGTCCTTGTCAGTGGGAGTAGGAGAGGAACTGAGATCTGTAGATGTAGGCACTGTGGTGGCACTCTCAGTGGGGGTTGGGGAGGAAGTGGCTGTTGCAGAAGAGATCACTGTGGTCGTGCTCTCAGTGGAAGCTGCTGACGAACTGGCCTCTGAAGAGGAAGACATTGTGGTGGCACCTTCTGTGGATGTTGGAGCGGAAGTGGCCTCTGTAGAAGAAGGCACTGGTGTGGCATTGTTAGTAGGAGTCGGAGAGGAACTGAGATCTGTAGATGTAGGCACTGTGCTGGCACTCTCAGTGGGGGTTGGAGAGGAAGTGGCTGCTGTAGAAGAAATCACTGTGGTCGTGCTGTCAATGGGTGTTGGAGATGAACTGGCTGCTGTAGAGGAAGACACTGTGGTAATGCTGTCGGTGGAAGGTGGAGACGAACTGGCCTCTGAAGAAGAAGACGTTGTGGTGGCACTCTCAGTGGATGCTGGAGAGGAAGTGCCCTCTGTAGAAGAAGGCACTGGTGTGGCATTGTTAGTAGGAGTAGGAGAGGAACTGAGATCTGTAGATGTAGGCACTGTGGTGGGACTCTCAGTGGGCGTTGGAGAGGAAGTGGCTGTTGCAGAAGAGATCACTGTGGTCGTGCTGTCAGCGGAAGATGGAGACGAACTGGCCTC
>NW_024412447.1:7706560-7766513 GCF_014898765.1 Herpailurus yagouaroundi | reverse complement strand
AGTAGGAGAGGAACTGAGATCTGTAGATGTAGGCACTGTGGTGGGACGCTCAGTGGGGGTTAGAGACGAAGTGGCTGCTGTAGAAGAAATCACTGTGGTCGTGCTGTCAGTGGAAGGTGGAGACAAACTGGCCTCTGAAGAAGAAGAAGACGTTGTGGAGGCACCTTCAGTGGGTGTTGAAGTGGAAATGTCGTCTTTAGCAGAAGGTAATTTGCTGGTATTGTTTGTGGTAAGTAGAACCACAGTTTCCTCTTCAGACAACGTGGAGGTGCTTATGGTGGGATTTCTTCCAGATTTTCTACTCCTTTTAAAATTTATCAGCATTTTGTTACTGTCAGTCAGATATGATTCTTCCTTTGCAGTTCCTGTAAACGTTGTCAGATTGTGTCACTTTTGTCAGTGCTTTTGAAAATATTTTAAGCCCTCTAGATTCCACAGAGGTCTGTGTGAGTAATGGGTACTAAGTGGGGTGTTTATTGTAGCTTTTTTAGAAAAAAAAATCTGGTTTCAAAATCCATTGTCTGAATGAACCAGAAATATTTGTTGCAGGTATATCCATGTCTCTCTTTCCCTCCTCTAGGCTCTTTGAGTTGAGCAGAGCCTGAACCCCTTTCCATATATCCTGGCTGGTTCCCATCCACTTTTAATAATCTTAAGGCCCTAAAAACCATGTAGTCATGGACTGTAAAATGTTGGGGGGGATTGGGGTTTATGAGTTTTCCAGTCATTTTGCTCAGAGGTGCCCTTCCCAGCATCTCCAGGGCTGCTGGGCCTCACCTGTATCATGTATCTCTTTCATCTCCTTGCACTGAGGGTCCCGGGGGTTCCCCTGAGACACACACCCTCCTCCATCCCATACAGCCCTGTCCTCTGGGATGTCTGAAAAAGAGAAACGGAGGTTAGTCTCCTGGAGCTATAACATTTCTTCTCATTTGCGAGTCCTTTATTCTCCCCAAGTCTCTGTGATTGCCCAACCTCATCTCCCCACCCCCACCCCTTGCCTCCCCTGGAAAGGGCCACAGTGTTTGTTTCACGGTCTAGAAATCAAGCATCAGGACCTCATTCACACAGAGGTGAAGCGAGAAGACCAGGGTTTGAGGGATAAGGTCTTGAAAATCTTGAGAGATTGGGGCAAACCTCAGGTTTTGCAGCTGTGGGAAAGGGAGCTCTTGCTCAGTTCGGGAGTCAGATTTCAAGGAAGCATTTACATGCGACTAAGTCCTTTCCAATGGAATGTGAGCACAACTGAGCATGCCATTTCCAGGCCAGCCCGGAAACTTCCCCGGTGGTCCTGATTGGTGGTCCTGATCTCTCTGCCAGTTGGAGTCAGATAGCACGGAGGCCCAAGAAGATAGTGAAGCCTAGGTAGAAGGAGGCCAGGTCCCTGGATCACGACATGAAGAAAACCTACCTGCCGACCGGGAACATCTGCTCTCCTATCGTTACATGAGCAGGGAAAAAACCTTCTACCGCGGTTGAGCGATGACACATTTGGGGCATATTTGTTATAGCATATACAAAAATATCCTAATACAGTAAAGAGCTTCATTTAACCCTAGGAACAAATACACTTACTCTAACCATCTTCAAGAAACTCAAACCTTTTGTATCAAATAACCTTTTCCCACTTGAGATTTAATATATTTGTAATATTCAAGAGAATTTGGCTTAATGTGGCAACCTTGTAGTTTTAATTTAAAATACGTAATTGAGGGATGCCTGGGTGTCTCTGTTGGTTAAGTGTCCAACTCTTGGTTTCTGCTTAGGTCATGATCTCACAGTTTGTGAGTTCGAGCCCCGTGTTGGGTTCTGCACTGACAGTGTGGAGCCTGCTTGGGATTCTCTGTCTCCCTCTCTCTCTGCTCCTCCCTTGCTCTCTCCCTCTCTCTCTAAAAATAAATAAATAAACATTAAAAAATAAAGTATATAATTGAGTGATCAATTTAGACTTGTCATTTTACATGAAAATCTTGCCAAGATTATAAACAGTATTAGAACATTTAAGAGTACTTAAGATCCACCATATATATAATGTATTAGGCTTGAAGGTTTGAAGGAAGTTTTAAAAATAAACATTTTAATGTATTAGGTTTATGGAGTTTCTTGAGTACTTGAAAAGATTTTGTTTATGAATCAAACAATTGAAGTCTTTAAATAGGAAATGTATTAATTTTATAAATGTAACTTAAAATGTTTAAAGTAATTTAATTGGCCAAGTATGTAAAATAGATTAAACACTCATCAAAGGCCCTTATAAAAACATTATGCTCTGCTTCTGGCCAAGATGGAGCATCAGAGACTGGATTCGACCTCCTACTGGAAACAACACCCACCCCCAAATAACCTGATAACCATAGCAAAGACAGGAAGCAATGATTTTCAATACACTGGATGTGCCTGTGATCACCCTAGCTGACTGACTTGAGAGGGTTTCCAGCAAGATCTCTTGGGTTGAGGAGATGTAGACCAGTGTCTTGAAAGAACGAGGCAGCTAGAGTTCACAGGACAGAATTACTGGGAGGCAGACTAGCACAGAGGGGTCCCTGATCAGCTCTAGGCTGATCAGAGCTTGCTTCTCAAGAAACTACCCAAGATCCAGGAAATGCCACTGGAAAAGATTAGAAGGAAAGAGACCTGGCTCTCACGTAGGCATGGGAACAATGCTCTTTCCACCAGGCAAACTGGAAAAGCCTATAATTCACAGGGCATTGGGCAGAGAGAGAACTCAGGAAGATCTTGCGTCAGTCCTAGGAAATACAGCCCTACACTGAGATTCTCAGGATTCATGTAAGGAATTATACTTAAAACAAAAAACAAGAGAAGACTCCATCCTGTGGGGGTTAGTGCCACCATGGAGGAGTACACTGCCACTGCCACAAGGCTGGCTTCAATGCTGATGAAGCCAACAATATCCTTAAAGAGCATATGAATAGGACCTTCAGTGGTGAAGATTATAACCAGAAGAACATCAACCAACAGACTGCAAGCATAGTAGAGCAAACCTTAACACATTTGGTTATGTTGGGAAATGCTTATAAATATGTTGTGACCTGTGCAGTGGTCCAGAGGAGCGCATATGGCTTTCACACAGCCAGTTGCTATTTTGGGGGGTTGCCACCTCTGATGGAACCTGTAGTGTAAGATGGGAGGACCGAACCATGAACTGTGTAGTCAATGTTTCTACCATTGCTATTGACCTGTGACAGACTAAAAGTGTTCAGCCAAAGCCGTTAACTTAACAGTTTGCCAGTGTGTCCTTTCTTTTTATTAAAAAAAATTTTTTTTTATCTTTATTTGTTCTTGAGAGAAAGACAGGGTGTGAGCAGGGGAGGAGCATGCAGAGAGGGAGACACAGAATCCTCAGCAGGCTCCAGGCTCTGAGCTGTCGGCATGGAGCTGGACGCGAGGCTCGAACCCACGAACCATGAGATCATGATCTGAGCCGAAGTCGGATGCTCAGCCGACTGAGCCACCCAAGCGCCCTTCCAGTGTGTCCTTCCTTAAAAAAGTAATTGTTACTTATTAATGTGCTGGATGACAAATGTGAAAGACTCTTCAAAGCTATCAACAATCTCATGGTAAATTGGCAGATTATCTCTTATTGTGTGCAGCATCATTTATGTAGGAAAAGATTTTAGGGGCACCTGGTGGCTCAGTCGGTTAAGCGTCCAACTCTTGGTTTCGGCTCAGGTCATGATCTCACAGTTTGTGAGTTAGAGCCCCGCATCAGGCTCTGTGTTGATAGCCTGGAGCCTGCTTGGGATTCTCTATCTCCCTCTCTGTCTGCCCCTTCCCTGCTCTCTTTCTCTCTCTCTCAAAAATAAATAAATAAGCATTTAAAAAATTAAAAAAGGGGTGCCTGGCTGGCTCAGTTGGTTAAGCACTGGACTTTGGCTTAGGTCAGGTCATGATCTCACAGTTTGTGAGTTCGAGCCCCACATCAGGCTCTGCGCTGACAGCTCAGAGTCTGGAGCCTGCTTTGGATTCTGTGTCTCCCTCTCTCTGTCCCTCCCCTACTGGCACTGTCTCTTTCTGTCTCTTAAAAAATGAATAAATGCTTAAAATTTTTTTTTTAGAAAAAGAAGAATATTGAGATAATACAAAGATAGAGTTTCATATAGCGGTCTATATTTTTGGCAAGTCAAAAATTCTCACAGCCATGACCTTTATTTTACTTCATGTTGCTGGCTTTTGTGTCCTGGATGATTATAATGACCAAAATATCTGTGCAGTTAAGTCTTGCTCCTGATTATTGTTACTGAAACCTTATTTTATTTTATTTTTTTTTTAAATTTTTTTTTCAACGTTTATTTATTTTTGGGACAGAGAGAGACAGAGCATGAACGGGGAAGGGGCAGAGAGAGAGGGAGACACAGAATCGGAAACAGGCTCCAGGCTCTGAGCCATCAGCCCAGAGCCTGACGTGGGGCTCGAACTCACGGACCGCGAGATCGTGACCTGGCTGAAGTCGGACGCTTAACCGACTGTGCCACCCAGGCGCCCCTGTTACTGAAACCTTATTTTAAAAGAATAATAATCAAAATACCTAGGGACTTGATATCTGCTCTGTTTTTATTTAAAATATAGTAAAGATTATCTTCCTGTGCTGTAAAAGAAAAAAAAAAAAAGCAAGAGGAGGCGGAAGAAGAAAAGGAGGAAGAAAAAGGAAACAGGGTTTGATTTTGGAATAATTAATGTATACATATGATACAAAACTTACAAAATAAGCCTTTCTCCCACCTTATATCCAAATTGTCCTTTTCAGACTCAACTATTACTGGTTTCTTGTGAGACCTTTCAGATATTATATACATCAACAAGTGCTTAAAAGAGGTATGGTTGCATACTGTATACATGGTTCTGTGTCTCGCTTTTTTTCATTGTCTCAAGCATATTAAGCTACCTCCTTCTTTGTAATGACTACATAGTGCTCCATGATATAGATGTATAGATTTATTTAATTTACCTCTTAGAGATGGGTGTTTGGGCTGTGTGGTAGGCAGAATTTTGGTCCTCATGGTCTCTGCCCCCTGGTGTTAATTCCAAGAGTATGTTATGTTACGTGGCAGAAGGAACTTGGCAAGTATGACATTGCTAATCAATTGACTGATCAGGTCAAATAGGTAGACTATCCTGGATTTTCAAGGCAGGACCGATGTTATCACATGAGCCCTTAAAAGCAGGGAAAAGAACAGAAGAGAACTCAGAGAAGAGCAACAGAGAGACGCCACGTCATTTGCTAAGGTGAATATGGATATCCCTGTATTTGCGACTTTGCATTGGTATATGAGTGTATCCATTGGGCAAATTCCTACACATGGAAATTGCCAGGCAAAAGAGCATGTGCCCTGGATATTGTGTTCCTTTTTTCTCAAAGACCTTCTAAAAAAAAAAAAAACAAAAAACAAAACAAAAAAAAAAACACCTTCTATAGAACTGTACCAATCACACTCCCTTTCTGTGGCTGGCAGTGTCTCTTTCCCACATTCTCAACAACCAGTATGCTATCTAGCTTTTTTTGGTTCTTGGCAATTTTCATGGGTTGAATTTATCCATCCCTCAAAAAATTATACTGAATTCCTAACCCTCAGGACCTCAGAACATGTCTTTATTGGGATATAGGTCTTTACAGAGGAAATCAAGTGAAAATGAGGCCATTAGGGTGGGCTTATGACCATTATGACTGGTGTCCTTATAAAAAGGGGAAATTCTGACATGAATTTAAATACATTTTTTTAAAAGAAGGGAAATTCAGAGAGTATATCAAAATAAAAAGCTTCTGCACAGCAAAGGAAAAAAATCAACAAAGCTAAAAGACAACCTGCTAAATGGGAGAAGATATTTGCAACAACATATCCTATAAGGGGTTAGTATCTTAAATATATAAAGAACTTATACAGGGGCACCTGGGTGTCTAGGTGGATTAAACGTCTTGATTTTGGCTCAGGTCATGATCTCATGGTTCATGAAATCAAGCCCTGTGTTGGGCTCTGCACTGTCAGACTAGGATTGGGATTCTCTTTCTCCCTCTCTCTCTCTGCCCCTCCCCTGCGAGCTCTATCTCTCCAAATAAATAAACATTAAAAAAAAAGAACTTATACAACTCAACACTCAAAAATCAAATAATCCAATTTAAAAATGGACAGATGTGAACAGACATTGCTCCAAAGAATACATCCAGATAGTCAACAGACATATGAAAAGATGCTCAACATCACTCATCAAAAGGGAAATGCAAATCAAAACTACAATGAGGTATCACCTCACACTGTCAGAATAGCCAAAATAAAAAACACAAGAAGGGAAGTTTGGGGGCCCCTGGGTGGCTCAGTCGGTTAAATGCCACACTTTTGGTTTCAGGTCATGATCTCACAGTTCATAGGTTCGAGTCCCACATCAGGCTCTACACTGACCGCGCAGAGCCTGTTTAGGAATCTCTCTCTCCCTCTCTTTCTACCTGTCCCCTGCTCTCTCTCTCTTTCTCAAAATAAAAAAATAAACTTAACTAAAAAAAAAAGAAGAGAAGTTTGGACACAGAGACGTGCACACAGGGAGAACCCCTCAGGGAAAGATGAAGGCAGAGATCTGCGTGACGTGCCTGCAAGCCAAGGAATGTCTATTGCCAGCATCTACCAGATGCCAGGGGAGAGGCCTGGCATAGATCTTTCCTTCCCTACTGCCTTCAGAGGGAGCATGGCCTGCTGACACTTTAGTCTTGGACTTCTGACCTCCAGAATTGTGAGACAAGAAATTCCATTGTTCTAAGCCACTCAGGTTGTGCTAATTTGTTATGGTGGCCCTGGAAGGGAAATTATTTCTGGTCACCTGTGGTTGCAGCAGTGGATTCAAGGAGAGAGAGGTCAGTGGTGACCCCTAGGAAGGCTCCTCAGAGGAGAAGGACCTTGTTGATGGAGGTGAGGTTGGGGGGATAGCCACTGGAGTGACTCCCTGAAGAGGAGGATGACAGTAGGAGGGTGGTGAGGACATGGGTGGGCAAAAGCACTCAGGTTGGGGAAGGGAAGGGGGGGAAGCGAGCAGAAGGAGATGACTGAGCACCCAGGCCTTGGACACATCTGTGCTGGATATGGGAGGTAAGAGGCACTTGCCAGGGCTGGACAGGGCTCGACTGGGCCCACAATGTTGTGTTTCGTTGACAAGCAATATAACCAGGGTGTGCTGGAAGGAGGGGCCAGACGGCCAGAAGAGGGTGTGCCTGCCGGGAAGAGCCAGGTAAAGGCCGCCAGATTCTTCCTCAAGGCCCATGCCCCACTCAGGCATCCCCAGCCCAGTAGCCTGAGAAGGGATGTGGCTCTGGGTCCCCAAAAGGACACATGGGAGAGTCAGGTGCCCTTCAAGGCTGGCCAGGGCTCTACAGACCAGCTGATGCCAGGCCCAGAGAGGGGACCACAGAATCCCAGAGAGTCTTCAAGGCTCCATTTCACTGAGGGGGGGAGACTGGGAGTGGAGATGCGATGAGCCACAGGGTGCAGAATGTGGGAGAGACCAAGGGGTGGGAGGAGGAGAAAAAGAAGAAGGGGGAGAGAGGGAGAGGGAGTGGAGGGAGGGGCCAGAAAGAAGGAACAGAGAGCAGAAAGGGGAGAGCAGGGGAGTGGAGGAATGAGAAGGAGCGGGAACCATCTTCCCCAACTAAGGCCCATTTTAGTGCCTAAAATGCCACTATTAGAGATAAGTCACGAAGAATCTGAACAGCACACACAGTGCCTGGGAAGAGGGTGTCATTCTCAGTACTAATAAGGTGGCAGCTCTGGGTGTCATCACATTGGGAGTCCATGCCAAGTGATGGCAGGGTTCAGGTCAGTGAACCAGCCCTTTATTTATTTATTTATTTATTTATTTATTTATTTTTATTTTTGGGACAGAGAGAGACAGAGCATGAACAGGGGAGGGGCAGAGAGAGAGGGAGACACAGAATCGGAAACAGGCTCCAGGCTCCGAGCTATCAGCCCAGAGCCTGACGCAGGGCTCGAACTCACGGACCGCGAGATCGTGACCTGGCTGAAGTTGGACGCTTAACCGACTGCGCCACCCAGGCGCCCCGAACCAGCCCTTTAGACCATGCCAAGCCACTGCCCCACCCTGTCCCAGACTTCGGCCCCCCTGCCTCCCTCCATTCTCTTCATTTGCCAGTCAGCCCTCAGGTAGGCCTCCAGAGAAGACCCTGTCTCCTTTGGGTGGGTTTGGGCCAAGGAGGCCCCAGCCCCAGGATTACATTTACAGGTACTTTCTTCCCAGCCCCCACTCCATTTCCTCTTTGGAGAAGAGTTGCCCAAGGTCTGGGTCCAGGGAACCAGGAGCCCCCGCTCCTCCTGGTGTTTTGAGCTCAGGGCAAAACACAGTCCAGGACATGGCAGTCTGAATGACATCCACAGGGCCCAGCATGAGCCCCCACTTTTGCGTCTAAGACCCCTTCCCACCCCACCCAGGCCATTCCTGATTTGCACGTCTCAAGGGAGTGCAAATCTGAGGCCTGCAGTTTCGTTTCTGCCTTTTCCCCTCCCTCTTTCTCTGGGGACAGGCGAGTGGCAGAGGGAACCCCTGAAAGGTGTGACCAGGAACCCCTGTCATTCTCTGCCAACCTGAGCCCAGTCCCCATGGCCATGGAATCCTTAGTGGGCCCAACCCTTGTCCTTTAGGGGAAGACACTGAAGCCAGAGATGAACTGAGCTGCCCCACAGCACACAGCTGTTTCACTGCATTTTTAGAATCTGGGGCTCCCAAAACCCCAGCTTGTGCCCATTTGGCTAGAGCAGTGGCCCCTTTCCTGGTTCTGGGATGCCCGACAGCCCTGGGACATGCTCGGGGCACAAGGCAGGGGTGGGGTGATACAGAAATGGCCAGAACAAGAGTCAGAGCAGAGACTTCAGGCTTTTGTCTCTTATGAAAAGAAGGCCTGGATGTTTGGGGGGAGGTGGCCAGGGGGGTGGAGGGGCACATCCACAGGGTAAGGACAGACCCTAATATCGGTTGAGCATCTGCTATGTGTCAGGGACTGCGGCGGGGGGGGGGGAGGGGGTGTTGAGCATCTGCTATATGCCAGGGACCGCAGGGCAGGGGGGCGGTTTCAGTCTAACCCTCCAGCCCTGACAAGTCCGAGTTCTTACTCTCTTTCTGGAAAGGAAGCAAGCTGAGAAAGGCTAACTTGGACGCACCCCAAAGCCCTGGCTCTTCTCCCGAATGTAGCTGGGGAGAAGAGAGGGTGAGGGACATGAGCTGAGCTCCAGGCAGAGGATACCCCAACCTGTGCCCGCCCCCGGAAGCAGCCCTCCCTCGAGCCTGGGCAAACCGGGGAGAAGAGGCGAGGTGGGGGTTCACTCACCCTGCCCAGCAGCAGCATGGCAAGACAGGAGCTGAAGGACAAGGGGCAGCAGGCAGAGCATCATGGTCACCAGTCTTGACATTGGAACTCGGAGGGCAGTGCACCTGCCATTCACCCTCTCAGGAATGCGCAAAATGAGTGTCAGCCAAAGAACCCCAGTAATAAATGGGCCCCAGAGCCCTTTGATCCCTGAGACACTGGAAAGCTGAGGCCAGCCCACCTGAGTCAGTGTGTGAGCTTCTATCCTGACTGGGGGTGCGGATTTTATTTCAGGCCAAAGGGCAGAGGGAGGGGAGCCCCTCCCTTGCCAGGCAGCACGCAGGTACACAGGCCACCAGGTAGAGGGGCAGGCACAGGGCCCTGAAGCAGCCTGGGAGAACTGAGAAGACCCTTGGAGGGAGGTTCCCACCCTTGGAGAAGAGACTGGGCCTGAACCTGAAAGGAGAAGGGTGCCCGTCATTCCCCTCCAGCCCCCTGGTAGGGTGACGCCCCCTCTCTTCTTCTCGAGCTCTCATTACTGACCCTGATGGGGTGCAAGTCATGGCCACACCTAGGCCAGTGCCCAGCTCCAGGATGGCTGCATTCTTGGATCTGTGGGCCCTGAGATCTATCTGTGAGCTCCCAGGTGAGCACAAGTTTCCACGGCCGTGCAGAGTGACCTTGCCCTACCCCAAGGTTAACAGAGCCAAGTCCTCACTCCTTTCCTTGCCTTTTGTGGGCTCCCACCCATCACTCCCTGGGCCTGAGGCCCCCAAGGTCTGACCCCAGGCTCGTCTGCCACAGTGACCTCAGGCAGAGGTGGGCCCGATTCTGCCCTGGCCTAGGCAGGCGAGGAGCTCTGTGCTCCATGTTCTACATGTGGTCACAAGAAGGGGCTGAGAGTGCTGGGTGTCCCATGTCCAGATTTGGCATCTAATCTTGGGAGGAGTGCTGTCCCCAAGAAGGGCTTCCTGAGCTCCAGGCCCCTGCAGGGGAGGGAAAGAAACCACTCACAGCTCTCTACTTTAAGCCTAGCTCTTTTATTGGGGGGAGGGGGAATTCCAGAGTGGGGCGTCTCTGGAGCAAACAATGATGTCAGGGTGTCTGGGCAGCCCTTGGGCTCCTGGACAGAGTGTGAGAAAGCAGAGGGGGGCTCACAGCAGGGCCCAGACCAAGCCCACCAGCTCTGAGTAGGGCCACCTCAGGCCCCGATGTCAGTTTCCTTTGGACCAACAGGGGAGGTGGGGAGTAGCGCCGTCGTGGGCTCTATCTGCTGTCTTGTCCAAATCTGGATGAGCGGTGGGAGCCTCTTGTCTCACTCACTGAGCAGTTGTCAGGACCCTGGGCCTCTGGATGTGGAGCTGGGGGCGGGAGAGAGGAGGTGAGGCCCAGGAGGCTCCAATGGAAGTTACCTGCCTCTAGACCAAGGGTGCCCACCACCCCCCAGGCAGCCCAGGGTGGTGGATGGCAGGGCTGGGGGGAATGGAACAGCTACTAGCTGGGGACAGACCCCTGAGTCACCTCTGTAGTAGGGTCAACGTTCTCCAGAGAGGGCTGGAAATGGCTGTAGATGTTTTCAAGGGCGAATCTGTCTTCCTTCAGATTCTCATCTGCAGAAAAAGGGGCCGGGCTGAGAGTGAGCCTGGGGGGCTGGCCCCATGTGACAGGAAGACAAGAGAGAAACACAGCCCCCTGACACGCCTAGGGTCAAAAGTCATGGCCACGGGCAGGCTCAGGGGTGACCTGGGCGAGGGTGGAACAGGAGGAAGGCCCTGCTCGAGGGTCACCGGCACACACTGCCTCACGGCCACGGGAACCACAGCAAGCAGAAACCAGCAGTGCCCAGAATCTTCTCTTGGAGTGGGCTTTCAGCCGCCATTTTCCCAGTCCTGCACATCCCCCACTCCTCGGCCTCCAAGCCGCAGGCTCCAGGCTCTCCACGACCATTTCTTCTTTCTGCCTCCTTCAGGGTCATCCCAGGGACCCTGCCCTTCACTCTGCTCTTTTCCGCACCTGTATTCTTCCTGCCGCCTCCCAGCCGCCCACTGGCCAAGACTTCTCCCCAGGGTTCAGATAGGCCAGAGCTGGTGATGCCTCTGTACCCCTATTCATCACCAGCCCCTGTACTCAGTGTGCCCCCACCTGCTGCCTCTGCCCCGACCAGGCAGTGTCCCTCCCCCCATCCAGGCCTTCTCCCTTCCCCAGCCTGTGAGCAACAAGCCTGGCCCAGCTCACTGGCATCTAAATTACTTCTGCTGTCCACTCCTCCCATCCCCCTGTCCCCACCCAGCCTCATCATCCTTCACCTACATTACAGCAGAGCCATCCCCTTGGTCTCCCCACTTTAGGGCTGCCCCCCTCAATTCACCCTGAGTGAGCTGCTCGAAATGCATGTCTGGCTCCCTGCCCTTAAAGCCCCTCCAGTGGGTCCCTCCATCACGGCCCACAGAGATCTCCATGACCTCACTGGTATCTGTGTTCCTGGAAGCAGGAAGCACACGGCTTATGCACCAGCCCACAGCACTGCCTGGCCTGCAGACTGGCTCAGGTGAGGGTGCTTCTGCAGTCTTCTGATCCCGCCCTGCCCTGGCCGGACCGGGCAGATTTCTGTGCCCATGGAGCCCTCGGCATGGCCCTGTCCTCCCACCAACTGTGAGTACATCTGAGACTCTCACAGGGGGTGGTCTCTGGGGGCAGGATCCGGCTGCTCTCCGCCACCTGTAGCCCCTCCCCATTGTTTGTCTGGAGGAACTGGGAGGGCAGGACTTGCCCAGGGGCAGGGATGGTGGTGGCTAGAGATTCTTCATCTCCCTGCACCACGGGACATGGTGCCTTGTGGGACATGGTGGCTTTCCACGGCAACTGGGAATCAGAAGAGCCCGAATACACGGGATGCTCCATGGAGAGGCAGTGTTTGAACCAGAGTGGGAGACAGAGTGGGATTGGGACTTGCAGAGCCCCCAGCAAGGGGAACCTTCCAGACAGAGGTGCAGTACTTGCAAAGGCATGGGGGAGGGAAAGGGTGGGCATGGGGAGGAGCAGAGAAAAGACGAGGGTCAGCAAGGACCACGTGGGGGCTCAGGGGTCAGGAGGCTGCAGAGAAACTGGCCTAGCCCAGGGGCGCAGGACCTGTAAAACCAGCTGGCAAGACCCATGCAGCCCCCACAGCCACATCGTGTCTGGCTGTGATGCCTTCTCAGCCTATCTCCACCCACCAGCTTTGCCCCCACCCTTGCCTCTGGTGAGAAGTACCTTCCCAGATGCCTGTGTTCTGGAAGCCGCCAGGAAGATCTTCTCCTTGCCACAAATTGTATTCTTGCCTGCCAACAGAAACACCCTGAGCAGCTGGCAGCAGGGAGGTGGAGGGAGCTTAGAGGGCCCTGACCTTTGGCTTCTGGAAAGGGCTGTCACTGCCAAGCCCTGGGTCAGGGAGGGGCCTGCCCCCAGGGTGGTGGCAGAAAACAAAACATCTCCAAGGCCTGCCCTTCCCCCTCCTCCCTTCCACAGGAGTTCCATTATCGGTGAGATGGGAGCAATGGACCAGAATCAGAGGAACCCCCTTCTGGCTGCTGGAGCTGCTCTGCCCTGTGCTTCTCAACCATCTCAGGGTTGATTCTCCACCCCCCCCTCAATTTTACTGCTGGGAAAGCAATGCTGGAGAGCTCATCCCCAGGGGTGCCCTGTGGCAGCCAAAGTGATAACACCAGGTAATGTCATCACATAATCCAATTTCAGGACACAAGTGTTTGGTCGCATCTCTCTGCCAAACAGATCAGATCAGCGGGCTGCCCTGTGCTGTTAACCAGAACTGAGTTGGGCTGGGTCCCCAGCAGACTTCCAAACGCTGAAGGGAAGGAGGAGAGCCTTGGGGTCTTGTGGCCCCCTTTCCCTGGGCCTGAATCCATAAGCTCACCTGTGCAGTTTTCTCTGGGATCGGCCAAGGAAGACAGTCAGGATCACCACCATGACCACCAGCAGTGCTCCCACGGCCCCCACACTCCCGTACACCAGGCTCTTGCTGGTGCTCAATGCACACGTCTCTCCCCAGTACCAGTGTGTGTCCGAGGTTGGGCATCTGGAGACACACACAAGCTCAGGCCAGTCCACCAACATCCCTCACACCCAATCTTGCAAAAGAAAAAAAATCAATGCCAAAGCACAGGAAGCCGGCTCTCCCTCCAAGGAAGGGTAGGCACTGGTTAGGAGGGACCCAGGTTAGGAGGCTCCCCAAGACTAAGGGGCAGAGAGGAGGTGGGGATTCAGTATTGCAGAACAGGATTCAGAATCTGAGTGTCAGATGCCTTGTCCCAGACACATCGTGCCCACTCATCTAATCTCTAGCTGGCACCTTGACTGACCTGTTACCATTTTTATATTTTATGCTTTAATGTATGCTCTCCTGAGCTTAATGCCCCAGCTATATATAGCTAGGAGTGATATAATGGCACTGTAGCTGGGATATTGAAAGGAAAGTGAAAGATAGAGATCTATGGATATAGATTTGGGAATTGGTGACTAGAACTTTCTCAGGAGGGGGCTTGCTCACTCCTAGAATGCCCACATCTATAACCTGCACCTCCCCCACCTCTGGTGGGGGTGGGGGGGGTGAAGGGACACCTGGGTAGAAGAAAGAGGGATGGGTGGGGAAGGACGTGTCTTGTCAGCTGTGCCCAACTCCTTCTGCGTCCCCCCTACCCTGACCCCTGCCCCATAACTATGGTGGAGGGTGTGGTCCTACCACTAGAGAGAGTGGGCACTGGCCTTAGAGGGGCTGGACACTCACAGGCAGCGGGGGCCACTGCGTTGCAGCTGGCATTCTCCCTCATTACAGTTCAGTTGCAACTTCGTCCCCGAGGTGCATTTGGTCACACAGGCCAGCTTCCCATCCAGCTCATCCACAAAGTAGAACTGGGCATAGTCCTTCGCAGCCTTCTGAGTGCATTGCTCTGGGGGGTGGGGGGTGGGGAAGGGTAGACAGCCTGGTTAAAGCGCCACCAGCCCTCATGTTTACTGCCCACACCCTGTCCCCCCAACACCTACCACTCTGCAGAGATGCTTACCCTTCAAGTCAAACCCCAGCATCACGTTCTCGCTCACGATGGTGGCTTCCTCACTGAAGCACAGATGTGAGGAGGCTGCCAAGCATGGTGGGAAAGAACAAAACAAAAACACTTCCCTCTGCCCTACTAGGGTCATGGCCCATCCCTAGATGCAGCTGGGCCTGTAAGCAGGCTCAGATGGGAACATTAGGGCTGATGACAATCTGAGCCCGCGACAGGGAGATGTTGGGGGCACTTTGGAGTCTGGGGAAATGGGGCCTGGCTTCTGGATCCCTATAGGGAGGTCTCTGGAGTTCCAGAAAGGAGGAGAGATATGGGGTGAGGGGAGGCTGAGGCATTCCTACCCTTTCCCCACCAACGTCAAGGGGTTTTAGGAGAGCCTACCTCTGCACTCTTCAGAATCACCAGATAGCCTTTTGGTCTCATTCATAATCTTGACCTTTATGAGTTTAGAGAGGTTTGCAAATAGTTCATCAAACTCTGAAGTGTAGTTTGCCTCCATGATGACGTCATGTTCCACCACAACACTGCCATTGCTAAAACCAGGAATTGGTGATTCATCAGTCACCCTATGTCGCCCACCCTCCCAGAAAGTGGTGATGAAACCACCACCCACAAAGCCAGAAGGGTGATGAAACACATTTAACTATGTGACCCAGAGGCAGGACAGACTAGAGACTGTTCCCTCCAACAGTTAGCATTCCAGAGGGAAGCTGCAGAGTAAAATGACCTAAGATTCCAAAATATCAGTGATCACAATAAATGCCATTGGGTGAAATCCATTCTTAAAACTGGAAGCTCTTGGGTGAAGACATGGTGGAATTGAACCATTGTGACTGTTGGAGGGAGGATCAAATGGTGCAGCCATTGTGGAAAATAGTATGGCAGCTCCTCAAAAAATTAAAAATGGAATTACCATATGACCCAGCAATTCCACTTCTGGGTATTTATCCCGAAAAATTGAAAGCAGGGATTTGAAGATATATTCATACACCTGTGTTTGTAGCAGCATTATTCACAATAGCTAAAAAGAAGCAAACTAAGAAGTGTCCATTGATGGGTGAATGGATAAACAAGATGTGGCACACAGTACTATGAAATGTTTTTCAATCTTACAAAAGAAGAAATTTTTGACACCTGCTGCAACATGGATGAACCTTGAGTACATTGTGCTAAGTGAAATAGCCAGTCACAAAAGGACAAATAGTGTATGAGTATTTACATGAGTACTAATATGAAGTCCCTAGAGTAATCCAATTCATAGAGACAGAAAGTAGAATGGGGGTTGCCCGAGGTGGGATGAGGGAGAATTGAGAGTTATTGTTTAAAAGGTACAGAGCTGGGTGTCTGTGTGGCTCAGTCAGTTGGACATCTGGCTCTTGATTTTGGCTCAGGTCATGATCTCATGGTTTGGTTTTGGGATGCAGCCCCAAGTCAGGCTCTGCGCTGATAGCATAGAGCCAGCTTGGGATTCTCTCTCTTTCTCTCTCTCTCTCTCTCTCTCTCTACCCCCCTTCAAAACAAACAAACTTAAGAAAAATAAAATAAAGGGTACAGAGTTTCAGTTTGGAAAGACGGAAAAGTTCTGGAGATGGACCATGATGCTGGTTGCACAACAATGTGAATGTACTTAATGACACTAAACCATACACTTAAAATGATTAATTTAATGATTAATGGCCACTTTTTGTTATGCGCATTTCACCACAGTAAAAAATACTTAAAATTAAAAAATTTTTAAATGGAGGCTGTTGGATTTTATTTTGAAAACCAAACAAGCATGCTTTTAAAATGAAGAAACATGAGGTCACTTTAGAAATATAAGATTCCAACCCAGAAGCTCCTTGTTAGAAGGCCAACGGGGCACTGAGAGATCTTGAGACAAGGTCTGTCACCAGTCAGACATTGTGACAGAGAAGTCAGGAGCAGGAGCCAGGAGTACTTAAAACAACAAAAACTTGTGCCAAAATGGAGACTGAAACAAACACTGGTACTGGGCAGGAGGTCAAGATGGAGTAGAGGATGCTGAGGCATGGAACCCCATGGGCATTTGACAGTATAGATCTCCCTCTTTCCTTGCTGGGAGAAGACACCTTCCAGGCTCCCTTCCCACCTTCCCTTCTGTCTCCTTTCCACTTTCCTTTGGGGGCTCTGCTTCTCCTGTCTATCCCTTAGATGCTGGTGCTTCTCAAGATTCTTTCCTGGGAAATGTTCACTCCTATGCTATAATGATTCCCAGACCATCTGGTCTACTCCCAGGGCTTCCAGCAACTTCTATCCAGGAAAACCAACACCAGTGTCTCCGCTGCAGACACTTTCTATCCACCACACACTGTTCCATTACTCAACCACTCAATGTGGCTGGGTCCCAGGCACTTGAGACTCCACATAGCCCACTCTTCATCTTCTTCCCCATCCTCCTCCTCCTGACCTTCCTCATCTCATCAAAGGGCACTCTACATTGCCAGCAGCCAAGAAATCTGGTGTCATTCCTCCTCTCCAAACACCCATCAAATCCTCATGATCTGCTGGTCCTGCTTCTTAAAGATCTTTCACACTAGACAATTTTTCTTCTGCACTGTCACCTCTCTGATCCAGGCCACTCTAATCTCCATCCCCTGTCCACCCATTCTCAGTCCTGCAATCAAACTGAGCTGTCTGCAGTGCCGATCAGATATTTTCCCACGTGGGCCCAAACTGCTGATACTTAAAGTAACTTGGTATGAGTCATCTTTCCACCTCCTCTCCCACCATGACCCTTTTGCCCTCAAGCAGTAACTATTCTTTATGTTCCCGGAATCTGCCCTCCTCTTTCTCACTTCTGGGTGAGACTGAGCCATCCTTCATCAATTGCCTTTCCCTGGCTCATTCCTCTTCATGCTTTAAGCCTCAGCTTAAAGCTGTCACTTCTTCCAGAAAGATTTCCCTCCACCTCACCCAGCTTGCATTTGAGACCTCTCCCATTGTACCCTGTGTGTCTCTTACCATTAACTCTAACCAGATCGCACAGCCATTTTGCTGTGTTCTGCCACTCTTTACTCCATGAAGACCAGGACCACTGTATTCCCTGCACCTAACACAGCGTAGGCTTTCAATACAAGTTTGCAGAATTGATGAAGGCTGAATGAATGTATAAATGAATGGCTCAGAGCCTTCTGGTGTTGCCCGTGGGCTGGGGGCCCTTCTGGTCCAGCCAGGTACTCATACTCATTCAAGACAGGAGAAGACAAGAGAGCAGAGAGAAGGGGTTTCCTGCACCCCTCACATACTCACAACAGTCTCCTAATGATCACGCCTCTGTACTGGGGAAAGTCTTTGCCCATGTAAGCTTTATCCATCTGAAAGAAATGAGGCAGCCAAGTTCATACACGAATGGGGGATGCAGCAGCCCCTGTTCCCTGTCTCAGAGGCAGCTCCAGGGCCCCCTTCCCACAGGGAACCCATGGATTAACCCATAGGAAAGAAGGAAAGGAAGGCATAAGGATGCTACCTCCTCCAGGATGTGCGTGAGGTGGTGTTCAAGGAAGGGGCTCTCAGAGGCCCCCCTCTCAGGACTTGGGAAGACTGAAGGGATCTATGAGCTGAGAAACTCCAAAGTCAGTCAGAATGAGCCCCTGTATCCCCAATAACATTGGACATCCACTTTAGGGGATCTGAGATTTCCCTACTCTTACCTGACTCTTGAATAGTTGAGTGAAATTCCAGTATTCTGGGGAGGATATGTTATTCAGATATTTTGTGAAATTCTTGTTAGTCACTTTCACTGTCACACCTAAAGTGGCATTGATAATTTCTGGGATTTCTGTGGGAACAGATCAGATTATACATGAGACAGCAACCTCTCAGTAATGTCTTCTGGGATTAATCTCCTCCTGCTGGTCTCATGGAGGCAAAGAAAGTGGGTAGGCAGGTGGATGGAAATTCAAGAGACAAGTAGGAGTCACTGAAACTTTTGCCCCTTATCTCTGAACACTACAAGGAACTAGTGGCCAGGATCATGACCCAGAGAGAGAGAGCTAAGTGGAAGTCTCCAGAAAGGGTTGGAATAGAAACATCCCGATGAGAGGGGCAGATGGGCCAGTGAAAAGAGCCCGGGAGGAGGAGTCAGAAGGCCCATGCTCTACCTGCATTTAGACCCAGGCAAAGGTTAATTTTTCTCCTCTATCTGCACAATGAGGCAGTGGTAGCAGATAGTCCTTTCAATGTTACCCTCCTATTTAAGTGGTTAAGGAATATGGGGACAAACTGAAGGTCTCAGAAAAGTTTATTACCTAGGAAGAAGGAGTCCACAAGGGACTTGCATTGGTAACCGAAGAAGCCTTGGGCACAGACACACTCTTTTCCATTCCAGATGGTCCCATTCTGGCACTGGCCTGTGAAGGGGTAGAATTCACAGCGGTCACCATGGAAGCCCAAGGGACAAAAAATACTATCTCCCATTCCAGGTCCCATCATTTAGGCATTGTACTGAAAGAGGAGGATGAGAACCACTGCCACCATCTTAAGCTCCGGGGGAGGTGGGGGGGGGGAGGGAAATGAGGAGGGACAATGGGGAAGATGGAAACAAGAAATGAAAGAAGATGAGCAAAGAAAGCAAGAGCCCTACAAGGAAAAGAAAAGAAAAGAAAAAAGAAAAGAAAAGAAAAGAAAAGAAAAGAAAAGAAAAAGGAAAGGAAAGGAAAGGAAAGAAAAGAAAAGAAAAGAAAAAAGAAAAGACAACATCCACCCATGTGGATGACATGCTTTGACAACAAGAAGGCCCAGATAAGATGAAACAAGACCACAACGAGGTCAAAACTGATTAGTTGATGAGAGAAGATGGACAGGAGAGGTTCACAGAGTGACGTACAAAAAGACTTACTTGGTGTCATAGCTGAAGACTGGGTCGTCATCACAGTTGTATGGGTGCTAGTGAACAGAGGATGGAGAGTTGAAGACGTACTGAACCCAAGGACTGGAGCATGGGTAGAGCCATGTGAAGTGGAGGACAGAGGAGGAGAAAACCCAGAGGAATCTGTAACGGCTGAGGAAGAGTCAGAGACTGGCCTTGAGGACAAGCTAGGAAGAGCTGAGGCTAAAGAAGAAGTATGAGAGGTAGTGGTTTGGGAGCTGTCAGATGATATTGTTGTGTTTGGTGACCCTGTGCTGCTTTGGAAAATAGTAGATCCTCCTCTGAGGGTGGTGGCTGTTGGTCTGGAGATGTCTCTCGTTGTAGAAGAGAAAGTGAGAGCTGATGGGGATGCAGGACTAGAGCTGTCTGTGGAAGAGGGGATTGAAGTAGAAATCGTTGGTTTGGCAGAATCACTGCTGGTGATGAAAAGAGTGAAATTCTCACCCAAGGTGGTGGGCATTTGTCCAGAGACTGGGGGTGAAAAGGAATGGATGGGCCTTGATGAAGATAATGCACCAAGATCTTCAGTGGTATTGGGGGCATCAGATGAATCCATTGTATTAGAGGAATAAGTGGTAGTGGTGAAGACACTCGATTCCTCAGTGATGGTTGTGATGGTAGTGGAGGACAACAAGCCAGAACCTGATGAGGGTGCAGGACCCCCACTAGGAGTGGTAGAGGAGGTGTCAACAGAAACTGTAGAACTGAACAAATCAGAAATGGTGTAGATGGTTGGCTTTTCTGTGAAAAGTGTGATTGTTTGTCCAGAGACCAAGGTGGTAGTGGATAATTCACCAGGGCTTGGTGTGGAAATAAAACTTCCATTGACATTGGTGGAGGAGGTAACCACTGAACCAGTGGAGTAAGACAAATCAGTTATGGTTGTGTGGACAGTGGGTGCTTCAGGAAGGGATGTGGGTGTTTGCCCAGAGACTAGAGTACTGGAGATTAATTCACCAGGACCAGATGGGGAAGAAGAACTTGCATTCTCAGTAGTATAGACGGTACCATATGGAACTGTTGGATTTGATAAATCTGAGAGGATTGTGGAGACAGTTGATTCCATAGTAAAGGATGTGGGTGTTTCTTGATATCCACCTGTAGTGAGAAAAGTTTCGCCTGAATTTGAAGTAGCAGCAGAACTTATGTTCTCGTTAGAAAGGGTGGTGTCTGAGGTTACTGTAGTTTTGGACAAATCAGGGGTGTCTGTATAGACAGTAGACCCATCACTTAGGCTTGAGGAGGTCTCTTGTGAGACACCAGAGGTGGTAGAGAGTTGGCCAGGACCTGAAGAGGAACTTCCTTCAAATCTGGTAAAAGAGGTTTCAGAGGAAACAGTGGATTGGGACAAATCAGAAGCACTGGTGTAGACAGTTGACTCCTCTGTAAGAGTCATGGTGGTTTGTTCAGAGAGTACAGTCTGGTTAGAGAGGTCACTGGGGCTTGATGGGGAAGCAGAACTTGCTTTGTCTGTGCTATAGGAAGAGTGGGAAGAAAATGTTGGTGTCAACACCTTTGAGGTTATTGTATAGAATGTGGATCCTGGAGGAAAAGTTGTTTGTCCATCACCACCAGAGGTGGTAAAAGATTTGCCGGGGATAGATGTGGACATAGAACTTCTATCCTCTTTGGTGAAAGTGGTTGCAGATGAGTCTGTGGGTTGAGAAAAATCAAAGATTGTGCTATGCCCTGTGGATTTCAAGGGGACCATACTGGCAGTTGTTCCTGAGACAGCTAGATTAGTAGATGCCTCTCCAAGGCTCCATGGGGTAGCAGAACTCCTAGTGCCTGTGGGATGGGGGCTGTAGAAAGAAACTGTTGATTCAGATGGTTCTGAAATGGTGGCATGGATTGTTGGCTCCTCTGTGAGAGTTGTAGTAGTTTGTTCAGAGATCCAAGTGGGAGTAGAGAGTTCACTGGGGATTGATGGAGAAGCAGGACTTGCATTGTCTGTGCTGTAAGAATGATGGGTAGAAAATAATGGTGTGGGCAGCTCTGAGGTGATTGTATACAAGGTGGATCCTTGAGGAAAAGATGTGCTTGAGTGTGCATCACCACCAGAAGTCGTAGAGGATTCAATGACATTTAATGAGGAAAAAGAAATACCATTGTCTTTGGTAACAACAGTCGCCAAAGTATCTGTAGATTTGGATAAATTGGGGGTGCCTGTAGAGAGAGTGGATTTCACTTTGATGCCTGTGGTTGTCTCTGCTGAGACAGTGGGGGTGGTAGACGATATGTTAGAACTTGAGGAGGATGTAGAACTTCCTTCATGGTGGACAGAGGTAGTCTCGGAGGAAATGGTTGATGTGGACATATCAGAAATGTTTGTGTAGAGAGTTCTCTCTTCTGTAAAGGAGACTGTTGTGCCTGTTGGTCCAGATGACTGACTGGATGTAGAGGATACACTAGGACCAAAAGGAGATGAAGAACTTCCCTTGCCAGTAGTCAAGAAGGTACTGAGGGAAACGGTAGGGTGTGACATATTGGAGAGAGTTGTGGAGACGGCAGATTCCATAGTAAAAGACTCTGTTGTTTGTACATCACTTTGAGAACTGGTAAACGATTCACTAGAGCTCAGTGTTGATCTAGTACTTCCATCATCCTTGGTAAATATGGTTGTTAATGGATCTGTGGGTATAACGGAATCTGTGAGATAGGAAGAGTGGGTGGAAACTATTGTGGATAGCTCTGAGGAGGAGGTGGAGAAAGCAGACCCCATAACAAAGGATGTTGTTATTTGTCCGTGATCAGCATTTGTAGTAAAGGATTCAGCAGTTCTTGATGTGGAAGCAGAAAGTCCATCCTCCTTGCTAACAGTGCTGTCTGAGATAACTGTAGATTTTGATGAATGAGGGGTGCCTGTAACCATGCTGGATCCCTCCATGAGGCCTGTGGTTGTCTGTGCTGAGGCAGAGAGTATGCTAGAAGGCTGGGCAGGACTGGAAGGGGACACAGCACTTCCATCACCACTGGTATAGAAGGTTTCAGATGAAACGGCCGTTTCAGACAAATCAGGCATAGTTGTAAAGACAGAGGGCAATCCAGTAAAAGTTGTAGCGCTGTGTCCAGTGGTCAGGGAAGCGGTGGGAAATCCTTCATGGTCTGATGGAGTTGAAGAATCTGTACTATAGGAAGACACTGTGTATTCTGACGACTCTGAGATGCTTGTGGAGAAAGTAGACTCCATAGCTGTGGGTGAGGCTGGTGGTCCAGAACCAGGAGAGGTGGTTAAAGATTCAGTGGGACCTGACGTAGGCACACGACTTTCATCATCCTTGGTATAAGTGGTTGCTGATGAGTCTGGAGGTTGAGAAGAATCAGACACGGTGCTGTGCTCTGTGGATGGCTGGGTGACTGTAGATGCAGTCAGTCGTGAGCCAACTGGGCTGGAAGAGAATTCTCCAGGACTCGAGGGTGCTGCAGAACTGCCAAGGCCTGGGGTTCTGAGGCTGTAGGAAGAAGCTGTTGATTCAGATGAATCAGAAATGGTGTGGACAGTTGGCTTCTCTGTGAGAGTCCTGGCTGATTGTTCAGAGCGCACACTGGTGGTAAATAAATCACTAGGACTTGACTGAGAAGTAGCACTTGCCTCGTCCGTGCTGTAGGAAGAGTGAGTTGAAACTGTGGGTGCAGACACCTCTGAGGTGGTGGTGTAAGGAGGGGATCTTGGAGGCAAAGTTGTGCCTGTGTGTGGATCAACACCAGAAGTGGTAAATGATTCAGCAGGCCCAGATGTGGAAGCAGAACTTCCATCCTCCTTGGTAACTGTGCTGTCCGAGGTACTGGTAGGTTTGGACCCATTAGGTGTGTCTGTATAGACAGAAGGCCCCTCGGTCAGGCCTGTGTTTGTCTGTCCTGAAATCCCAGGGTTGGAAGACAGCAGGCCAGGACTCGAAGGGGACGTGGTCCCTTCATCATCCTGGGTGTAGGACGTTTCACCAGAAGTCGGTATTGTTGACAAATCTGAAATGTGTGTGTAGGCAGTTGTCTCTTTAGTGAAAGGCGTGGCTGTTTGTCCAGAGACCTGAGTGCTGGTGGGTGATGGACCTGGACCCAGAGAGGATGAAGGACTTTCCTTGTCAGTGGTATGGGGGGTGTCTGGTGAAAATGTAGGATTTGATGAATCAGAGAGGGTCGAGGAGACTGTGGAAGCCACTGGAAAGAACATGGTGGTTTGGCCAAAACTACTGGAAGTAGAAAAGGCATCACTGGGACTTGAGGTGGGCTCAGGACTTCCATATTCTCTGGTAAAGGTGGTTACAGATGAGTCCGTGGGTTTAGAGGAATCAGAGATGGTGCTGTGGTCTGTGGATATCTGGGTGACACCAGTGGCGGTTGGTCCTGAGACAGCTGGGCTGATGGATGCCTCTCCAGGACTCCATGGAGCTACAGAACTCCCAGCGCCTGTGGCATGAGAAACCTCAGATGATATTGTGGTCTCAGATGAATCTGACACAGAGGTGTGGATGGTTGTGTCACCTGTGAGAGTTGAGTCTGTTCGTTCAGTGACCACAGTGAGGGTAGAGAGCTCACTGATGCTGGATTCGGAGGCAGGACTTGCATTATCTGTGCTGTAGGAGGTGTTAGTGAAAAATGTTGACGTGGATAGCTCTGATGGGGAGGTGTAGGAAGTGGACCCCCCCGCAAAGGATGTGGTTGTTTGTACATGATCATCCTTTGTAGTAAAGGATTCAGTGGTTTTTGATGTGGAAGCAGAAAGTCCATCCTCTTTAGTAACGGTTCTGTCTGAGATAACTGCACTCTTGGACAAATCAGGGGTACCTGTGTGCAGAGTAGATCCTTCTGTGAGGCCTAAATCTGTCTATGCTGAGGCAGCAGGAGTGTGACAATCTGTTCACAATTGTCACTAATCAATCTTAGTGACAATCTGTTCCAGATAGCTGGTCAACCTATGATACTGAAGGACAACTTATAAGAAGTATCAGGGAACCTATATATTTGGACACCTTACCAAAGGTGATCTAGAACTTTTGTCTTTTCTGGAATATACTAGTTTGTCTAGAGGGAAAGGTATCACTAGATAAAGATCTGGATGTTGATTGTGATTTATGACTTGGATTAGTAGTTGTATGGGTGTGGATTTTGACAAATCTGTTTGCTCTCCAAAAATATGTATATTCTGCCCAAAATTGCCTACATATTCTCCCCTAAGCACTCTGGGACATGTTTATTTAGTTGGGCACTCTGGTATCAATTTGAAAGGACAGTTGTAGGCACACAAATGCCCCATGCACATTCTTTTGCTCCTCGCATTCTGTGATTTGCAAACCACATAGTCACCTTAAGTCATCTGGCTGATACTTAGTCTGAAAAATCTCTTCCCCATCTCTTACATGTGAGACTCCCCCTACTCTATCCTAACAATTCTCACAGACCCAAGAAGAATAGGAGAGCTAAAGCACATTGCCATGGATAATTCACCCACTGCCTGTCCTTTCTCTCCAGACACACTTACTCAAGGGCTAGCCACTCTATCACTTTTACCTGGCCACCCTGTAGCCCAGGTAAGCTATTCCTCCTCCTTGGCCCCACAGCCCATGCAATAAACTATAGTTGTCTAATAGTAAGAGTGCTGGGAATGTCTCCTGGGACTGGAGGTCTCATTCTGACATCTCTTCGCCACTTAGAACATGTGATTACACGTGTAAGACTCTATTCTCCTACATAAAGGGGGACTATAATCCTGTCTCCTCTTTGTCCTGCCTATGAAATGAGTAGGATCAAATATGGAAGGAATCTTTGTGACAATAGTGCCATAAAGCTAGGGAGTCTTAGGAATTCTACAAGATGGTATAAGGGGACTTCCTCAAAAGGGCAGGAGAAGCAGCCTCTTGTCCCTCCTGTCAGTTCCTCCTCCCTCCCCAAAGATGCCTTGGAACTGTGCCTTTCTCACCTCTCGTGAGGATGGACCTTTGCCACTGGCAGAAATGACCATGGAAACCTTCAGGGCAGGGCCACCCTCTGCCATTCCAGATACCACATTTTCACTCCCTGTTATAGGGAGGGGCCAGGAACTGAACAAGGACTGGAATCCAGGGTAAGTGGGGAGTGGACAATTAGTCAGGTTGGGTCATTCACATCAACAGTTCTGGATCCTTGGTTTTGCAGACCATCATCTCGGGAAGAGCACTACCAAATCACTGGTGGATGAGTTCAGGTCAAAGGTGTAATAATGGCTAAGACTTTTAGAATTTGACATTAATGAGAAAGATTGAAAAGATTGCTTGGCTATTTTTAAGACAATAGATATGTTTGTTTTGCCCAATCCTCTTGCCTCCAAGTTAGACTTTACCTAATTCAGCATGATGGGAGCAGAGGGCCTGAGCTGGGGAGGCTGCCAAGGTGGGGGGCATCCTTGAGTCATGGGTATAAGGAGGATCAGAGAGAGAGGCAGCACACAGGGGCTCTGGTCAACACACAGCAGAGTGTGGCAAGGCTCAGAGTAAACCCAGGCATGGCTATAGGACCTCAGAGCCGCTTTCTCTTTCCTCTCACCCTTCCCTTGAGCCTTGGCCACTCTGTCCTCCTGCCTCTGAGGGCACCTCATCCACTTGCCCCTCTGAAGCCCTCTTTGTATCTGACCTAGAGGCTACTGCAGTCCTCAATCTCTCTACCTTGTGTGCCCCTGGGAAAGCCACTTCCGCTTCTCAGCTCTGCCCCACCCTTGTCCAGGCTCTCATCCAAAGAGAGGTTCCTTGTGACTGCCAGAACGATGCTGGACGCTGGGGATAGCCAGCCACTCAGCCCCCCCAAAACCAGTCCTCGCTGGGGCTCCTGGCCCCCCAGGGCAATGTGGGGGTAGTGGAGGTCCACATGTAAGGGAGGTGGGAGCGACCATGGCGGGGGGTGTGAGGAGGGAGGGAACAGCCCCTATGCCTTTCTTATCAAGAAAGACTTCAAAAAGAAAGTAATGTCTGGGCCACTATTTTCCCATTCTTTAAAAGAGTTTCATGGATTTAGGCATTATAAATTTTATTGGACTCTTTAAGTTATAAAAGTAGACTGTGTTTGTTGTGACAAGTCAAACAATGAAAAGACACATAAAAGCAGTTTATGGTGGTGTCTCTAACTGAATCACAAAGAATGAATAGAGGTGGGGAGGGCTGGCATATATTGGCCGCCTATCAGAGTCCCATACTAGCCTTATCACAACTGGAACTCAGTGGTTGTGTAGGGAACTGCCTGCACAATCCACTGACCCTCATCCCTCCCCAGAGCAGAATCTCCCCAGTCACAGAGAGCACTTCTGTCCTGTTCAGCCTGACCCACAGCGGGTGTTCAATGAGCATTTCTGAAGTAAATGAGTAAATGATTACTGGAAAGTCCACTGGACCCTTCTTCCTAATGTTTTAATGTTACATAATACTATTCTGTGAGGCAGGCATTACTATTTCGATCTCAAATATTAACTAGAGTTCCAAAGGTTAAATTCTCTCCAAGCTCACCCAGCTGGCAGGATAGCATCCAAGAGAGAGCAGTGGGGCAGGGCAAAGGCTAGTAAAGCAGGGGTGAGGCCAGCTCTGGACTTGGCGGAGCAACAGTGAGTGAAGAACGCCCAGCGAAAAGGCCATGGTCCCAACTGTACCTTAGAAGAAGAGAGCCCTGGAGTGAAGGGGCAACAAGGGTAGAGGCACAGAGATTGGTGAGGCCATGGCGGGGACATGGAGGGCCACCAGGGACCCCAACTATGGCCAGGACACTCATCGAAATGGACTTCGGACATCCTGCTGTCTTTCATTTTTATTCCTGGATTCATACCGTTTACTCTATTTAGTTGCCATTCAATCTGTCCTTAAAATAGCCACATCTCGGGGCGCCTGGGTGGCGCAGTCGGTTAAGCGTCCGACTTCAGCCAGGTCACGATCTCGCGGTCCGGGAGTTCGAGCCCCGCGTCGGGCTCTGGGCTGATGGCCCAGAGCCTGGAGCCTGTTTCAGATTCTGTGTCTCCCTCTCTCTCTGCCCCTCCCCCGTTCATGCTCTGTCTCTCTCTGTCCCAAAAATAAAAATAAACGTTGAAAAAATAAAATAAAATAAAAAATAGCCACATCTCTACTACAGCTGCCTCTCAGGGCACACTGATGAGCTCTGAGTGCCTGAATCCCTGTCCATCTCACCTCGCTGCCCTCCCACCTTCTGGAATCTCTCATATCCTTCAGGTTCCGAGACATCACCACACCCTTATTATCCTTCTCCTCGCTCCTCCTCTTCCTGTTCACTGTCTAAGAGGGACCCCCAAGGTATAGGCTCTGCTGCACCTCCCACCTCCTGGCGGGCAACTCCTTCAGTGCTCAAGGCTTTCACTCACTCCTGGGAGGGACAAGGACACGGTGCCCTGGCTGAAGAGCATCAGATCCCTCCCAGCCCAGGATTCTGGTGGCAATGGTGCCCCCAAAGGATGCGGCAGAGCAGGTGAAGTTGTCCTTCCCAAAGGCAACCTCCAGGGTCAAGGATGCTCCCCTAGGAAGCTGGACAAAGGAGAAGCACTGCCATTCTCCAAGGAAAGAATTTCAAATGGTCAACCAGCCTACAAGAAGAAAAAAGTAAATAAACTTCACCGGTGAGCAAAGAAATTCAAAACAAAGCAAGATGCTACTTATTTTTACCTATCAAATTGCACCCCCATTTAATTGTGATATTAAATGATAATGACAGCAGGTGTTGGGTGTCCATGGACTTCACTTGGTATTATATTTCCAAAGGAGAATTTTTTTTTTATTTTAGAGAGTGGGGAGGAGCAGAAGAAATGAGAGAGAAAGAGAGAGAGAGAGAGAGAGAGAGAGAGAAAGAAAGGATCCCAAGCAGGCTCTGTGCTCAGCACGGAGCCTGACAGGGGCTTAATCCCACAACCATGGGATCATGACCTGAGCTGAAATCAAGAGTTGGACACTAAACTGACTGAGCCAACCAGGTGTCCCCAAAGAATAATTTGAAAATATGCACCAGGGACCATCGGCAGACTTGTACCATTCTTAGTGACCCCACTTTTAGACGTTGATTCTAAAATAAAGTCACCTGGGATGTCTGGGTGGCTCAGTACGTTAAGCATCTGACTTCGGCTCAGGTCATGATCTCACAGTTCATGAGTTCGAGCTCCCCATCCCCACATCAGACTCTGTGCTGACAGTGCAGAGCCTGCTTGATATCCCCCCCCCATCTGCCCCTCCCCACCAAAGCTTTCTCTCTCAAAATAAATAAATAATTTTTTTAAAAAAGAGGATAACTTCCTTAAAAAATAAAGTAACTTGATGCAGATTTTTAAATTTTTTCTTACAAGAATGTTTATTACATCATTATTTATTATAATGATGAATAGGCTAAAATTGTCCAGGAATAGAGGAAGAAGAGACTGGTTGGAGAACTATAATCTTCCATAGAATGGAATATTGAGGGGCCCCTGGGTGGTTCAGTCAGTTAAGCATCTGACTTCAGCTCAGGTCATGATCTCACGGTTCATGAGTTCAAGCCCCGCGTCAGGCTCTGTGCTGACGGCTCTCTCTTTCAAAAATAAATAAACATTACAAAATTTATATGTATAAAAAAAGAATGGAATATTGATGGCCATTAAAACACGTACTGCCGGGGCGCCTGGGTGGCTCAGTCGGTTAAGCGTCCAACTTCAGCTCAGGTCACAATCTCACGGTCCGTGAGTTCGAGCCCCGCGTCAGGCTCTGGGCTGATGGCTCAGAGCCTGGAGCCTGCTTCCGGTTCTGTGTCTCCCTCTCTCTATGCCCCTCCCCCGTTCATGCTCTGTCTCTCTCTGTCTCAAAAATAAATAAACGTTAAAAAAAAAAACACATACTGCCAATAGAATAAATCTAAACACATACTCAGAAATATACGAAAATGTTCACAATGTTTCTCTGAGTGGTAAGGTTAAGCAAAATTTTCTTCCTTTTGTTTGCCTATATTTTCCCTATGTTATACAACAAATATGCACTCATGGTATCATGTTTAAAACATATGTGCCATAAAAATAAAAGGTTAGATGTATCCAACACCTTGGAAAATGCAGGAAAATCACTCATGGTTAATGATTCCCAAGCTGGGATTCCTCACACTCTTGTGATCAAAATGCTTAACAAAAATGGTCTACAGCTGACCCTTGAATAGCACGGCTTTGAACTGCGCGGGTCCACTTGCCCACAAATCTTTTCCAGGACAGCACTGTAAATGTATTTTCTCTTCTTTATGATTTTTGTAATATAATACTTTCTTTTCTCTAGCTCACTTTATCGTAGAAATGCGGTATATAATACACAGAACACCCAAAATATGTGTCAATTGACTGTTTATGTTATCGGTTAGGATTCTGGTCAACAGTAAGACTGTGAGTAGCTACGTTTTGCGGGAGTCGAGAGTAACATGGGGATTTTCGACTACACAGCGGTCAGCGCCCCAACCCCTGTGTCATTCAGGGGTCAACCGTATTTGCCCATGTTGCAGTTGCATTAACTCACCATCAAAGACACTAGCTCTCCTACCAAACAAGCAAAATTTGCTACTTTCCTGCCCTGTTGACAGTTTTTACTTCTTTGCATTACGGGTGTTTAGATTTTCTTAAAAAGCTAAGCAGTGGAATAAGGCAGCCAGGTAGCTGGCCAAGTCTTTCACTTGGTGGCCTTCTTGGGGAAAAGCCCTAGAAAGCAAGTCTGAAGACCGCCACCAAGACGTGAGACTGTTTCCTCCTGCCACCTCCAAAATACATTGGTGCCTGAGGTGGACTCAGTCAATGGGGCCCACAGGAGCAGCCCCGAAGGCTGGGGTGCGAGCGGGGCCCATGAGTGCCTCCAGGATCAGCCACTACACAGCTGTAGGAGCTCGTGCAGTTACCCTGTCCAAACGTCCATTTCCCCCTGGAAAAGGGAGATGAATGATGCCTGCCCTGACCACACTGCTCCCTCTAGAAGATTCTACAAGAGAAAGAGTGTGGAGCCACCGGGATGTGCTTTGGTCACCCAGCCCCGGGAGCACTTTCAGCCCTGCCATGCATGAGCTCAGTGGCTTGGGCCTGTCTCCTTTTCTCTAAGGCCGATCCCACCTGGCAGACTGGCAGTAGGGCTGAGGCCAGGCCAAGCCGCCCCAGCTCTCTCCCCTCCCCCTGCCCACAGCCTCCCTGAAGACAGGACAGCTGCTCTGGTTGCCGTGGAAGCTTGGTGGAACAGATTGAATTGTATCCCCCGCTGCCCCCAAAAGATATGTGGCAGTCCTAACCCCAGAGCCCCCTGGGAATGTGACCTAATTTGGAAAGAAGGTCTTTGGAGGGGCTCCCTCTCTCTCTGCCCCTCCCCCACTTGCACTGTCTTTCTCTCTCAAAAATAAGTAAACCTTAAAAAATAATAAAAAATAAAAAGAAAGAAGGTCTTGGCAGATGTGATCAAGTTAAGCATCTCAGGATTGGATCTTCCTGAACTTAAGGCTGACCCTAAATCCAAATACTCATATCCTTAGGAGAGAAGGGAGAAGAAGATTGTACACACAGGGAAGGAGGTCGCGCAAAGATGAGAGAAGAGATCAGAGTTATGCCACCACGGCCAAGGAACGCCGGGGCCACCAGAAGCTCGAGGAGGCAAGACAGGATCCCTCCCTGGAGGCGAGCCCCTCTCTGAGCTCCAGCACCACCGGGCTTGGGTGGCGGTCCTTTCTGTACTGTTTCCATGGTGCCATCTAATAAACCTGACTATAAACTGGCTTATTCATCCTCCCTCATCCCGAGCACCGAGCACCTGCCCAGGCAGAGCAGGCCTCTTGTGTTTGCTCAGTAAGTTTATTACCGTCCGTGTAAAACACTTCCTTTTAATTGCTCGAAATTTATTTCAGGCAAGTTTCAAAGGTTGTCCCTTTGTCTATTGTGGACAAATCTGTTGTCAGCTTCACCACACTCTTCTCGATTTTGCGCTTGGGCGTTTCTACTTCCGCCTTCATCTTTCTAGGCCACAGAGCTCTGACCCCTCGGGCCCGGCCCTAGCCCCTCCACGACACACACTTCTACCCTGTCCCCCAGCCAGCCCGAGGAGCTTCCCTCCCATACCCTTCCCGTGAACACTTTAGAACTTCGTGTACACGAAACAGGACACGGGCTTCCAATCCTCATGTCAATCCACAGCATTGTGTGGTCTTTGTGGTCCCTGTAGCTCATAGAGAATGGAGAATTCTAGACTGTACCCTATTCACATCCGCCCCCGAGCCCCGGGTCTGGAGGACAGCTACCCCCAGAATCTCCATGGTCACCTCCGTCAAGCACCAGAAAGAGGCTCCTGCCCTCTCACTCACACAGGCTCTAGGGCAGCCTCTCCCGGGGCCCCCACAGCCCATCATCCGGCGAAGGGGGGCTCCCGGCTGGAGCCACGCCAGGATGGCTCTCAGGGCAAGACAAGAGTGTTCCCTGGCAGGGCAATCCACCCCTGCTCAGGCCACAGAGGTCTTCTGGTGTCCAAAAGCCTCCATCAGGCTTTAATGCCTTGGTCGCCCAGGGGCGCTCCCTCACTTTCCCAACGTGCCATCCTGCACAGGCGCCCCTACTTTTGGGGCATTCCTACGCACATGTCCCCTGCACAGCCCTGTCCCGGTGTTTTTCCTACCTTCTCAGGTTGGCATTCCTTCTCCCTACTGTTTGCTTGTCCAAAACCTCATCAGTCCTCACAGTGAACTGGAGTACCCAGAGGAGGGCACAAATTAGAAAGAAAACTATAGGGGCCCCTGAGTGGCTCAGTCGGTTGAGCGTTTGACTTCAGCTCAGGTCACGATCTTGAGATTCGTGAGTTCAAGCCTCACATCAAGCTTGCTGCTGTCAGCCTGTCGGTGCAGAACCCTCTTCCAATCATCTGTCCCCCTCTGTCTGCCCCTCCCCAGCTTGCGCTCTCCCCAAAATAAATAAAAGGAAAAAGAAAGAAAACTATAGGTGCCAGCCAGAGTCTCTGACCTGACATCTGAACCCCTCCCAGAATACAAGCAGGAGGTGGGGTGGGGGTGGGGGGTGCAGAGGGCTGAGGTCCTCCAGTTCAGGGATGGGGCAGTACAAACCTTCTGTCAAATGGGTGGCACCTTGTTAATTATTTGCTGTGCGGCCCCAGATAGATCACTCTCTGAGCCTCAGTCACCTGTCTGCCTCCACTTCCTTACACAATCTTCCTTGTGAGAGTCATATGTGCTATATGCTGTGAAATGACATTGCGAACAGCCCTCTGTGGGTGGGAGGCAAGGGGGGGGGTGCTCTGGGTATCATCAGACCTTCTGGAGTCTTCTGGAATGGCTCTACTTGCCTGACCTCTCCACTCTTGACAGCTCTCTGCACTTAGAGAGAGATGCTTTCTGACTCTTGCATGCCAATGGGCTCACTCGAGTCGACACAACACTGAGCGCCTTAGGAACAGGGGGTCTCCGCTGGTGCGGATTATCTCTAACTCACCGTAAGGTACACAGAGGCAATGCACCTGCTGATTGTTGGACCCTTAAACATCACTGTCATCATCACCACCGCCACCCCTCTCCCCCAAAAGCCTGACCAGAGAGAGACCTGCGGGCTGCCTGGGGAGCAGGGACAGGGAGGACCCCTCCTGACGGTGACCCCACTCATAGCTTCCTATTCTCTGGATTTTGCCTTAAAGCTAATATCTCTATGGGGCGCCTTGGTGGCTCGATCGGTTGAGCATCTGACTCTTGATTTTAGCTCAGGTCATGATCTCATGGCTCATGGGATTAAGCCCGGCATCAGCGTCCACACTGACAACACGGAGCCTGCTTTGGGATTCTCTCTCTCCCTCTCTCTGTGCCCTGCTCTTTGTGTGTGTGTGTGTGTGCGCGCGCGTGCGCACGCATGTACACACGCATGCACACGCTCTCTCAAAATAAATAAACTTTCTTTTAAAAAAGCTAATATAGGGGCACCTGGGTGGCTCAGTTAGGCATCTGACTTCAGCTCCTGTCATGATCTCACAGTTCATGGGTTTGAGCCCCGCATAGGGCTCTGTGCTGACACCTCCGAGCCTGGAGCCTGCTTCGGGTTCTGTGTCCCCCTCTCTGCCCCTCCTCTGCTCACACTCTATCTTTCTCTCTGTGTCTCTCAAAACTAAATAAACATTTTTTTTAAAAGCTAATATAGCTATCATTAATGTACTTTCTTGGTGTCCTGAAATTCACAAGGTTCACACTCGCAGCTTCTCATCCTTGCCCATTGGCAACTCCCAAGGGCTGCGCTTCTGGGCCTCAAATGTGTCCGGGCAGGGGAGAAGCAGGTACTTGAGGGTATGGTGGTGCCTAAGGGCCCGTGTTCGTGTGGGGGACGTCTCAGGACTCCCTGCGTGGGTTATCTCACTATTGCCCTGCAGGGCACCAAAGACTCCCTTCCCCATCTCCCCCTGCCCACTCGCCACCCCTTCCCACAACCCTCCAGGACCTTCAACTCAAAAGCCCCGTCTTCTACCTGGGGCCTTGGGCTCACTCCCCCCAACACTCCTCACCCCAGCATCTGTCCTGCCCACCCCTTCCCTCCGGTTCTTCCTGGTCTCTGGGGTGGGGGCTCAGAAAGTCTGCTCTGGTGAGGGACCCCACGGGAAACCAGCTTGAAACCAGTTGCTTCCCAGAGAAATGGCCATGACAGGCTCAACAAGGACCCAGAGCCTGTGTCTCCCCCCCAGCCCTCCAACCATTTGTAACTAGAGGGGCTTTCCCAGGGTCTCCTGAGCTCTCCCCATGCAAGGGAGAAGCTGCTAAATGCTGGATCCTTCCTTCCCCCAGGGCTGGCAGCCCGTTCGGTGCCTCTTTGGAAAGACCCGGCCTCCTGGGCAGATGCAGGCCACAGGACGAAGGCAGGCAGAGGTCACCATCCAAGTGAAGAAAAAGTCCCCGTTCCCCACAGGGGGAAGGCTGGAGAGGGGAGACGGGGAGGTGGGGGGGGAGGAGGGAGGCCAGCCCCCTTTCAGCCCCTGGGTCACGGCTTGGCATAGGTCATCAACTGCACAACACAAGCCATGCCCCTTGCTCTGGACCCACACGTCTCCAGAGTGACCCCTTTAGCACCCCCAAAGGTAAGATGAGGTCACAGCCCAGGTCCAGCTCTTTGGCAGCCCCGTCCCCTGCAAAGGGAGTGAGGGAAAAGGAGGAAGCCAGCCACCTGAACCCTGCCTGAGGCCAGCATGCGTTGGCCCCCCAGGGAATGCCAGCCCCGGTCTCACTCACCCCGTGTCACTGGGGCAGGTGCCCAGAGCCAGAGACCCAGTGTCAGGATCCAGATCACCAGCATCTCCCGATGGGGACCTGGACGCAAGGTCTTCCCTCGTGAGGAGGGACCGAGAAATGAGAGCTCCCAGGGAGGGATCCAGCTATTTAAAGGACCCCGGAGATCTTTGCCTTGGGGAAGGTCAGCGCCTGGCCCAGAGTAGGGGCGCGGTGATGGGGCTGGGTGGATGGTGTGTGGTGACCACAGGGAGTTGGCCAAAGGGCAGCCTATCAACCTTCCCGTCTAACTCCAGGAAAGCTGACCGCCCACAGCCAGGGTCTCTCCAGCGGAAGCCAGAGTCATGGGTGGGGCAGAGTGAGAGGGAGGGACCAGAGACCAGAGGCGCGAAGAGTGTCTGACGGTTACCAAGGGGCGGGGGCGAAGAAATGGCAGGGAGAGGGTAACTATGGAGGGAGGAGTGACGGCCCTTCCAGGATCGGCCAGCCACAGGCCAGGCTGAGTGAAGGACCCCGCACCCCACCCCTGAGAAACCCCTCTTTCTTCCAGCCTTCCTTCTCCATCATCCACCTCAAGCTGGCCCCTTCCAAACTTCCAGTGCCTCCCCCCACCTCCAGGCTCGCAACCACCAACCCTTCTCCTGGGTGGGGCTCCCATTCACACCTGAGGCTTTATGGTCCTGGTCTCCACCCCCAGCCACGCCAGTCCCTCTCCTGTCCAGGGCAAAGATCTCAGGGGCTTTTTCCAAACCCCTACCCAAAGAACCTCATTCTGTCAGCCCCAAGCACCCTCAGCTCCAGTCCACCTACCCACAGTCGTGGGAATGGGAGGGCCCACGCCAAAGCATGGCAGACTCTGGCGTGAGTGTATGTGCCACCCAAGCTTGGGGAGGCCCCACATCTTTGGGGAGACCAGATTTACCCACCCGTGCAAATGGCAGCTGACGTAGCCTGGGCCTCCCACCCCCCACCCCCCGACCCAGCCCTGACCTTCCTATGTCAAGGGAGGAAGGGCACAGAGGCTAAACCCAACAGGCCCCCACCTGCCGCTGAACTGGTGGCTCCCCCAGCCACCTACTCTCTAAGAAAACAGGCCCCGAGCTCTAGGAGGAAAGTCATGGCCCCGAGGACAGCCCACGGATGCCTTCCTTGCTTGCTGGGAGAAACTGGTGTTCCCAGGCCCTCCCACATATCCTCTGGAAGTCCCTGTTCTCCAAGTGGAGGTGCCGTGAGATAAGAAGCAGAAAGACACAGAGCAACTTCTTTTACAAGAAATGCCACATTGTGTTCCCGCGGGAGAACTGGAGGCTGGCAGGCTTCCTGTCTGCACATGAGATGTTCCTGCAGAGAAGGCTGGGGACTTCTGGCCCCTGAGGTTACTGCAGGGATGGGGGCGAGGCTAGGGAGAGGGGAGCGGTGAGGAAGGGTGGGAGGGGACAGGGGAGACAGAGGAATGAGGCCAAGGAGCTGAGAGGGCTTCTCCATCTCAGGGCTCCACTTCTGCTCATTCTTGAGGCCCCAGAAAACTGGGGTCCAGTGTCCTTGGGAGGGAGAAGGAATGGAGTGTCAGAACAGGAGACCAGGGCCTGGGAAGCAGCAGCGGGGGACCTGAGAGGCAAGGGACATCTGTACATAACTGGAAACCGGGTGTCAGGGGAGGAGGGAGGATTTAGGATGGGGGCACTGGGATAGGGGTAAGAATTTAGGGCTGAAGTCATAAAGACAGGGGAAGGGACAAACTGGGGGACACTTGGGGCTGGGGGCTGGGGTATGGAGTGAGTCAAGCAGTGGGTTCACAGGGGGGAGATTTAAGGGTGGGGGCAAGGGACGCGGCAAGGAGTTCCATAGGGAGCAGGAGGGAGGGTGGTTCCAGCTGCGGGTGGGGAACAGGCATAGGGAGCCGCATAGGAGAATAGAGACTGAGGTCCGAGACCCCTGAAGCATGTGGGGACACAGGAAGGTGCACTGGGACAGAGATCTGCCGGAGCACATCTAGTTTTCACAACAATCGTTCAAGGTATCAGCACGAGTATGCTATACTCATTTTACAGGTTCAGAGAAGTTACTGACTTGCCCGAGGTCCCACAGTGGAGAAGCCTGGGTTTGAACCGGGTCTCCAGGTGGGTTTCACCCAAGCTGGGAGAAGGATGAGGATCGGGGGGCTGGTCGGATTTTGCCCAAGGTAACCGGGAGATGGCGCTGCACGAGTCCTCGGGCCATCTCTCAAAACGGATGCTGTGCGTATGGTTCCTTCCTACCGTTGGGGGCAGGGGGCAGGGGGGGAGGGGGAGGCGCAGGGCCCACAGCAAGGACGAGGCCACCTCAGGTCTCTGGATGTGCACCCGCCACAGAATATGTGTGAAAGAGGGAGTGGGAACAGGGAGCCACCCTGCTCAGACTGGCTGGAAAGCCACTGCCTCCTGGTCCTAGCCCGGCCCCTGCCCTGGTGGCTGGCGGGAGGGCTTCTGGACCTGGATCTGGGAGAGCTCCTCACCATCCCCCCTTGGCACCCTCACGCTCACATTGATGTCCAGGTCCTCCAAGGCCACCTGGAAGTTTTCATCCTTGACTAGAGAGAGAGAAAAGGGCGGGCGGGGGGGGGGGGGGGAGAACAGGAGGAAAGAGAGGAGAAAGGGGCAGGAAAAGAGAAGGGAAGGAAGGGTGGGGAAAGCAAGGCCTGGGAGGGGGGCTCCTGTGCCCAGTGCCTGCCCTGTAGGGATGGCGCGTGCAGGACCCGCGCCTCCTTCGGGGGGTGCCCAGGGAAGTGGCTACTCAAGCTTCCCGCCAGGAGGTCCGTGTCTGCCTCGGGCAAGGGAGGTAGTTGGGTCCTCCCCAGGCCCGCAGTGGCGCCCAGGGAAGCCTCTGCCCCCCTCCCCGGGAGGCAGGACTCACCTGTTCGCTCGTCCTCCAAGCCCAAGTCCGAAAACGTCCCCACAGTGTCCTCATCGCACATCCGTCGCCGCCCCAGGACCTGAGTTGGGGCGACGCGCTGGCAGAGCAGGACCGCCCCAGCAGGGACCCCTTTGCCGCCCTCACGCCCACCCCCAACGCGCTCCCCTGCCTCCGCCTCGGCCGGCTGTGCGGTAGCGGGCAACGAAGATGCTCAGCGCCAGCAGCCGCAGAGCCGCGGCCCCCCCGTCAGGCCCCCGACCAGTGCCCTCCAGGCGACAGCCACCTCGCAGCGCGGGCCCGAAAACCAGCGCGTGTCCGTGGAGAAGCAGCTGGAGCAGGGGGTCACATGTCACAGACCCTCACCACCATCTGGGTGGGTCGGCTACCATACTTGGACTCCGCGGGCGCCGGCAGGTGGACCGGGGGGGGGGGGGGGGGGGGGGGGGGGGGGCGGCGGGGGGGGGGAGGCGAGGGGGCGGGGCTCCCGCGGGTGCTCAGGGTCTCACCGGCGAGCGGGACCGCTCCTCTCCACAAGGCACTGGCCTTCGTGACAGTCGATGGCGCCATCCACGCCCGACGTGCATTTGGTGACGCGGTGGAGCCGGTTCTCCCCCTTCTCCCCCACCGAGGGGAAGAAGAAATCCTCATAGCCTTTGGCAGTGGCGCGGCGACAGATGGCTGGAGGTGGGAGGGGGGTGCAGAGAGACAAGGACCTCATCCACTCTATTCAGAGGCCTGGTTATAATCACGCTGAAAACAGATGGGAGAAACTACGTTTCCGAGGGTGGGGCGTCGTGGAGCGGACCCTGAGATTAGATGAGGGGAGGGTCGGCCCCTAAGACCCTCACCTTCCCTGCTGGTCCTCAGGTGAGAAGCTAATAAGCTCCAGGAAGGACAGCCCTGCCGGGGCCACACCACTTGCCTCCTGAAAGGTCTTCCCTCCTCCCCAAGAATGTCAATGGGCAGATGTCCACGGTGGGAGAGTCACGACCTCCGGGGGCCACTCAGCCCTTTGCCCACCCTTACCTTCCAGGGTCAGCTCCTTCCTGGTGTCGTTGGTCACCTTGATGGAGTCAGGCCTAAAACACAGGGCTGGGGAGGACACAGGCACAGGTGGAATTGAGGGAGGTTAAAGGGTCAGGGACAGGGGCGACTGGGTGGCTCAGTCAGTTAAGCCTTGGACTCTTGAACTGGGCTCAGGTCATGATCTCATAGTTCATGACATTGAGCTGCACTGTCAGTGCAGAGCCTGCTTGGGATTCCCGGTCTCCCTCTTTCTGCGCCTCCCCTGCTTGCTCATTCTCTCTCTCTCTCTCTCTCTCTCTCTCTCTCTTTCTCTCTCTCTCACACACACACACCTTTAAAAAATAAATAGAGGGTCAGGGACAGGGAAGCAGAGCAGGGAAGCCTGGGGAGGGGCAGAGAGGGCTCTGCCACTGTGGGGGACATGTGGAGGGGCTGCAAGGGAAGGTGACTCTTGCCTCTCTCATCTCCCCCGAATAAGCAAGCATCCTCAGCCATCCTGAAAATGTGGAGCAGAACTTTCAAGGAGTCTTCCCCAGCACCCAGGTTCAGACTAGCCCCTCCTTAACCCCATCCTTGGCCCAGTTGGCTGTAGGCCTACCCCAGGGCTGGCACTGGAGCCCAGAGGCTCCTCGCCAAGCTGGTGGCTCTGCCCCAGCCCCTCCCTCCTGTCTTGGCTTACTCTAATCACTCTGGCAGCTGTCCCCATCGTGGCTGACATTCTGGAGCCTCCTCCTCCAAGACTGTCTTCACCTTCTCATACTCGCTCTCCAGCTGGAGGCTAAAGGGCACCACATTGCTGCCATTCCTGAGGGGATCGAGAAGGTTGGGTGTCTTACAGGGTGCCCAGGCCTGGGGCACACAGGTCTTTAGAAGGTCACCTCCAGGACCAACCACAAGTGCGCTGGTGTGAGGGGAAGGCAGAGGCAATGAGTTGGGATTCCAGACACATTATTTTCAGGACCCACCAGCATCCCTGACTTGGTCAGCCTGGAAGGCAGGACAAGGAATGATTGGCATTCTCCTGCCTCGCATCAAGCCATTATCAAACCAGGCCCTCCTGGGCACTTTGCCTCACTCGGGCTGACCACTCAGCAGGCCAGGTGCCAGCCAGAGAGAAACCAGCTACTGTCCAGACACCAGGCTTCCCATAAGCCTTTATGCGCCACCTCCCTGCATGTCCCATGTAATCTCTCTCTTTCCAACCATGCTTCAAAAGGAAGGTGGCATCTCTCCTACAGAGAAATGACTACAGAAAATGATCCAAAAAATTCCCCGTGGAGTTATTAGTTCCCCTATGTCTTACCTCCACCTCTCTCTTTTTGAAATCTGATTGATTCCAAAAGGAAAGGATGGCTTCTCCATTCCCCCACCCTTCATTCTCCTTCCCCCACCCAACACTACCTCCATAGACCCAAAAGGGTCTCCTGCCCCAGGGACAGGATCTCCACATCCTTGAATCCTTGCACATTTTGGTAAATCTTCTGCATCCGAAATGCCAGGATCCTTGCACTTCCACTTGCACCTGAACCTGAGTGCACCCAGATGCCCAAGCTCAACTTCAAGGAAAGACCCTTGAGTTCCCTCCCCTTCCCCGTCACCTGATCCCAGAAGGTGTCGCTGAAATCCTCGTAGGCCTTGGAAGTGTTGTCATTGAGGTCAGGGGAGATCTCCTGGTCAACAGACACCTCCATATCCCCTTCAGCACCCACAGTGTCTGCGCACAATATGCCCTGTTCTGGTCACTTCACCACCATTGCCACCACCACAATCCAGAGGTTCATCCCATCACTCCTCTCCATGTTCCCTGAAGACTGAATGAATGGTAGGAGGAAAGGAGATAGGACTTCTAGGATAAGTTGTGCCAAGGTGAGGGAAAGGTTAGAGGTAAGGAGGCACAGCAGTCAGACCTGTGGTCTCTCCCTTGTCTGCCTCAGTGGGAGGCAGAATGATGGCCCCCAAAGATGTCTATGTCTTAGTCCCCAGAACCTCTGGATATGTTATGCTGCATGGCAAGGAGGAATCAAGATTGTATGTAGATTAAAATTGCTAATCATCTGACTAAAATGGGAAAATTAACGTGGATTATTGGGTGGGCTCAACATAATCACAAGAGTCCTTAACAGTGGAAGAGAAAGACAGGAGGTCAGAATCAGTCACAAGAAAATGTGACTACAGAAGAAAGACACAGATGGGGCGCCTGGGTGGCTCAGTTGGTTGAACATCTGACTTCAGCTCAGGTCATGATCTCGCAGTTTGTGAGTTCGAGTCCCACGTCAGGCTCTGTGCTGACAACTCAGAGCCTGGAGCCTGCTTCCGAGTCTGTGTCTCCATCTCTCTCTGCCTCTCCCCTGCTCATTCTCTGCCTCTCTCTCTGTCAAAAATAAATAAACTTTAAAAAATTTTTTGAAAAAAAAAAAAAAAGAAAGACACAGAGATGAAATGTTGCTGGCTTTGAAGATGGAGAGAGGGAGCCTTGAGACCAGGAATGTGAGAGGCTTCAGAACCTGAAAAGGGCAAAGAAATGGATTCTCCCCTAAAGCCTTCAGAGAAGAACACAGCCCTGCCGACACCTTGATGTTAGCCCAGTAAGACTCACGTTAGACTCCTACTCTACAGAATTGTAAGATAATAAATTTGCATTATCTCAGCCGCTAAGTTTGTTACAGTGGCAATTAGAAGTTAATACAGCTCCGAGCAGCCCAGACTGGGAGGAGACCACAGGAAGGAGTGTGGTCCAACCACCTCCTGGAGGTGAGGGTGAAAAAGAGGCATGAGATGAGGTAGAGGGAAGCATGAGAGAGAAGGCAAGAATGGCAGAATTAGACAAAATGGCATGAACACTAACAGGTAACCGCAGGGCTGGGCCCAGAGAGAGCCAGTGGCACCTCCCAGGAGAAAGTGCAAAAGGCAGGGCTCTGACAACTCACCCAGATCCACCTCTTCCACCACAAACTCCAACGGTAGCCATGGAAGATGCTAGGCAAGTGGCACTTGAGGCCATCCCATTTATCTCCATTCTGGCACCTGATCTCCTGGAGCTCACAGTGGTCCCCAGAGAACCCCAAAGGGCAGTGGCATAGGCCTAGCATCCAGGTGCCACCATGGTCACAGGTGCCTGGGCAACACAGTAAGAAAGGGAAGTTCAGGATAGGGTTTGCCCTTGGTGACACAGAAATTTATTAGGGGAGAGAGAAGACGGAACAGGGAAGCAGTAGGTCCAACCTGAGGTGTAGTCAGTCTAGACTGTGTGGTCATCTGAGTAGTGGTTGAAGTTGCCCTGGGTGACATAAGGGTGGTGGTAGTCTGAGAGATGACTACCGGTGTTTCTGGAATCTTGATGGTGGGTGGGGTGGAGTGAGTCAACTTGATTGAAGTCACCATGGCAGTTGGAAACCTGCTGCTTGGTTTCATGGTCAGTGGGAGGCTCATGAAGCCAGGCATATGTGGGACGGTTACAGAATTGGTGCTCATCCATCTTCCACTGGTGGGTCTTTGAGTGCTTATCAAAACCGTGTAACTGGGGACAGTCTCAGTGCTGATAGAACTAGGAACATCCATTATGCTGTTGGTAGGATGAGTTTCCAGAACGGAAGCAGAAGTGTCCGTATGCCTAGGAAACACAGTTGTCATACTGGTGGAACTAGGGGAGGTAGCCATCTCAGTAGTAGAGGCGAACACTGACATTGGGATGTGAGGCATCGAAGTAACTTCACTACTTGGACGCATTTCCATACATGAAGTAGTGAGAGAGGCAGGCACTATCGTAACTGATATAGATTCTGGACATGGGGTAGTAGAAGAAATAAAACAAGTGGTGGTTGTTTCAGTCGCAAAGGTCTGTTAGAGAAGACATGGTTGGAGAAGTTCTTGTAGTTTCGGATGAAAAAAGAGTAGTGAAAGCAGTGACAGAAGTCCCTGTATTTTCCATACCAGAGAGAGGTGAGAATGTAGGAAGAGAGTTAGGGGTGGTCGTGAGCATTGAATTTACACTGGCGGAGGATAAGGAAGAGGACATTATTGTTGTGGATATTGAAAAGGGAATAATAGTACCGAAAGAAGTATTTAGCGCGTTTGTAGATGTAGTCAGAGTAGGGAAAGAAAGTGTAGGAGAAACACAAGATGTACTGTGTGATATTGTGGGGGTGGGTGTTACCAACATTCTAGTAACAGTCATGGCTGTTTCTGGGGCAGAGAAAGTGGGTGAAGTGGCTGTGCTCGAAGTAGCAGAGATAGAAGTGTTTGTGGGAGTGGTGGTTTCAGTTGTGGCCATGGTGACTGTAGGGGTGAATGCAGCATGGGTACTAGGGAAGGTAGTAATCAAGGTGGATAAAAGGGTAGTGTTTGTTGTCAAAGAGGAGACTGACTGCGGTTGGGGCAGGTGGAGAAGATAGACTCATACTCATGGCTGATGTCACAGTATTGGTGGTGACTGGAGTAGAGGTGATAAATGTCAGAGAATTGACCATATTCATGGGAGTGATTGATGATGCAGTTGCAAGAGGAGAAGTAATCTCCATGGTGAGAGACTGTGTCCAAAAATCCCCAGTATGAGTAAGTGTGGTTTTCCAGGTGGATGTGGCATGAGAGGGTGTCACAGTCACCTTGCCTGTGTATGTAGTAAATCTAGTAGAAGAGGGTCGTCCTGTGGTCGGGGATGCTGTGTGTGTGTGTCAGTGGTAGTGGGTGCCAGGGTGGATTTAGCATTTGTGTGTGATGTATTTGTGCTCGTTGCAGTTGAGGTAGTCCTCTCTGTCCGAATGGTCCCATTGCTGCTGGTAGACGTGGAAGATGAGCCTGCATATGTAACTGGAGTGTGTGTAGCAAGGGTGGGAGGGGGAGTGCTGTGGGTACTTGTGAGCATGGGCGCCATAGTAAGCCTTGTGGAAGAGGTTGTGATGACACTGCATGTTGTGTCTGTATTTTGGGCGGCTGGGGGAGATGGGATGATACATGTGGGGATTGTGGACATTTTGAAAATAGTGCTTGTAGAGGTGAGGTCAGGAATGGTAATGAATGAACCATTGGTACCCCTGGATGTGGGGGTGATGGTTGTCAGTGTTGAGGCAGGCATGCCTGTACTAACAGAGGATGAGTTTATGGTGACGGCTAACCTCGGGGTACCAGTGGTGGGAGATGGGGTTATTGCTGATGTGGTCGTGCTTCCTGTAGAGTAGATATTTGAAGAAGTGACTCCTGGAGGACTGTGTGGTATTTTAGGGGTGGTTGTTGTTACCAAGATTGTAGTAGCAGCGGAAGCAGTTTCTAGAGTGGAGGAAGTGGGCAAAGAGGCTGTGTTCAAGGTGGCAATGGTGGAAGTGTTGATAGGAGTGGTGATTTCAGTTGCAGCTATGGTGTCAGTACTAGTGGGAGATGTAGGGGTGGACATGGTGTGGGTTATAGGGAGTAATAATCAAGGTAGATATAGGGGTAATGTTTGTGATCCAACTGGAGACTGGTTTTGTGGATGGGGCAGGTGGAGAAGACAGACACATACTCGTGGCTGATGTCAAGGGATTGGCGGTCACTGGGGTAGAAGAGGTTGATGTCAGAGAATTGACTGTATTCCTGGGAGTAATTAATGATGCGATTGTGGGAGGAGAAGTAATTTCTGTCATGAAAGACACTGTGGAAATGTCCTGTGTAGGAATAAGTGTGGTTTTCCAGGGGGTGTGGCATGAGGTGTGATGGTTGTCTTCCCCGTGTGTGTAGTGGCTGCAGTGGAGAAGTGTGGTTCTGTGGTTGTGAATGTCATGTGGGTGGTAGTGGGTTCCAGGGTGGTTTCAGAGGTGGTAGATGTGGCAGAAACAGTTGTATTTGTTGGGGTGATTGATGCCATGCCTGGAGAAGTCGAAGGAGTTTCTGTCATGTAAGCTTCATTTCCGTGGAGCTCATTGTTTTCAAAGCGATTGTTGTTGGTGTACTTAGCGTGGCAGTCACTTCAGTGGAAGCAGATACACTTTGTGTTGTAGGTGTTGTTGATACACTTGTTGATGTGGGATCATGAGTGGTGGCAGTCGCTGTTTTAAATGTAACGGTGGTGTTAGGAAGTGAAGTGGTGGTCATAATCAAGACGGTACTGGCGATGGGTGAAGAGCTGTGATCAGTTACTGTTGCCGAGATGTTCGTGGCAGTCAGAGAAGGGGCAATAGAGGTAGAAGCGATTATTGGGGTAAGAGACCTGGTTGTATGAATGCTTGCTGTGGTCAGGCTAATCCTGTTTGTGTTACCCGTTGTAGAGGATGTGGGCATATGGAAGGTTGTGTGCGTGGTTGGGACAGAGGAAGAGAGTAGGGCCATGGCTGTGAGAGTCTTCCCCAGAGTGGTAATGGTCATGGGAGGAGAGATCACGGCAGAGGTGAGTCTCTTGGTGGTAGTTGGGGTCATGCAGGTGGTGGCAGGGTAAGCGGCAGTGATTATAAGGCTCATGGGATTGATACACTTTATGGTGCTCGTGTAGACAATGAGGGTGGGTGGAGTGGTTTCAGCCTTGATGACAAACTTGGACATCGGGATGGTTGAGGTGTTGGTCTTGACTGTAGTGTTGAGCACTGCTTCAGAAATAGGTTTAAAGTAGGGGAAGTGGTGGAAATTTTAAGTGTGCGTTCCCTACTGTTGGCAGCTGGAGAGGCCCTGCTGGGGACGGTGAGTGGCCACCTTGCTGTGCCTTTGGAGCGTGGGGAGTTGCTGAGAGCGGTGTGAGCCACTCCTGCTCCGGGGAGAAACTCAGCGGAAGTGGATGCGGCCGTGGGGAAAGTGCCTGTTTTGACGAGAGAACAGAGGGATTCATTTGCAGGTTGTTTCATTACTCTAAACACCATGTAAGCTTTTTACTACCATGCCATTTTCCAGATATGTTTCGCAGAAGGTAGGAAGTTCCATTGCTTGTCCCTCCATCAGAGGCAGCTTGGGGCTAGGGCCTTTGAGGTTCTGAAGAGGGTGCCCTCGGCCCCTTGCCCTCCTCTTTTGAGTGGGAACTTTCTAGCCCTGGGATGGCTGTGCTGAACATGCAGGTTCAGCTGAGGGTCCTTCCACCCCACCCCTTTCTCCACACATGCATGTTTCCCTTACTCTGTTCCTTCCTCTTCCACCACCTGCTGCCCGTAGTCCCACCCTTTGGCTCTCCGCTGTCCTTCTCCCTATGACACACTGCTGTCTGGGCTAACTTTCCTCTTCCAAGGGAGCCCAGCCAAGCCCAGGCTGGGGGTGGGAACACATCATAGACACAGGGGCCATTGGGTCAGAGAGGGGAAATCTGCACGGAGAGCTGCAAAGGGAAAACCAGAGACTGAGGCTCAGACTTTATTGAGATTGAAGGACAGGGAGAGAGGACCACACTAGTAGGCCAAGAGACTGGACAGAGAAGGAAGCTTCCAGAAAATGATGACTGAACAGATAGGCATGGGTCCCCAAAATCTGAAGGTTTTGCAGTAAGTGTTAACGAAAACAGACATATTTTCTATCACCCACTTTATTTTGACCACTGGGTTAATTAGTTTACAAACATAAACTCCTCACTCCATAGATAATCATCAACCCCATTTTACAGGGGGTAAGAGTGAGGGTCAGAGATCTCATAATGCTGGGGCTGAGTGGCGGGGAGACTCCTGCAGCCACAGTGGTTGCAAGCAGGAAGTGCCCAGACCTCCTCAGCATCAGCCTCCTCTTCACCTTGGACTCAATACATCTTTGTTCTGAGAGCTGGGGTTTCATTTCTCTGCCTAGCTGGGTGTGTCAGGGAGATGGGGGTGAAGATTATGAAGATCCCTGGGTTGGAGCTTCTAGAGCCGGGAGGTAGCCTTAGAGGTAAGTGAGAGGATGGCCTGTGGGCTCCTAGGTTAGGAAGGTCTAGGATTGGGGTTCAGGAGCAGACCCCAGGAGACAGAGGAAAGGGAAATACAGAGGAATTGTGGGGTTCCTAAGGAATAGAAGAGAGAAGGCCCTGGACCTCACACTGGATGGTACACACCCAACCTTTTGGAAGCAATCAGTATCCCTCCCCAACCCAGCCCTGCCAATGACAGCTGTGCCCAGAAACATGGGCTGGGTGGGGGATGGGAGAGATAGGGACAGAGCTGGAGGAGGGGACAGAGATCAAAGGCAGAGACATCTCCAGAGAGAGGAGACGTCTCCAGGGGCAGAGTCAAGGCTATCATGGAGAAAGCACCACCAGAAGTAAAGGAAGAGTCCAGAGAGGAGGGAGCACTGGGGCTGGTGGGGGGAAGGACAGAAGAGATGTGGGGCTCAGGAAACCAAATCAAAGTGGGAAGAGCACTCTTCCGGAAAGAGGTTATGCCCACCCTCCAGATGCATGCACCTGCCACCTGCCTGGTCCTGGATGGAGAGCGGCACCAGCTGGACCCGGCTTCCTTCCTCCTCCCCCCTCTCAGTGCCCCCTGCACACAAAGCTCTGAGGAATCCCTCCTGAGCCTCCCCTTAGGCTTCAGAGTCACGTCCCCCCACACACGCCTCTGCCCTGGAATATCCAGAGGGTCGCTGCAGCCCTTTTCCCGCCCGCCCCCCTCACCTCTGGCCCCCGTGGAGGCCCTGAGCACCCTGAGGAAGTCGAGGAGCCTGAGCAGCTTTATGGGTCTGGTGCAGCGGCAGAGCAGGAGCCAGAACCGGGGGCAGCTACGGGAAGCAGCCCTTCGCACAGAGCAGCACCCAGCAGGAACTGAAAGGCACGGTTAGCTACCCTGCTGGACGTGGGGGCCAAGCACAGGTTCACCTCTGCACCGCCCACCTCACTCCTCTCTCCCCCTCCTCCAGGTATCTGACCTCACTGCTGTGGGAAGGGAAGACATCAAGGAGACAAGACTAGCCCAGGAGGTGTCAGATGGGGAGAGCTGCTGGGAGCCCAACCCCCAGCCTACCTGGGCCACTCAGAGCAGTTCCTTGGACCCTACCTTTCCCCTCCCCAGCACCACCCCCCTCCCAAGAAGCAGCAAAACTGGATGGGGAATACACTTGGTCAAGACCTTGGACTCTGGAGTCTGGGGCTGACTCTCACAGCCTTTCCTTATTTTCAGTCCCAGCTGCAGGAGAGAGAGGTGAAAACTTGTTCCCCTCACTCCCTCTGCCCCTTTCTCTTCCCTGTCTCCATCCTGCCCTTACCACGACTTGGACTGAAAGCCTACAACCAAAGCTCATGAGTTCGAGCCCCACATCAGGCTCTGTGATGACAGCTCAGAGCCTGGAGCCTGCTTTGGATTCTGTGTCTCCCTCTTTCTCTGCCCATTCCCTCCTCTCTCCCTCTCTCTCTCTCTCTCTGTCTCAAAAACAAACAAACATTTAAAAAAAGAGACATTTCCAGATAAACAAAAGCTGAGAGAGTTCATGACCACTGACTTGTCCTTCAAGAAATGTTTCAAGGAGTCCTCCAAGGTGAAATTAAAGTCAAGAGACAGAAATGAGCAGAATGGGTAAAAACTCACGCTCCAACTGTGTCTACAAGAGACTCGCAATCCAAGAGACAAACGATCTCTACTGAGATCACTGTTGAAAGTGAATAGTGGTTCCCAGAGGCTGGTGAGGAGGGGGTGGGGGGAGAAAACGGGAAATTGTTATTGAATGAGCATAGAATTTCAGTTTTATAAGATGAGAGGAGCTACACAGATGGGTGGTGGTGACGGTTGCCCAATAATGTGAATGTACTTAATACCACTGAACCATACAGTTAAAAATGGGTGAGATGGTAAATTTTATGTTATGCATATTTTACCACAGTTTTTTTTTTAATTTTTTTTTCAACGTTTTTTATTTATTTTGGGGACAGAGAGAGACAGAGCATGAACGGGGGAGGGGCAGAGAGAGAGGGAGACACAGAACCGGAAACAGGCTCCAGGCTCCGAGCCATCAGCCCAGAGCCTGACACGGGGCTCGAACTCACGGACCGCGAGATCGTGACCTGGCTGAAGTCGGACGCTTAACCGACTGCGCCACCCAGGCGCCCCAACCACAGTTTTTAAAAATGAATGCTTACTATCAGTAAAAAAGCCAGTAACAATAATAATTTCAAACATAAGGTAATGCAGGCTGCTTCCCAGGAAAGTGGATTCTTCCATGGAAGTCCCATTCAGTCAAGAAATGGCTTTCCCATGTGAATTCAGACCAGGAGGTGATGTCAGCTCCAGCACAAGGTGACACAGTTAGATGGTGCCTCTGTTCCGGTGACCTGAAGAGTGAAGGGGGTCCAGAAAGCTCGGAGGAGGTAGAGGTGGGTGTAGGAAAGGACTTGAGTCCAGGGGCAAATATTTGAAGGCAGAGATCAAAGTGCCATTCGCCACAATTGGGGGTTTCTCTACAAAGAAAAGAATATAAAATTCCATACAGTAATCCCTCAGGCCTTGGAGTCTTCGCCGAGGGGAACCCTGTGAATCCTTCTCTTTTTTTTGAGACCCGAGACTTGCGGGGCAGGGACTGGGCCGGGGGATGGCTGGCAAGTTCACCTATGCCAGGCTCACTGGGAGCTGCTTGAAGGTGTGTGCCTCTCACATCTCACGGGCGAGCGCGTCACGACCCAGAGTCGCTGAAGGAATTGCAAACATGGGGCACTGTGGGTACTCACCAAGCGGGGCTGGCTAAGCACCAGACACGCACCTGGCCTCTTTGGGTCGCGCTGCATCTTTCTCTGGCCTCTGAGTGCGTGTGTGTGTGCATGTGTGCGTGTGTGCGTGTGTGTGGTCAAGTTGGGGAAGTGAGCAAAGGAATAAAAAGATAAATCAGCCAGAGGAGGGCGTGCCCAGGGCTGGATAGCAACCCAGCAGAGGAGGCTCGGGGTAAGGAGCCCACAGGGAGCTGAGCCCTTCTTGGGATCCTCCACTTCGATTTCTTAACATCTTTGACCAGTTGGCACAATACGAAAACATTTGTTTTCGGAAAGGTATTCGTTGTTTTTCAGAAGAGTCTCCGCGGGATGGGATTTATGGTCAAGCACCAGTGTTGGGAACAAAGCACAATATGCCAGTCACTGTGCTGAGGACACAGAGGCGAACGGACCCTGCTGCAGGGGGTCACCGGGCTCCCGGGGAGATGGGTCCCAACCCAGCATCAGGCCCCTGACTCCTCCCCATCCACCCTTTCATTTTACCTCCCTCTGCTACCCGACTTCCTTCTACTGCAGCCAACGAGCTTCTTCGTCTCAGGCTTTCCTACCCTCAGGCCTTTGCCTGAGCTGTTTCCTACGCTAGTAACACCCCGTCCACCCCCCCTTTCTCTTCCTCTCAGCCTGGGAAAATCCTTACGGCTTTGCTTCTTTCCCTCCTCCACCAGGAAGCCATGTGTGATCAGGAAGTGACCTCTCTCATTCCCGAAATGTAATGGTGCTTGCTACCGACATCTCTCCCATGGCACTTAATAATCATTTAGTGGCAGGTATTAGTCATCTGAACGCCTCCCCAGGAGGGGAAGGTGACACCTGTGCATTCTGAGCTGGGGCAGTGGCCACTTTGCCTCCCGAGCTCGCGGAGCCCCACCTGACCAGGGGAAGGGACAGTCCCTCGAAAACTGCTGGAGGCAGTCCCCTTGCTGCCGTTGGAGAATGCCGCCTCCCCATGCTGGGCCCCAGCCTTCGTGAGAAACCTGGAAAGGAAGCAACACGGCAGCAACCGCCTCAGCCACTTGTGCCACCGTGCTACCCTGGGGCTGGGAGGCGCCACTGCGGCAGATTTAGCCTTTCTGGAGGCTGCGCATGTACAACCGAGACCCAGAGGGGGCTCCAGAAATGAAAATGGCCCCGGGCAGGGTTTGAGACAGACAAGAAGCCTTCTGGGGAGAAGAGGCAGAGGTGGGCAGACTGGGGCTGAGGCTAGTGAGTTAGCCCCATCATTGGTGACACCTACCAAGTGACCCCTTTCCAGCACCAGCACCTCACCCCACAGGCCAGGTGACATTAAAGTGCAGTTCATGGGAAAACAGTGAGGGGCACTGGCCTCTCTCCAAGGTCCCACCATTGTCACAGGTACCTGGGGGAAGACACGAATCCGGGAAAGTACAGGCTGGAACCACCCCCCAAAAGCCAATGTTTAGGGACAAAGTGTAAAAATAAGACCAAGGGCAGGTCACTCCCTCTCTCCCCGCGAGTGAGTCAGGCTTGCTGGAGAGGTTAGGTCAAAGTGCTCACCGTCCCCTGCACTGTGTCATAATCTGAATTGTGGTAGCAATTATCATGGATGGCGTCAGGTAGTAGGAGTCAAGGTGCTGACCACAGTTGTCTCTGAAGTCATGATGAGTGGGGAAGGGGGCGCCGATTTGGATGATGGCAGGTGAAAAGCTGATACTCGGCTTTGAGACGAGTGGAACCAGTGATTAGTCAGGAGACACCAGGTGATGCTGAGATAAACAATCCTAAAGACCCAGTGGCTTACGCAGCAAAGGTTTCTTTCTCACTCATTCTCCTCGTCCACCCTAACATCTGTGCTCTTCACTCAGGGACCCAGGCTGACGGAGCAGCCTCTATCTGGGACACTGCAGTCTCATAGCAGTGCGAAATGACAGATGACAAAGCCATGGGCTGGCTCCTAAGGCTTCTTTGCAGACATGACCCTCATACCTTCCATGCACACTCTGTTGGCCAAAGCAAGCCACAAAGCGAGTTGCCCTGAGTTTGAAGGACAGGAATGTCTCCTCGGGGAGAGGCACCACGCTTCTGATGCCAAGCCTGCTATCAGTGGGGTGGGGAGATATAATCCACTCCAGGGAGGGAAAACAAATATACTGAACAATGACAACCTATCACAGCTGGGATCCTGGTGGTAGCTGTGGTTTATCAGCGACCCTGGCAGATAGGACCAAGTCCCCGGCTGGTCTTTGGGTGCTTCTCAGAGCTGTGCTAATGGAGATGATAGAATCTGAGGTGCCGATGGGCTCAACCCAGTAGTCAAGGTTATGGGAGAACTACCCATAGTGAAGGAGAGGAAACTCTTATAATGGAGAAACTGGACGCTGCAGTTATGTCAGAAAAGTGGGGGGAGGCCCCCTCCCCCAGAACCGAGGAGATTTGGCAATGTGCTCACAGAAGCCCTGGAAGTGGGAAGGAGGTACCTTCAACACAGGGTCCTGTGTGAATATGTGGCATGGTGTGAGGAGCAGAGACGGTAACATCTGGTGTCATTTCTGGACACTTTGTAGAAGAGATTAAGACAAGGGCGCCGGGGGGTGGGGTGCTCAGTCGGTTAAGCATCCAACTCTTGGTTTTGGCTCAGATCATGATCTCGCAGTGTGTAGGTTCAAGCTCCGCGTCAGGCTCTGTGGAATTCTCTCTCTTCCCCATGGCTCTCTGCCCCTCCCCCAATTGAGCTCACACTCTCTCTCTCTCTCAAAATAAGTAAATAAACTTTTAAAACAAGAAGAGGGGCCCCAGGGTGGCTCAGTCAGTTGAGCCTCCGACTTTAGCTCAGGTCATAATCTCACAGTTTGTGAGTTCAAGCCCCGCATCAGTAATGGTGGGAGATGGGAGAATATATATATATATATATATATATATATATATATACACATACACACACATATATATATATATAAATGATTACCACACAAGTGTAGTTAACATCCATTGCTACATACACATCTTTTTCTTGTGATGAGAACTTCTGAGACCCACGCTCTTAGCAACTGTCAAATACGCAGTTCAGTATTGCTAACCATGTCACATGGTCCCATCCCCAGGACCTACTTTTTTTTTTAATATTTCTATTTTTTTAACATTTATTTATTTTTGGGAGAGTGCAAGTGAGGAGTGGCAGAGAGAGGGGAACAGAGGATCTGAAGCGGGCTCTGCACTGACAGCCTGACAGCAGTGAGTCTGATGTGGGGCTCGAACTCACGAACCACAAGATCATGACCTGAGCCAAAGTTGGACGCTCAACCAACTGAGTCACCCAGGTGCCCCAGGACTTCCTTATTTGTAACTGGAAGTTTGTACCTTTTGACCTTTACTCATTTCACCCTCCTTCCGCTCCACCCCCCACCTTTGGCAACCACCAGTTTGTTCTCTGCATTATGAGATCAGTTTTGTTTTGTTGGTTTTTTTAGATTCTACATATAAGTGAGATCATATGCTACCTGTCTTTCTCTGAGTTATGTTTCACTTAACATAATGGTCAGAAGGTTCATTCGTGTTGTTGCAAATGGCAGGATTTCCTTCCTATGGCTGAATAATGTGTGTGTGTGTGTGTGTGTGTGTGTGTGTGAGAGAGAGAGACATTTTCTTTATCCATTCATCCATCAATGGACACTTAGGTTGTTTCTATTTTTTTTTAATTTTTTTAATGTTTATTTATTTTTGAGAGAGACAGAGACAGAGCATGAGTGGAGGAGGGGCAGAGAAAGAGAGGGAGACACAGAATCCGAAGCACGCTCCAGGCTCCGAGCTGTCAGCACAGAGCCCGATGCAGGGCTCGAACTCACAAGCCATTAGATCATGACCTGAGCCAAAGTTGGACGCTTAACCGCCCAGGTGCCCCTTGTCTTTCTTTTTTTATGTATACTTTTAGCAACTTTTATTTTTTATTATTTTTTTTATTTGAGAGAGAGCACGAGCCAGGGAGAGGGGCAGAGAGACAGAGACTTGAGCAGGATCAGCGCTCAGTGTGGAGCCTGATGCAGGGTTCAATCCCATGACCCTGGAATCATGACCTGAGCAAAAACCAGGAGTCAGAAGCTCAACCGACTGAGCCACCCAGGAGCCCATGTTGTTCCCATGTCTTGGTCATTGTGAGTAACACTGCAAATAACGGGTGAAGGGAGGGGTGCAGATATCTTTTGAAGTTAGTGTTTTTGTTTCCTTTAATAAATACTCAGAAGTGGGATTGCTGGACTCTATGTTAGTTCTATTTTTCATTTTTTGAGGGACCGCCATCCTGTTTCCATAGCAACTCCACCAATTTAATTTACGCCCCCACCCACAGTGCACATGGGTTTCCTTTTCCCTGCATCCTCACCAGCACTTGTTATTTCCTGTGTTTTTGAGGACAGCTGTTCTAACAGGTGTGAGAGGAGATCTCATTGTGGTTTTGATTTGCATTTTCCTCACGAGTGATCTTGAGCAGCTTTTCCTGTGCCTGGCGGTCATCTGTATGTCTGTGGTATGTCTATGACTCAGGATTGTCATGGGTAAAATGGTTTTCAAAATGGTTTTTGAAACTTCTGTTTCCAGGGGAAGTTTATTCCGTGTGTAACTTTTCCCATTAATCTCTCTCTCTCTGTGTGTCTCCCCCTCTCTCCTTCCTTGTTTGTTTTATGCATGCAGAGTGATTCCTAGAATAAAATCAAGTGCTCTGCTCACGCTACTCAGGAACCTAAGACCATAAAGTAACATTTCCAAGTACCAGCCAGTTCTGTTTTTAACTTTCTTATTGGTAATTTCACTTTATCACTCCTGCTTTAATATAGTTTCTATAAATTCATCCCAGGCTTTATGACTTAATATAAACACTCTGGCTTGAGAAAGGTAAGTCCAGGGAGGGAATGAGAGGGCAACAGCTTGCCAGTTTCCCGAAGATACTATGACTTCATATGCTATTGTTTCTGATTCCAAAGAGAACAAAGGTCCTAGTAAACTTAAGCATAGGCTTTATCCCCTCAAGAGAAAATGCTTATGTTAAGTTAGAGAAATGAATGGCACCATTTATAGAGTTTTTAAAAAAAAAACTCACAAAAAGTTTATGCAAACATTTCTCATATGATCATTGACTTCTGACAATGGCGTGCGAGGCAGTCCAGGTTAGGTTGAGGACTTTTCTGATGGTTCAACAAAGTGATTATCAAATCAGGGAAATTGAGTCTTACCTCTCGCTGACATTTATTTCTTCCCTCTTGTCTAGTTTTCTTCCAGAGCCTGGTGTCTCAGAAAGTTCTGTTAACACACGCCTACCCCCCAGTCAGTCCAGGAACAGCCACTGCTTTCCTATAAATACTGGGGGCGCCATGAGTATCAACAGAATACTGAACAGTAAACAGTCACTTAAAATACGATTGAAGCTTTGAACCAAACTGATGAACCATTTGCTGAGTAGCAAAGGCTATAAGCAGCCACTCAGTTTTTACTTCCTGTTACTTACAATCTTGTTGTTTCCAAAGTCTGCTTTGGTTTGGGTTGGTTTGTTTTCAGGTTGGAAAAGTTACTTCTGTAAAGCACACATTTTCTCCTAGCTTTGTTTGTTTATTTAAGAATTTATGGGGGCTCCCGGCTGGGTCAGTTGGTAGAGCATGCGACCCTTGAGCTCAGGGTCCTGGGTTCGAGCCCCACATCGGGTGTAGACCTTACTTTTTAAAAAAGAAGTTGAGGGGGGCGCCTGGGTGGCGCAGTCGGTTAAGCGTCCGACTTCAGCCAGGTCACGATCTCGCGGTCTGGGAGTTCGAGCCCCGCGTCGGGCTCTGGGCTGATGGCTCAGAGCCTGGAGCCTGTTTCCGATTCTGTGTCTCCCTCTTTCTCCGTCCCTCCCCCGTTCATGCTCTGTCTCTCTCTGTCCCAAAAATAAATAAACGTTGAAAAAAAAAATAAAATAAAATAAAAAAATAAAAAAGAAGTTGAGGGGCACCTAGGTGTGTTAAGCGTCCAACTTTGGCTCAGGTCATGGCCTCGCAGTTCGTGAGCTGGAGCCCCACATCGGGCTCTGTGCTGACAGCTCAGAGCCTGGAGCCTGCTTTGGATTCTTTGTCTCTCTCTCTCTCTCTGCCCCTCCCGTTTGTGCTCTGTTCTCTCCCTCTTTCTCTTTCCCCCCCTCCTCTCTCTCTCTCTCAAAAATAAACATTAAAGGGGTACCTGGGTGGCTCAGTTGGTTAAGCGCCTGACTCTTGGTTTTGGCTCAGGTCATGATCTCACAGTTTCACGGATTCAAGCCCCACATCGGGCTCTGCACTGATGGAGCAGAGCCTGCTTGGGATTCTCTCTCTCCCTCACTCTCTGCCCCGTCCCCACTTGCTGGGGCCTCTCACCCAGACCCGAGTGAGGCCTGAGAGGGAGGGAGAGAAATGGAGGGTGAGGGAGGAGGGACAGAAGGGAGGTGGTCTCTGGAGAGTGGGAGGCAGGGAGGAAGTGTCCAGGAAGCACAGGAGACTTGTGCAGAGACCTGCCCCACGCTTTTTCTTGTCTTGGACGCCGGGAGTTAATTACCTGGAAGTCACAGAAAAGACGAGTGACTCCAAAGCCAGCCAACCCTATCACAGGACAGAGTTCTCAATCTGAATCCAGGGCCTCCACTTATCAGCTGAGGACGTAAGCAAAAACGTAACCTCCGTGTGCATCAGTTTTGATTTCCCGACTGTTCCATTCCAAGGATAAAGAACAGGTACACCCGGCCACTGCAAACGTCATCGGCCAGAATTAAACGTTTAGCAAAGCATCGGGGCCAGCGGCTGCTAAACTACAAGCCCCCAGTAAACACTCATGTGGACATAACGCTGGGTCTGGGCCACTCACCGACCCCACTCTGGTGTCCCCAGTATTGTGGATATTCACCCCGGGGCTCCAGCTGTCCACAGGACCGCTGGCCATACAGCAGACCTTGCAGCCAGCCTGCACTGTCCCCAGACAAGATGAGGGATCCCAGAAAGCCCCCCCCCCCAACTTGTGTGTCTGATGCTTCCTGTCGCTGGAACCACAGCCAGGTTCATCCAAGGAACCTCTGCCCTGGGATGGCTCTCACTGGCTGGCTGATATCTGCAGGGCAGCCGGGAGCAGCTGGGAATGTTTTCAGGAGCCCCCTGGGTGCCAAATGCAGACAGTACCCAGTGCGACCTCACCAGCTGTTTCCCAGAAGTCATCCAACATGCCTTGCTAACATTTAAACCAAAACCAGCATCCGTGGTGGCTGGTGCCTGTGTGGAACCAGGATCTGAGCAGGGAGCGGATCAGGACACCAGAGACCCCGTCAGGTGGATGCTGAGCTCCTTTGAGGATCCTGAGTTGCTCTGAGGTTCTGACACCAGGGCAGATAAATGGTAAACGTGGGGCTAAATGCACTCTCGGTGAAATAACACATTTGACTCCTTTGGGAACCATTACAGCTCACGAGCAGAGATCAACTCCGAGAAGCGGACTGATGTCTGTAATTACCCAATCCGGCGGCACAAGGATATGCCACCCCCACTCCACCCTCCCCCCAGCCAGAAAGGGGGTGAGAACAAGCCAAAGGATGTTTGGTTAACTGCATAGGGAATACTAAAAAGCGGTTAAATATTTCACAGAGCTGTGACAATAAAACGAGTCTATCCAGAGACAGGCTCTACGTTGTGTGAAATGCTCAAAACTGGCAAAAGAGGAAAAAGGTACAAATAAGGTGGATGGGCGATTCTGAGCAGGAATCATGTGAACTCGTGTAACTTGGATCAAGTATGCATTTTAGGCCAGTTTTCAGAAGGGGTCACATGATGGGGTGGAGCGAGGGGAGGAAAGTATCTTGCGAGGCTCATGCCCCCACTCTTCAGGTCAAGGACCCCGCTGAATGGGGATGGGGCAGTGGCCTCATCTGGCGCCCCCCAGCCTTAAGAGGGGGCAGCCCCTGAGGACATCCGGGACCAACAACCCCCGCCTTGCTCTGCACGCGGGGAGGGTGGGAGGACCCGGATCTGGGCGCTGCGTCGCCAGAGCCGGGCCGCCGCCTGTCTGGGACCCCTTTGCCGCTCCCCCCCCCCCCCTCCCGCGCGCTCTCGCCTTGGCCGCCCCTTCTCTGGAAGCTCGCGACGAAGACGCTCAACGCCACCACCAGCAGCAGCAGCAGCAGCAGGGCCTCAGCCTCCCGACCAGCGCCCTCCAGCGGATGGCGTGGGAAACAGTCGTTTCCGTGGGAAAGCAGCTGGAGCAGGGGGTCACGGCCCACAAAATCACAGAGTGCGGTGGGAAGATGTGCGGTGGGATGACAGAAGATGTTGGGGGCGCCATGCCAGAGTTGAGCCCTTTTTTGTTTTCCTTTTTTAAAATTTTTATTTAAATCCAAGTTAATTAATACATAGTGTAATAATGGTTTCAGGAGTAGAATTTAGTGATTTATCACTTGCGTATAACACACAGTGTTCATCCCGACAAGTGCCTTCCTTAATACTCATCACCCATTTAGCCCATGCCCCCCCCCCCACCTCCCCTCCAGCAACCCTCAGTTCCTTCTCTGTATTTAAGAGTCTCTTAATGGTTTGCCCCCTCTCTGTTTTACCTTATTTTTCCTTCCCTACCCCTATGTTCCTCTGTTGTGTTTCTTAAATTCCACGAGTGAAATCATATGCTATCTTTCTCTGACTTATTTCGCTTAGCATAATACATTCTAGTTCCATCCACGTTGTTGCAAATTGCATTTTAGAAGTGTGTTTCAGGGATGCCTGGGTGGCTCAGTCGGTTAAGCGTCGACTTCGGCTCAGGTCATTATCTCGTGGTTTGTGGGTTCGAGCCCCGAGTCGGGCTCTTGGCCGTCAGCACAGAGTCTGCTTCCAATCCTCTGTCTGCCTCCCTCTCTGCCCCTCCCCCTCTCACAAATAAATAAACATTTTTGAAAAAGTAGAAGTGTGTTTCAGTCCTACACTAAAGGAGGCAAAGGCAGGCATCGTGGGGTTTGGCAGAGGATGGCTATCCCCCAGTGTCCGCTCCCTTTCCTCCCTTAGTATTAGAACCGACAAGTTTTAGGTGAATACGTAGAACAAAAACTACATCTCTGACCATCTGGCGTAGCCAGTTATGACCTTAGGATTAAGTTCTGGCCAATGCACGATAAACCAAAGTGCAGTGTGTGTGACTGGTGGTCGATGCAAGGCTGATTCCTGGATGAACAGATTCTTCCATGGGAGAATCAAGGACACCCTTGTGGTGACAGCTGTGGAGGGTGGGGTCAGAGAGGATGCGGGGGAGGTTACTATGTCGAACCATATAGGGAAAGGTGTCGTGGCTGGATAGGTGAGGTCCCTGTGTTAAAGGTTAGGGAGAAGCTCAAGGTAAAAGAGGAACGTTCCTGAAATTTCTATCCATTTTTAAGAACAGGCTCAAGTCTGTGACCATCTCCCTTTGTGGCCAAGGGCGTCCCTGTTAGCCCATGTACCTGTTGACTGTCCAGCAGCACCTTCTTCTGACCCACACAGGCTGCTGGTCCTCAAAAGGTCAGTTTGGACTGACTGCGGGGACACCTGGTCCAGAATGCTCCTCATGTGAGCCTCAGACCACCCTCACGGGACTGTCCTAATGACTTACTAAAACTGCACACTTTAAGGACGCCACCCAACCCCAGATGGATCAGTCCCTCTGGTGGTCCTCGTGATTCCGATGGACACTCAAGTCCAATCCACCATTTTACACATGGGGAGACTGAGGCCCAGACGAGGAGTGGGACTTCCCGGAAGTCTCCCTGACAGCAGAGCACTGGGCGAGAACCCAGGAATCAAGACCTGCAGGCCAAGGTTGACCCCACTGCCATGTGGATCCTCTATCCTGGCTCTCTCAGGTGGCTCCTTGCTAATTTAAAGACTGTCTGAGATGGGTCACAATCTGCATGGCCTCCTCCATCCTCGCAATCCTGGGACAAACCTCAGGCTGAGGACACACCTGTGGCCCCTCAGAACATCTCTCAGATCCTCTTGCAGCCATAGAACCCTAGCCGCACGGACTACGCAGGCCCAGGAACTGCATGCCCTAGGACTCCATGCAGACTCGCAGATTCCTCTGATTAGACATTCTCTCCTTCTTTAATGTTTATTTGTTATTTATTTTGAGAGACAGAGAGGGAGAGAGCGAGCGAGCACGAGCAGGGGAGGAACAGGGAGAGAGGGGGAGAGAGACTCCCAAGCAGGCTCCACGCTGCCAGCTCAGAGCCCATCGCGAGGCTCGACCCCACGAACCGTGCCTTGTCCTTTCACCTTCCGAGTCACGTAAGGTATCACTAGCTCACAACTAACGTGGTCCCTGACCTCCTTAGAGCCTCATGATTTGAAAAGTCAAGTGAGACGCCTGCGCTCAGAAACCTGCCTCGGAGTCTTTTCTCCCTCAGCAACACCGACTGTCCACAAACCCACAGCCCTATGCCTGCTCTTTAGGGAGTGGAACTGGGGACGTGGTTTGGAACCATGGGGAGCTCTCCACCACTGGGGCCAGGACGTTGAAAGCCGGATGTAGGGAACCTCGGTGTCCACGCGGGGTATTTGGGGTGCGTAAAGAGCGAAGGGCGGAAAGTGAAAACGGTGGGAACAGACCGTGGTGAGGTTAATCGCCGCACCCCGCGCCCCATCCCGGTCTCCGAGGCCCGAAGAGGCTCCTTTTGGCGCCACCTGGCGGCCGTCGTGTGAGAGCGGAGAGGGGACCCAGCGCGGGTCGCGGGCCTGGGGCGGTCGCTTCCCGCGGGACTGGCAGGCGCCGGGGGAGGGAGGCAGGAGGGGGCATCCAGCTTGGAGAGCCAGGACTGCGCGGCCCGGGGCAGGGAACGTCTCTGGATTCGGGGGACCCCCCCCCCGGGACGCCCCCCTCCCACCCCCCCCCCCCCACCCCGGAGACCCGGGGACGCCGACCCCTAGCTGCAGCGGACCGGCTGCCGCGGGCCGGGACGCTGCGGGGCGCTGGGCGCCCGAGTCAACGTGCGCGCGCCCGCACGCCCCGCGCAGCACCCC
>NW_024412447.1:7689821-7706160 GCF_014898765.1 Herpailurus yagouaroundi | reverse complement strand
CGACGCTCGCCCGCGCCGGCCGGTCTCCCACGCAGTGGGCGGTGGGCGCCTGAGCCCAACGCTCCGGGAGTGGAAGGCCTCTCCGCGCGGCGCTCTCCTGCGGGCACACCGCGGCGCGCCTTTGCCACCCTCACCTCGGGCGTGGGGACGCCGCCGCGGCCGCACTGTTCCCATGGGTGACCCTCTGGAGGGTGGGTCGTGGGGGTCCTGGCGGCTCAGGCCCTACCGATCAGGCTGGGGGCTCCGGGTCCAGGCCGCTCCCACCTGCTGGCCGCGGCGGCCAATGAGAGCCTGGTCTGGTGATGTCATGCCCCGACCGGACCCTGGTGACGAAAGTCCCAGGTCACCCGTCAGGGAACCAGTGCAAACCCACCCGCGGGGGTTCCGGAAGTTTCCACTGCGGCAGCGGAGTGCGGCCTCGCCCCGCAGCCTTGCGCGTGCCACCACGTTTGGCCTTCTGGGGTGTCCCCGAGTCACCCCCCCCCCCCCCCCCCCCGAGGGTCTTCTTCCGTGGGCCCCCCCTTCATTTCCACTCGTGATCTCATGGTCTCATCTTCATTCCCACAGGTGTGCCCTCATCCCCCAGGAGTGTCGCACGTCACCTTTTCTCCCCTAAGGGGGTCCTCAGCCACACTTTCAACGTGCCAGTCCTCCCATGCCACCCCCACCTCCCGTGTCGTGGCCAAGGATGTTCACTTATTCAGCCCCAGCCCCGACTGAGGTTGTCAGTGTGTCCGAGCGTGTGTCCGTCCGTCTGTGAATGTCGGTCTCTGTCTGGAGCTGTCACTGCATGCGAGTGTCCGTCTGCGTGTGTCTCCGCAGCTTCTGTCCGTCTGACACTGTGCGTGTCTGCTCCGCCGCGGCGGGTCTTTCGGTCGTGTCACCGTTTGTCTGTCCGTCTGTCGGCGTCTGTCACTGGAACCCGTCTGGGCCCCGGGGTCTCCGGGTCTCGGCTCCGAGGGAGGGAGAGGGAGGGCAGGTGGCAGCCCGCTGAGGCGGGGAGGGGCGGGGGCGGAGACAGTGGGCGGGGGCGGGGGCGGGCGGGGGCGGGCGGGGGCGCCGTGCCGCCCGGAGGGGGTGTGTGCGGGGGGCCGGAGGCGGCGGCTGTCAGAGTCGGCTCAGCCTGCGCCGGGGAACATCGGCCGCCTCCAGCTCCCGGCGCGGCCCGGCCCGGCCCGGCTCGGCCGCCTCAGGTGAGTCTCCCGCCTCGGCCGGGACCCTCCCCCGGCCCGCGGCCCATTCCGCGTCCGGGGAAAATGTGCGCTCTCGGAGGGATCCAGGCCCCCAAACGGGACGCCCCCCGCGCCCCCGGGCCTGCCCAGCGACGCCCCCCGCCGCCCCACACTCATCCTTAACTCTTGCCTCTCCGCCGAATACTTACGGTCGCCCGCGCGGGAGCCTGCACCCCGCGGGGCCGGCCGCCGCCTCTGCTCTGGAATTCCTGTGGGGACCCCCGAGCGTCCCTTCCCCCGCCCGCCCAAGTCTGAGACCACTGGCCGACGCCCCCTGCTTGGGGCGGAACCCGAGCTGCGCAGGTTCCTGGCGCCGGGCTGGCTGCCCCCCCCCTCCAGATCCCGCAACCGCAGCGCCCCTGCGCAGCGCCCAGCCGAAGCCCCCTTCCAGGCCCAGGCGTCCCCCTCCCACGGGGACTCCGTCTCTATTTTGGGGAAAGGGGAGGCTCAGCGGAAGCCCCGAGTTATAATTAGCCTCACTCGGGTTTCCTAGTTAATCTCCAGCACCACCACCACCACCCCCCAGCCGCAGGGCGGCGGGTGTTGGCTGGGTGAGAGGTGACCGCCGGGAGAGGGGGGGAGTTCCGACCCGGGGAATTTTGATCCCTTGGCTGGAGATGCCGGAACCGCAGCAGCTGCTGCCCCAAAATAGCCCCCTCGCCCCTGCAGCCGGGGATCTCCGGAGCTCCGAGAAGACAGGCGTCCGGGTTCGCCCTTCAGACCCCTCCGCAAGGCCCGCGAGCCTCCAGACCCCCGCCCCAAGTTCCCGGCTCCCGGACTCGGGGCGGGGAGCGCCGTCCTTTTCTCGGTCTCTACTGCCCCCCACTGGCGGCAGCGTGCCCCTCCGCATCGGATGGATGGGGGACTCGAGTCCTGGGGGGGACGGGGCTGACGAGCCTGTTCCCTGAGGCTGGGCGAGGCGAGTGCGCAGCTGACCGGCACCCACGGGTACCCCGTGCCGGACAGTGGATGAGGAAGGGCAGGGTGGGGCAGGGTGTGGAGTAAGCGGGATTTGGGGTGCCCCGGGACCTGCAGCTCCCACACCCTTGAATGCCCAACCCACCCCCCAGGGTCCCCGACCCTGGCCAACGCCAGAGAGCCTGCGCCTTCACGCCACCGCAAGCTTCCCCATCAGCGCCTCCCGTCAGTGAGGGCCCCGCCCCTGTCGGGTGGCCTGTGTGTGGACTGCGATCTCTGGTGTGGGTGCCCACACTGCTCACGCCGGACCCAACGCAGTCCACCCCGTTGGGGGAAGGAGGTGAGGGTGGTGGGCCCTCTGTGGGGCAGCTTCGGGAAGGTATTGCCCCCATCTCTGGCCTCATCTGGGTTCCCTGCGTTCATCTGTCTGGGTGTTGTGTCTGTGTGCCTGTCTCTGTTCCCTCTTGCTTCTCCCTGTCTGTGTCCTTGTCTCTGCCTGTCTCTCTCCATTTCTCTCCCAACCTGCCCCACCTCCTCTGCAGCTCAGTGATAACCCCTGGGCAAGAGTGTTACCTAATCTCCTTGCTCCTGGCAGCCTCCGGCCTTCACCCTCTGCCTTTCTTTCTCCCAGCAGAGCCTGCCTGCCCTGGCAGCCATGAGGCCCCCCTGGTGTCCCCTGTACACGCCCTCCCTGGCTGCCCCAATCCTTCTCCTCCTCCTCTTCCTCCTGGGAGGAGGGGCAGAGGCTGAGGACCCAGAGCTGCTGGTGACGGTCCGTGGGGGCCAGCTGCGGGGCGTCCGCCTAATGGCCCCTGGAGGCCCTGTCTCTGCTTTTCTGGGCATCCCCTTCGCAGAGCCACCTGTGGGCCCCCGTCGCTTTCTGCCACCGGAGCCCAAGCGGCCCTGGCCAGGGGTGCTGGACGCCACAGCTTTCCAAAGTGTCTGCTACCAATATGTGGACACCTTGTACCCTGGCTTCGAGGGCACCGAGATGTGGAACCCCAACCGCGAGCTGAGTGAGGACTGTCTCTACCTCAACGTATGGACACCATACCCCCGGCCTGCGTCCCCCACCCCTGTCCTCGTCTGGATCTACGGGGGTGGCTTCTACAGTGGGGCCTCCTCCCTGGACGTGTATGATGGCCGCTTCCTGGCCCAGGCTGAGGGGACCGTGCTGGTGTCCATGAACTACCGGGTAGGAGCCTTTGGCTTCTTGGCCCTACCAGGGAGCCGGGAGGCCCCAGGCAACGTGGGTCTACTGGACCAGAGGCTGGCACTGCAGTGGGTACAGGACAACGTGGCAACCTTCGGAGGAGACCCAATGTCAGTGACTTTGTTTGGGGAAAGCGCCGGTGCCGCCTCAGTGGGCATGCACCTGCTGTCGCCTCCCAGCCGGGGCCTGTTCCACAGGGCTGTGCTGCAGAGCGGTGCACCCAATGGCCCCTGGGCCACAGTGGGTGTGGGAGAGGCCCGTCGCAGGGCCACACTGCTGGCACGCCTCGTAGGCTGTCCCCCAGGCGGTGCCGGTGGCAATGACACAGAGCTGGTCGCCTGCCTGAGGACACGGCCAGCTCAGGATCTGGTGGACCACGAGTGGCACGTGCTGCCTCAGGAAAGTGTCTTCCGCTTCTCCTTCGTGCCCGTGGTGGATGGAGACTTCCTCAGTGACACACCCGAGGCCCTCATCAATGCTGGAGACTTCCACGGCCTGCAGGTGACTAGTGGCTGGACGGGGTGGAGCTGACTCCTCTAGGCCTGTTCTCCCATACCCCACACCCCCAGGGACCCAGGCATGAAGGCACCTCAAGACCCAACTCCCAAAGGCCTGGGCTTCTGGCCCCTGGCCAAACCCTCCTCCCTGAGACCTCAGATCCCAGGGTGGTCAGTGGGACAGAGAGAAAAGGAAACGTGGGTACATTTTCTCTTTCTCTCTGTCCCTTCCCCAACCTTATAGTCTCTTCCTCCGTGGTTCTGGGTCTATAACTATTGCTCTCTTTGGCTCTTTGTCCATCTGTTTCTGTCTGCCTGTCTGTCTGTGCCCCCCCCACCCCGCCCCCTTCCTCCATCCTGTCCCCCCAGGTGCTGGTGGGTGTGGTGAAGGATGAGGGCTCCTATTTTCTGGTTTACGGGGCCCCAGGCTTCAGCAAAGACAACGAATCTCTCATCAGCCGGGCCCAGTTCCTGGCCGGGGTGCGGGTCGGGGTCCCCCAGGCGAGTGACCTAGCTGCCGAGGCTGTGGTCCTGCATTACACAGACTGGCTGAACCCTGAGGACCCCGCACGCCTGAGAGAGGCCATGAGTGATGTGGTGGGCGATCACAACGTCGTGTGCCCCGTGGCCCAGCTGGCTGGGCGACTGGCTGCCCAAGGTGCTCGGGTCTATGCCTACATCTTTGAACACCGTGCGTCTACGCTCTCCTGGCCCCTCTGGATGGGGGTGCCCCATGGCTATGAGATCGAGTTCATCTTTGGGCTCCCTCTGGAACCCTCGCTGAACTATACCGCCGAGGAGAGAACCTTTGCTCAGCGACTGATGAGATACTGGGCCAACTTCGCCCGCACAGGGTCAGTAGTACTGAGGGGAGGAGGGCCTCCGGGAGCCAGAGAAGCAAGAGCAGGGGACACGGGGAGAGGCAGACAAGCAGAGACAGGGCCAGAGAGGGGGGGAAGTTCACAAAAGAAAGGAGACTGGAGAGGACAGCAGGGAGGCAGCTCCTGAAGAGACAAGGACAGAGGGGGAGGGAAGCAAAGAAAAGAGAGACAAGGAGACAAAGGAGTTACCATAGTACTGAGGAGCTTGAACTGTAAAGAACTGGATTCAATCGGCCCAGTGGTGACTGTGGCAGCTGTGTGGCATGCACATATGCACGGATACTCACACACCAGTTTACCTGTCCCAAAAAGGGGACCGGAAATCGGACAGCACATGGGTGTTGGCAAAAGCAAACAAGATGTTTGTAAGAAAGAGGACTGGGCCTGGTTACATAGTAAGGGCTCAGTTTTTTAAGTGGAGAAACAAAGACAAAGATGGAGGGGTAAAACAAGGAAAGGCAGAAAGAGGGAGGGCAGAGGAAAGGGTTGGCTCCAGATGATGGGGGATTCGGGAGACCAGAAGGAGGGCCGAAGGCGGTGGGAAGGAGGGGATGGGCTCTCCACGGAGCAAAAAAGGGCACGGCGGCGGGGTCGGGGTGGGGGGGGGGGCGGTCAGGAAGCAGCCCGCCTCCTCCTGCTCTGGGTCTCCAGGCCACAGTCCCAAGGGCAGGGGAGGGGGAGGCAGGCTTGCCCCAGGCTGAGCCTGCCCTTTACTTCCGAAGGGACCCCAATGACCCCCGAGACCCCAAAGTCCCGCAGTGGCCACCATACACGGCGGGCGCGCAGCAGTATGTGAGCCTGGACCTGCGGCCGCTGGAGGTTCGGCGAGGGCTGCGCGCCCAGGCCTGCGCTTTCTGGAACCGCTTCCTACCCAAATTGCTCAGCGCAACCGGTAGGCAGGGGCCAGCGGGCAGGGGCTGGCGGGAGAGGGCAGAAAGGGGGAGTGAAGAGAGAGAGGGGAGTGGGAGCGGGCCGGGTGTAACCCCTCTCTTCTCCCCCCCCCAGCCTCGAAGGCTCCCAGCACCTGCTCAGGCCCCGCCCACGGGGAGGCTGCCCCGAGGCCCAGGCCCGGCCTTTCCCTGCCCCTCCTTCTCCTCCTCTTCCTCCTCCTCTCCCGACTCCTGCGGCTGTGACCAAGGCCACTTACCCCTCCGGCCTCAGGGGGCCCCTCCTCTAATGAGTGGTCGGACAGTGGGGAAGGGCCCCACTCAGGGATCTCCGACCCAGCGCACCCTCCTTCCTCAAACAGAGAGACTCAAACTGGCCAGTGCTGCGAGGGGGTGGTGACTTACGACCCGTCTCAGGGACCCACACGACTTTGTTGTTTAAATGGAATTATTTGGAGCCTGAGCCGGGGGGGGGGGGGGGGGGGCGGCGGAGAGGGAGGGCCAGGAGCTAGATAGCACCCCCTTGAGGGGCTATAACGGTCAACCATTTCTGTCTCTTCTCTTTTCCCCACCGACCCACGGATCCTCCCTCTTCTGATCCTTTCTGCCCCCCTATCTTCCGGTCATTTTCTCCTCCCTCCGCCTTCCTTCCCGCCATCCTTCTCTGGCTCCGCCTCCACCTTCATCCTTCCTCTGGTCTTCGTCTTTCGCGTATTCTTCTGGTCTTCTTTCCACCGTCCTACGTGCCATCCTGCGTTCTCCTTGTATCCTCCTGCACTCACGCCCCCCACCTTGTACGTTCCCCGACCTTCCCCTTGTCCTCCTCCAACCCATTTGCCGGGCGCCCTGGCCGCAGACACGCTGGACGAGGCGGAGCGCCAGTGGAAGGCAGAGTTCCACCGCTGGAGCTCCTACATGGTGCACTGGAAGAACCAGTTTGACCATTACAGCAAGCAGGATCGCTGCTCAGACCTATGACCCAGACTGGACCCCCACGTCTCCCCGCCCTGCCCGCCCCGTCCGGCCCCCTAGCTGTACATACTATTTATTTAAGGGCTGGGATATAACACAGAGAAGCCCACCTCCCCGACTTTCCCCGGAGGCTCCCCGTCCTCTGCCTGTTCCGCCCCCCCCGCGGTGCCTTGGCCCCTCTGGGCTGCCAATAAACTGTTACAGCCACAGGAGTGTGCGCGACTAGGGAGCGGGGAGAGGGCCTCAAACACCAGGACTGAGTAGACGGAGGGGCGGGTGCAGAGCTGGGTGAACTTGCGGATCTCTGTAGTGGGGCGGAGCGCGCCCGCCCCGCCCCGCCCTAGGAGGCGGGGCTCGCGCCCGCGCAGTAACCACGACGGCGGCGCGGCGGTGCATTGTGGGAGCCTCGGGGATCGCTGTCTTCTCAGCCCACGCGGGTCGCGCCTCTGCTGCCGCCACCGGACACCGGGCGAGAGCGTCCGCAGAGCCCGCGCGCCGGTCCTGCCTGCGACTAGCCCAACACCCAGGGTAGAGAGGGAGAGTTGGAGCCGGAGTTCCCTCCGCGCCGCCAGGACACATCAGCCTGGTCTCGGCCACCGCCGCGCCCGCCGACCGCCCTGGAGCCGCTGAAGGACGTCCACCTGGGCTTGGCCCCGCCCGGCCGCGGCCCCGCTCGCCTGGCCCTCCTCTCGGGCCACTACCTTTACTATCACTACGGCTGCGACGGCTTGGACGACCGGGGCTGGGGCTGCGGCTACCGCACCCTGCAGACGCTGTGCTCATGGCCAGAGGGCCGGCCCGCGGGCGTGCCCGGGCTGGCCGAAGTGCAGGCGGCCCTGGAGGACATGGGCGACAAGCCCCCCGGGTTCCGGGGCTCCCAGAGCTGGATCGGTTGTGTAGAAGCCAGTCTCTGTCTCGACCACTTCGGAGGGCCCCAGGGTCGCCTATGTCACATACCCCGTGGAGCAGGGCTTCAGGGGGAACTGGAGAGGCTTTACTCCCACTTCGCAGGGGGCGGGGGGCCTGTAATGGTTGGGGGGGATGCGGACGCCCAGTCCAAGGCCTTGCTGGGGGTTTGCCTGGGATCAGGCACGGAAGCCTATGTTCTGATACTGGACCCTCACTTCTGGGGTGCCGCGAAAAACCCTAGTGAACTACAGGCTGCTGGGTGGGTGGCATGGAGAGAGGTGGGTACAGCCTTTGACCACAACTCCTTCTACAACCTGTGTTTGACCAGCCGCAACTCCCAAAAGCAGCAGCACGCACTGGACTGAGGCTAAGGTCCCAGAACTGAGAGGTCTCTGGCCCCAAACACAGTCACCTACCCCCTTTCTTAAATGTAAAAGCTACCCTGGGCCTTTGAAGTCCATAAAATGGATGGCCCGAGCCCATCTTGGGGGGGGGGGGGATTTGGGGTGGTATGTAATAAACAGTCAGTCACTATGGAAGTGCTTTTATTGGCAGTAGGGTTGAACGTACAAAAAATTCTCAACTGGATGGGAGGAGGCAGTCACAAGTATAGACAATACCAGGAATGAGGAAAAGCTCAAAAGAAATCCACATCATCTGGAGCATCCAGGTCACGGTACTCCACAATAGCCCGTGGGTCTCCTCGGACCATCCTGGGAGATAAAAAAAGAGGTAAGATGGAAGGAGGGTTGAAGGTCCCTAAAAGAGAGCTTAAAGAGGGCAAGAAAGCTTGCACGTCACGTCTTAGCTCATTCTCACCTGTTTCGAGGCTTCCCAGGATAACCTCCTTGGCCTCGAAAGGCATCATAGTTCCCTCGACCAGCACCATAGGGGGCATGAGGGTATGGAGGCCCTCCTGTGGGGACTGCAGGGCGGACGGCACCAGCTATGAGAGAGATCAGTGTTGAGTCGAAAACCTGTGACCTCAACTACACCTTGGTTAAGTTCCCTTTCTCCCAGCCCCTCATAATCCACCAAGGCTTTTCATGTCCCTCCTATACTTACCTCCATAGCCCAAGATGGGGGGCCGGGGCTGACCATAGGGCATCAGGCCCTGTGGAGTCTGGTGTGGGTAGGGGAGTCCCGGGGTCAGGCCTGGGGGGAGTACAACATGGACAGGAACACGCATCCCTGCGGGGGGGGGGGGGGGGGAGGCAATGGGGAATGACAACTGGCTTTTAGGAATATGGCCTGAGAGTGGGATACAAGTTTTCAGAGGACCACAAGGTATGAGAACCAGAGTCCTTGGATAGTCAAGGGAGAGGGAATGTGGCAAGACCCTCATGGATCGTATCTTACTCTGGGCAGGGCCAGGTGGCTGGGCTGGCTTGATCTCGGGCAGAGCTGGGCGCTTGGCATCAGTGAGAAAGTTGTTAAAAAACGCCACCTCCTTCTTCACTTCCTCAATTTTCTCTGCATGCTTGTTGAAGATATGTTTGCGTACAAACTCAGGGCCCTGAGTAAAGAGGAAAAGGGTCAGAACACGGCAAGCAACGTGGAAGGATGATCACACCCCCCCCCCCCCCCCACCTATTCCACGGAGCCCATTCCTCCCCAGGCCTGAGGAGGCTTCTGGCTCTACCCCCTCCTCCCACAGGTCTAGCGCACAACTCCCTAACATCCCAGACCTTGAATTTCTTGCCACTGAGAGGGCATAGCCACTTATCCTTGCCCAGTTCCTGAGTGTTAGAGGTGACAAACTTTTCCACTTCCTGCTCGGGGTCTTTGCGACCCATCTTCTGAGCCTCTTCCTCTGAAAGAGATTCCCGTACACTCAGCAGTGGAGCCAGCTTCTCCTCGAATGTCTTCTGCCACTCTAGCACTGCGATTTGGAACAGACGACAGGTTGGGGAGGAGAGCCAGAAGCAAGGAATAAGAGATAAGGGGCACCTGGCTGGCTCAGTCACTACAGCACTACAGCTGATCTCAGGGTTGGGAGTTTGAGCCCCACGCTGGCATCAACAATCAAAAAGGAGGGGATAAAAGGAGAGGGGGGTAGGGCACTGCTATCCAAACACATCTAAGGCCAGAGGCAGCTGAAAAGAAAGGGAAACCAAAGGGGAATCAGGACTGGGGAAGCTGGGAGCCCACCTTCTCCATGACTAATGCGGTTGGGTGGCATGGGCCCACGAACGTGGATGATGCCACAGCGGTTGGGCATTTCATCCTCATTGGGGTACTCGCACGTGTTATAATAATCCAGGGAATGCACGATGCGCAAATAGAGGAGGAGTTTGTCCAAAACCTAAGAGAAATGAGCAGCTGTGAGTTCACCACACTCTTGCCCCTCCGATGCTCTAAACCAGGAGGATCCTGCCCGCCTGCTCTTGCCACACTCTGCTCTTGCGGGCACCTTGATCAGTTTCTCATCCCGCTCCACGTTGATCTCTGCCGGGTTCCCCTCCTTAGGGGGCTCCTCAGGGGGGGCCCCCCCACTGCTCCCGAGCAGCTCCTCCTCCTCCGCGCTCACTTCCTCAATCAGATAGTCCGTGATATTCTTCAAGATTGGGTTCTGGGAGGGCAGACTCTGGTGGGGAGGAAAAAGAACAGGTGAGGCAGAGAAGCCCAGGAACCTCTTCACGTGAAGCAGAAAGGAATCCAGGGTTCACTGGGGCCTATTACCACTGTTTCATTGTTTGTCTTTTTTTATTCATTCTATCCCTAGCAAATCATCACTAATGCCAACCTGTCCTGCTGGAAGCTGGAGGTGCTGCCCAGATAGAGAGCCCAAGTACAAGGGGTCAACACTACAGATCAAGTGAGACAAGACCAGAGGTGCCCAAGCAGACGACATGACTGCTTTTGAAAAAGTTCCACGGGGAGTCACTGACTGTTGGCAGAGGAGGTGTCCCAGGCTCAGAGGCCCAGAGCTGGGTCCTGTCATCCAGCGTATGGATCAGTTTGGCTGCCAACTTGATGTCGTTGCGCACGATCTGCTTGTGCTGGGTAATGCCATTGATGTTGCGGACTCGACGGGTCAGGTCTCTGTTCACACCAGGGCTAAGCTCACATTCTCGGAGCTGGAGGGAACAAAAAACTTACCAACACTTGCCCCAAAAAGCAGCAACTCAAAGACGGGCCTACTAATTAGATCAGTGATTAGACTGAGCTCACGGAGAAAAGGGACCAGAGAGGTCTTACTCGCAGTAACAGCCCCAGAGCCCAGCCCAGAGACAACAGCATATTCTTAATGTGAGCAGACTGAGTGGATGAAATAGGGGGCTCGACGGGTGAATCAAAGAACAAAGGAATCCGAGGTTGTGTGCAACTGAGAGCCCATTCTGCACTTACTCGGATATTCTGCAGGTTCCAACAGATCTCTTTGATGTTAACACTGCGGTCAAAGGTCACCCAGCCGCGGCGGAAAAACCTACAAAGAAAGGGTCAGCATAATCCTGGCTGGTGGAGGAGATGCTGGCCATTAGCCTTCCCCTGCACCTTATCTCCAGGGTATCCAGGGTCACTCTTCTCTACATTCCTCACCTCCTCTCAGGCTGGGGTTCTGACAGTGCCACACGCATGAAGCCGGGGTATCTTTTACAAAGCTGGAAAAGCAGAGCAACAGAAACCCCACTGAGCGAGTCAACGTTACACTTCTTCCTCTAATCCCCATGTTCTCAGAACCCTAGAATTGTCTTTGAATCTTTACTCAAGCAAGGAAAAACCAACAAAGGACGTTAAGAGCAATGATGTAACCGGGGCCTGCCCACAAAAGACACGGGCCCAGGAGAAGGGGGCTTCCCTATTAGAGAAATAGGGATATGCTAGAAGCAGAGCCACATTATCTTCTTCCCACCACCAAAGATGGAGCCCGGATGCCATTCCTGCCCCCAGTAGCGCTCTCCCCACTCACAGAAATGATCTCTGCCCTCGAGATGTTGGGTGCGATGTTGCGCATGAACAGGGAGCAAGTCTTATGGAGGGGACGGGGTTTACATTCCAGCCCCGGAGTGTCCTTAGGCTTCTCCCTTTCTTCTTCTTTGGGCTTCTCCTTTTCCTTGAGTGCTTCTTCTATGCAGGAAGCGGTGGGAGTTGGTGAATTTTTATTGTCAATGTTGAAAGGGAAGATAGAGAAGCTGTCAAACTCCTGCTACGTCACCTCCTTTATCAATTTCACCCACCGTCACCTCCCCTACCCCTATTCAGTAGGAAGAGAATGGAACAGAAACAAAATAAAACCTACCAGCCTCTTCCTTCTCTTCCTCAGCTTGGCCACTCTCGGACTCGGACTCCGACTCGGACACGCTGCCTTCGTCAAAGCTGTCGTCACCGCTGTGCTTCCTATTCCGCTTCTTGCTACTCTGTGAGAGGCACAGCAAGACAAGGGGAGTCAGACAGCCAGGACCCCAGTCCTGACACTGACCCCCGAGCAAGAAACACCCTACTTTTGTTTTTTTTTTTTAAGACTTTTTAAAATTTTTTTTTTTTAATGTTTTATTTTTTTAGAAACGGAGCACGAGCAGGGGAGGGGCAGCGAGAGACAGACACAGAATCTGAAGCAGGTTCCAGACTCAGCTGTCAGCACACAGCCCAACGTGGAGCTTGAACTCGTGAACCGTGAGATCATGACCTGAACCGAAGTTGGACGCTTAACTGACTCAGCCACCAAGGCGCCCTTAAGATTTATTTTTGAGAGAGAGAGAAAGTGCAAGCGGGGAGGGCCAGAGAGAGGGGAACAGAGGATCCAAAGCAGGCTGTGCTGACACCAGCGAGCCTGATGCGAGCTCGAACCCACAAACCACAGGATCATGGCCTGAGCCAAAACTGGACATTCAACAGACTGAGTCACCAGGTGCCCCTACCCTACCTTTTTGGCATCTTTCTCAGAGTCGTCTTTCTTCTCTTCCTTGTCCCCATCACCCTCAGATTTCTTAGTTTTGTCATCATTAGAAATGTCATTTTCAGCCTGCAGGTAAAAAGACAATCACAGGCATGTCAATCTTCCCTTCAATCTGTATCAGAGCCCCGCCCCTCCCCTACAGCTGAGCCCAGAAGTCTGCCTCCACCTCTCCCTGGGCCAGGATACAACCTTCCGGTCCCCCCACCCCCGCCACAGAAGCTGCTCTATTCTCCTCCCCAGGTGCTCACGGGCAGCACCCAGCAAGCCCAGCCCGCAGACCTGTTTGCCGTCTTCTTTCTTGTCGTCCTTATCATTGGCCTTGCGCTCTCCATCCCCCAGGCCTGGTCCAGCCCGGCCTTCCTCTTTCTTGCTGGGCTCCCCAGGCTTTCCCGCCTGCTCCTCCTCCTCCTCCTGCTCCAGGATGCGCAGATCGTTCTCCGTCCCTCCTTCCATCTTAATCACAGCTGCCAACAAAGGGAGCAGAGGTCACAATCCCAGGGCTGTGACCTTCTGCCTCTGGTTTGTCAATGGACTTCTATTTCCCAGCCAAGATCTTGGTTACCAGACACCCTCTTCCCCTCCCAATCTACACACCTGCATCCAGCATCTTGACGATGGCATCAGCTTTGTCTATGTCCAGGAGAAGATTATCAAACCAGCCACTCTCCATGAGGGACAGGAATACCCTCAGTCTGTTTTGCAGGGCCCCCCGGGCCTCCTGCCGACGCTTCCCCACCTCATCTGGGTGGTACTTAGACCGAAACCTGGGAAAGGAAGTGGGGAGGGGAAGAGACAAAATAGTCACTGGATGCCAGGGCCAGGACATGGGGAGGGGCCCAGGAAAGTCAGGGCTTAGCCCCCATCCTCTCACACCCACATAAAACCATGAAAGCAGAAAGACTGGGGAGAGGGGTGCACTAGAACCACCCAATACCCCCAAAAGGAACCAGAAGTTCTGCTCGGAGAAGATTTGGGGGAGAGCCAGGAACTAAGAGCTCTGGATTTGGGAAGAGCAACGACTACAGGGAGAGGCCAGGGTTAGAGAGGCAGAATGATCGCCCTGAGTCTCTGGGAAACACTAACTTGAAAAAGTGTAGTTTCCCAAAGCTTCCAAGAGGAAGGCTAAGGAAATAGTAGGCCCCAAAGAACCTCCCTCTCCTTGTAAAACCCAAACTAGAGTAATTCAAAGGACTGCTCCCACCAACTCCCTCCATCCCTAGGTGGAAGACAGAGGGAAACCTGAAATGCACCAGACAGGAAAAGCCAAAAAAGGCAGAAAAGCTTTCTCCCCCCTTGGGAAGAAAAGGAGATGGTGGAGGGACAGGAAAAGACCAAAGGGAGAAACTGAAGTGCCCTTGTAACCTTAGGTACTGCCCACAGGGGGAGAGAGAGGCAGGCGGAGGATCAGGGTGGAGCATGAAAAGGAAACATTTATAATAGGGGGGGGGAGTGGGGGGGGCGCAGAAGAAAGGAGTATGAGAAAAAACAGAAAAGGAAAGTGTGAGAAAGTCCCAGAAATCGAAAACAAAGGGAAAAACAACTAAAGGTCAGAGAAACTGAAAAAACCAGAGGAAAGAAATGTTAGGTGAGGTGCAAGGACAGGGACAAAGAAAGAACAAAAGGTACATGAGAGAATGAGACCAGGACACAGAGAAAGAAGAAAGAGGAAACAGTGACAGACAAAACAGAACCACAAGTTGAGCGTGAGAGGAAAGGAAAGCCGCAGGCGTCACCTCCAGGATCTTTACCTTGGCCGCTTGGTCAAACAGAGCTCAAGATTTAACTAGCCGCGCCCAGGGCCCATGCTGGCAGGTGGGCCACCGGCTGGCTCCTGGCTGGGGCGTCCCGGCCCAGATGCCCCACCCCCGCGGGGCTCCGCGGTGGGGGCCCTGACTGACTAGCTGCCTGAGCAATCACATTCAGCTAAACCGCTGCATTGTGCACAGCGGTGCCCTGCCTGTCTGCCTGGCCGGGGCAGCGCGGCTCAGCCCAGGGGGCTCATGTATGGGCTGGGTATGGTGGGGGTGGAGGTGGGTTTGCTCCGAGCTCCGTCGATGAGCGGGTGTAGTTCCCAGTTCTGGCTCTTTTCAAGGAGGAGGAGCAGAAAGAGGATGAGGAGGAGGAGGAGCAGGAAGGGGGGAAAAGATGGTTGATTAAAATCAAAACATCCACAAAAGGAAAAAAAATTCAAAATTCTTTTCTGTCAAACGACCCTGAGATCTTTGCTTTTTCTTGTCTGGATTCACTCGTTGCTTTTGGGAGAACACCACAGCCACACAGGGTCCCGGCGATCAGGGATGACAATGACCCAATACCAGCAAGTGGGAAGCAGTCTGTCTGCTGCCCCAAGGGAACAGGTGGCTCTGGCCAGCTGCCTGGAGGTGTCCCACTCACTGAGGACAGAGGGGAAGCGAGGTGGGGCGGGAGGCCGTGGCAGACGGTGAAGTGAGGAGGAGAACCCATCAGCCAATGCTGTTGTCCTTCCCATCCCCCGCCCCCAGGAAGTTCTGGATCGGGGAAAATGGGAGAGGACAGGGCTGCAGGCTCCACTGGCGGGGCCAGGGGACACATGCTAGGGTACAGACAGGAGGAAGACGGGGGCACTCACCACTCCTCATCTTTATGAGCCAAAAAGAAATCTTGCATCTGCTGCCTTCGAAAATCCAGCTTATAGTCATTGTAACGCTTTACAGCCTCAGTCTCGTCCACAGAGTCATCCAATGACAGGAGAAACTCCTTGAAAGTCTTCATCACCGGTGGTGGCACACCCAAGTCAATCTCTGCGATGCTGCCCAGCCTGGGGGGGGCCCGGTCAGGAAGTCTTGGTTGTGGGGGAAGAGGGTGGGGGGGATGGGGGGGCCGAGGTAGCCAGCTGCCCCCTTCCTTTGCCCACCACGGACACACACCATAGGCACCAACTGCTTCCCGCCCCCACAGGCACCCCTCTGTACCTAACCCACTTCCTGGCTCCAGCTGCGGTCTCTGGCAACCCCAATCCATCCCCCGAACCTAACAACTCCCTTTTCCCAGGAACCCCAGAACCCCAGGTCTTTACCTGGCCTGGATAGGCAGAACATGGTGCTGCATGATGTGGACGTCTGGGTGGCCCCAGGGCTGAGGGGGGCCATAAGTTGGGCCCCCACCCCCCCCCAGCATAGGGCATCTCATAGCCACTGTGGTATGGGTCAGAACTGTGCTCATCCCTGAGGGTAGGGGACACAAAAGTCAGACAGAGAAGGGCATCATGTCTCCAGAGCACGAAGGAAGACGGGACAGAGGAAGGGGCATATGGAATGTGGGCTCTCACCCAAGGGTTTAAAGGGACAAAAAAACGGGGGTTTATAGGAAGTCCTCCAACTTCCTATAGGAAAGGAAATGACACAGTCCTCAGCCAAAGTGCCAACAGACAGCCAAGGCCCAGTGGAACTGAGGCTAAGGAGAGAAGGCAGAGAAACCGTTGCCACCTCACCAGTCTCGCCTCATGCGCTTTTGTGGGGGGCTGAGTTCATGGCGGGGAGGAGAGAAGCGCTCTCGCCGATTCCGGTCATAGTCCCGATATTCACCCCGACTGCGGCGCTCCCGGCCACGGTCCCACTCTCTGGCGATTAAGAACAAGTAACGGTCAGAGGACACAGCCGGCTGACACTCCTAGACATGCCCTTCCTATCCTGAGACACCAGACTAAAAGCCTACAATTACAAAACCGTTCTCTAAACAGAAACAAACTTGCCTACTGCCATCGCTTCAGCCGTCACCCGCACACTGATGGCTGTCCAACTGTTCCTCCAGACCAGCACCAAACACCCACCACTATGGCCACTGCCACCTCAAATTCAGGTCACAACTGGCCCGTCATTTCTACCACTTCAAGCCCAAACTTGCCTCCCTCGTCCCGTTTCCCACTCTGGGCTGTATCACCAGGTATCCGAC
>NW_024412447.1:7689591-7689811 GCF_014898765.1 Herpailurus yagouaroundi | reverse complement strand
TCCCTCGTCCCGTTTCCCACTCTGGGCTGTATCACCAGGTATCCGACTTATCAAGGGTCACCCTCACCCCTCATTTGCTACTGGTTTCTTAATCCTCTGCCTCAGTGCCTATCAAGGCCTTCCTCTTCCTTGCCCTGCCCGCCAACTTCCCTAGTCCCTGTGCCCTGACCCTGGTCCTCTCTCCTGTAACCACAACATCAGTGTATCTACCTCTGGTCCC
>NW_024412447.1:7663499-7689581 GCF_014898765.1 Herpailurus yagouaroundi | reverse complement strand
GTCCTCTCTCCTGTAACCACAACATCAGTGTATCTACCTCTGGTCCCTCCCACTCCTCTACTGTCAAAGCGATCTGTCTCAAACACAGAGGTGATCAAGCCATGCCCTTCCCTGCTAAATGCCAGTATACAACACTCTTCATAACCTTGGCTCCTGCTGTCTGTCATTCCAGCCTCTCCACTAGTCACCCGCCATCTCCATCCCAACCTTAAAAAGAAAATCCTTTGTTCTAACCCAGCAGTTTTCCAACTTTTGGTCTTGAGTCCCCCATCCCCACCTTACACTCTTTAAAATTACTGTGCAGGGGCACCTGGGTGGCTCAGTCAGTTAAGCATCCAACTCTTGGTTTCGGCTCAGGTCATGATCTCACGGTTCCTGAGTCTGAGCCCTGCATCAGGCTCTGCGCTGACAGCACAGCCTCACTGGAATTCTCTGTCTCCTTCTCTTTGCCCCTTCCCCGCTCACACTCTCTCTCCCTCAAAAGTAAACAAACATTTAAAAAATAAATAACGCTACTGTGCACATCGAAGAGTTTTTCCTTATGTGGATGGCATCAATACTATACTCAAAATTAAAACAAAGGGACACCTGGGTGGCTCAGTCGGTTGAGCGTCCGACTTTGGCTCAGGTCATGATTTCACGGTTCGTGGGTTCGAGCCCCACTTCGGGCTCTATGCTGACAGCTCAGAGCCTGGAGCCTGCTTCGGGTTCTGTGCCTCCCTCTCCCTCTGCCCCTCCTCTGCTCGCTCGCACTCGCTCTCTCTCAAAAAAAACCAAAAACATTAATAAAGAAACTAAAACAAAAAATTAACACCTATTAATTGTGAAGTTACATATCAACATAAATTACATCTTTTTATGAAAATACAGCTATTTTCCAAAACAACATTTAATGAGAAAAGTGACATTGTTTTTACATTTAACAAATCTTTTCAAGGCTTGGCTTAATACAGACAGCTGGATTCTCACATTTGCTTCTACATTCAATCTACTGTAATGCATTGTTTGGTTGAAAATATGAAGAAAATCCAGCCTCACAGATAGGCAGATGGAAAAGGGAATCCTTTTAATAGTCTTCTCAAGAAACTAGGGATATTCTTTGATACTACCCAAAACTTGACAAGAGACAGTTTCTTTTATTTATTTATTATTATTTTTAATGGTTATATTTATTTTTGACACAAAGAGAGACAGAGCATGAGCAGGGGAGAGGCAGAGAAAGAGGGAGGCACAGAATCCAAAGCAGGCTCCAAGCTCTGAGCTGTCACCACAGAGCCCGACGCAGGACTCAAACTCACGAATCATGAGATCATGACCTGAGCCAAAGTTGGACGCTCAAGTGAATGAGCCACCTAGGCAGCCCCCCCTCACCTTTTTTTAAAATGTTTATTTACTTATTTTGAGAGAGAAAGAGAGCAGGTGCATGCAAGAGCAGGGGAGGGAGAGAAAGGGAAAAGAGAATCCCAAGCAGGCTCCATGCTGTCAGCACAGAGGCAGAGGAGGGGCTCAATATCACAAACTGTGAGATCATGACCTGAGCCGAAAACAAGAGTTGGACGTTTAAGGCACTTGGACAGCCAGTCGGTTAAGTAGCCCACTTAGGCTCAAGGTCATGATCTCTCTTGAGTGGTTTGTGAGCTCGAGCCCCACATCAGGCTCTCTGCTGTCGGCACAGAGCTGACTTTGGATCTTCTGTCCCCCTCTCTGCCCCTCTTCCACTCACATACTCTCTACCCCCGCCCCCTCTCAAAAACAAATGTTAAAATAAAAAAAATAAAAAGACTTGGACATTTAACTACTGAGTCACCCAGGTGTCCCACAAGGAACATTTTCTACTCTGCTACATTTAAATCCATTGTTCTATCTTGCTCTGTGAATGGATCTTGGCATATTTAATTATATGATATCAAAACATTATATTTGTTAGTATTACCACGTAGCTCATCAGAAAAGTCTTAAAGTAACGGGAGGCTGTCAAACTCACACTGGTAGATAAAAGTTTTCTAAAATTTCAATTTTCACTGCCAAGTTCCACTTCCTCACTGGCAACAAAGCTAACAATTTTCCTTGAAGTAACATAGATCCTTAATCTTTTTTCAAAAAAATGTCTCTCAAATACCCAAACAGGAATAACCACTGTCCAATAATCTTTCATTCAGGTAAAAATGACATCTCACCAAAGCAACCACACACCTGTTAGTTCAACTCCAAACTCAGCTCTTCTTTGAGATAACCACTGTACTCCTATACGCTGCATAAATGCTTCATGCAGATTTCTCATTCATCGTGTGTGTTACGGAGACACATAGACAAGAATTCAACTTAACAGAATTTAAAATTTTTACTGCTTCATCAAGGACATTAAGTGAACCTGTTTTGTTTGTGTGTTTTTTTTTTTAACTGTTTGGTGCCACTGCCTTTATTTGCACTAAGACACCAATGGTTTTTCCCCCAATACTATGAACCAACAGAGAAAATGACCATACTCCTTCAAGTTACTATGAAAAATATAGTTATAACACCACAGATCTCGAGGGTCTGTGGACCACATTTTAAGAACCACTACCCTAAAAAAACTAGACTACGGGTTCTTTTCTGCACACAATGTTATGTCCCCAACTCCAAACTATTCACTCAATCTGTGTCTGGGGAATTCTCAATCATCTTTCCAAGTCTTGCTAAGGGCCACTTTCCTGCAGCTCTCTCTGACATATAACCTCCACCTCTACTCTCCCCTCCGTTCTAAGATCTGTTCTTTCAACACTTAACCATCTTTAGGATGATCTCTTGTATACACTCAATTGCAGGGCACACCCAAGGCCATTTTGCGCCCCACTCCAAGCTCCAGACGATAAACTCTTTAATTACAACAAACACTTCCTACCTATCTTCAGAATTCAGAACAATTTTGATTTTCTTCTTTCTTAGAGAAACCAGGGAAAACAAAGAGCCACAGTCCCCCCAGCGAAGAGATACAAAGTGAATGATTTCCCGAACTGTTTTTTCAAAATGACACTGAATGACTAAATACTATTACAGTAAGTCACCTCAAGCTTTTGTTTTTTCTTTTTTTCTGGTAATGTTTCCAAATCAAGCGTCATCAACACTGATATTGCTGATTAGGTTCATGGTGTCCTTTGTATTTACAAAATTTTGCGCAGTTGCCCTTAACTTCATTAGTTTGTTTGAAATCACCTCTCTCTGGCACAAAAACAGACACATAGACCAATGGAATAGAATAGAAACCCCAGAACTAGACCCACAAACGTATGGCCAACTCATCTTTGACAAAGCAGGAAAGAACATCCAATGGAAAAAAGACAGTCTCTTTAACAAATGGTGCTGGGAGAACTGGACAGCAACATGCAGAAGGTTGAAACTAGACCACTTTCTCACACCATTCACAAAAATAAACTCAAAATGGATAAAGGACCTGAATGTGAGACAGGAAACCATCAAAACCCTAGAGGAGAAAGCAGGAAAAGACCTCTCTGACCTCAGCCGTAGCAATCTCTTACTCGACACATCCCCAAAGGCAAGGGAATTAAAAGCAAAAGTGAATTACTGGGACCTTATGAAGATAAAAAGCTTCTGCACAGCAAAGGAAACAACCAACAAAACTAAAAGGCAACCAACGGAATGGGAAAAGATATTTGCAAATGACATATCGGACAAAGGGCTAGTATCCAAAATCTATAAAGAGCTCACCAAACTCCACACCCGAAAAGCAAATAACCCAGTGAAGAAATGGGCAGAAAACATGAATAGACACTTCTCTAAAGAAGACATCCGGATGGCCAACAGGCACATGAAAAGATGTTCAGCGTCGCTCCTTATCAGGGAAATACAAATCAAAACCACACTCAGGTATCACCTCACGCCAGTCAGAGTGGCCAAAATGAACAAATCAGGAGACTATAGATGCTGGAGAGGATGTGGAGAAACGGGAACCCTCTTGCACTGTTGGTGGGAATGCAAACTGGTGCAGCCGCTCTGGAAAACAGTGTGGAGGGGTTCCTCAGAAAATTAAAAATAGACCTACCCTATGACCCAGCAATAGCACTGCTAGGAATTTACCCAAGGGATACAGGAGTACTGATGTATAGGGGCACCTGTACCCCAATGTTTATAGCAGCACTCTCAACAGTAGCCAAATTACGGAAAGAGCCTAAATGTCCATCAACTGATGAATGGATAAAGAAATTGTGGTTTATATACACAATGGAATGCTACGTGGCAATGAGAAAAAATGAAATATGGCCTTTTGTAGCAACGTGGATGGAACTGGAGAGTGTGATGCTAAGTGAAATGAGCCATACAGAGAAAGACAGATACCATATGGTTTCACTCTTATGTGGATCCTGAGAAACTTAACAGAAACCCATGGGGGAGGGGAAGAAAAAAAAAGAGGTTAGAGTGGGAGAGCCAAAGCATAAGAGACTCTTAAAAACTGAGAACAAACTGAGGGTTGATGGGGGGTGGGAGGGAGGGGAGGGTGGGTGATGGGTATTGAGGAGGGCACCTTTTGGGATGAGCACTGGGTGTTGTATGGAAACCAATTTGACAATAAATTTCATATATTATAAATAAATAAATAAATAAATAAATAAATAAATAAATAAATAAATAAATAAAATGAAATCACCTCTCTCTGTGGAAACACCTTAATGATAATTAACTCCAGAACATCCCAGAAAACTAATGACTAGCTAAGTCAAACCTAACCAACTAACCTAACCATCACTGTCCAAAGAACTCTGATTTTAGGGAAGACAACTACAAGATATTTAACCATATTTTGCCAGGGAACAGGTCTGATCTGACAACCTCTCCGAGTCAAGTCAATTAGAAAGCGTCACTTCCTTTGAATCCACACCTTTGAGGAGTAATTTACAAACAAGAAAATGCATGCATTTTAAAAACATTACTTCTTCATACTCCAACTCTTAGGTCTACTGCTTTGACCTCATATACGTTTCAAAATCGAGCCGTAGCTAGCTAGCTCTTTGGCAAACAGCGAATAGGCTGACCGACCGGAAACGGTCAAGCATAAGCGACTTCATGTGGTTCGCCCTATATAACGAATCAAGGCAATGCAACGAGGGAGGAGTGCAAAAGAATGAGATAGGGTGAGAAAACTAAGAAAAGGAAGTCTTACCGGTCATTCCAATCGTCTCCTCGACGTCTCTCATCTCTTTCGCGAGAACGGTCATAGTCGCTGCGCTCTCTTCTAAACTTGTCCCTGCGCCTTCGGTCGTACTCGTCGTCACTGTCCCCCATGGTGCGGTGTGAGGGGGCCTGGAGCCGGGACGGAGGTGGTCAGGGTGCGGAACAATGACCAGGGCAGGAAAGGACCCAGAGCTGCTCCGGGGCAGCACGCCCGCCTCCCTCCGCAAAGGCCAGCCTTCCACTGTCCCCGCCATCCCAAGCCCTCTTCCCGCGCAGGTGGACGGCTCCGACACTCGCCCCCAGGAACTCCCTGCCCACGCCCGCCCGAACCCCCTCCCTCCCGCCCGCCGCAGCCCCGACTCTCCAGGCCCCGCCCCTCCCCCACCTGGGAGCTTCGCGGCCGTTAGTCTCGCGCTCCCGCGGGCTAGTTTTCCGGGAGACCTGGGCCCGCCTCTCGCCTCGGGCGCGCGACGAGGGCGGCGCGGACGGTGAGAGGGAGACGCGAGGCTCTCAGCGAGGAGGCCGAGGAGACGAGAGGAAAAGTGGGACAGCCGGGGATGGGCGGTCGGCGCGCGCCGCTCGCGCTGCGCCTGCGTCACCGTCGGGACGGGGCCCCAACCACAAAGTAGTCCCCCGCGGCCTGAACTGGAACTTAAAGCACACAGCGAGAGGCTGGGAGCACCGCGGGATGATGGGAAGGGGCGGGGACCGGAAGTCTCGCGTGCTCTCTGGAACGAGAACTGCGCGCGGACGAGAGAAATTACGGGAGCCGAGGTGGACCAAGCGAAACCTCGGCCGGGTTGTAGAGCCTTATGGGCGTGAAGGAGCGCGTCCTTCCGTTGAGGTCGAAGGTCTTTGTCACCCGGATGTGTCCGGGGTCTGAACGAGTTCGTGTCCAGTTGTTGTCCCCCCAGCCACCCTGCTTGGGCGCCTCCTGACCTCATCGGGGCGGTTTTCTCCTCCTGGCGCAGGGCAGGGACTTGGGGAATGCAGGCGTTTAGCGGGGTGGAGCAACCATTTTAAAGCATCTCCCACCATTTTGTGCTGCAGCAGAGAACCAGGCTTTTTGCTGCCTCAGTATGCACCATATGCAAAGCCCTGTGACTGCTGTATCTCAACAGAGGCGCCCGTCTTGTAAGAGAAACCGGCAAATCTGTCTTATCCCCAACCAATGCTTGGTTGGGATAGGCTATAGGTTGAAGTCTTGATCAACAGGGGGAGTCTGGCTTGCCCCAGATTAAATGCATCACCACCCGGGAGATAACACCCAAGTCCTTGTTCAGGGAGTGGAGTGTGAGGCTTAAGAGTAGGAGATGCTGCCTCCCTGGAGCATGCCGCAGCTCACTCCCAGCACGGGGAGAGGGTGTACAGTGTAGTTGCCAAAAACCAGGACTAGGACCAAGAAGACCCAGGCTCTGACCTTGGTACTGCCATTTGGGAATCATGTCATCTGAGATCACTTCTATAAAAACGCAGGGAGGTGCAACAGTTGTGCGTGTGTTAGGCTGCTGTGAGAATCAGATGAGACGACACGCTTCAGTGGGTTTTGTAAACTCTTGAGGGATTATTATTTCATGATTGGAGGAAGAGGAGACAGCATTTGGTGACAAAGTTGTAAGGGTAGATGTCAGGGAGGGTGGGAGAATGCAGCAGGTGCTACTGGGGAGACTCAGCAGTCAGTGGTGACGGTGGCTGAGAGCTCCTGGATGCGCCAGGCACTGCAAGCCTTGCACAAGATGTGCCCATCCAGCGGGTAACAGCCCTGACACTCACCCTCGGAAGAGAGCAGCAGCCCACACTCCTGTTGAGACAGAAGCAACAGCTTTCTATCAGGCCTGGATCCCTGGGTTCTACCATATCCAGCACCCCAGACTCCAAGAACCCCCGCTTCCCCTTGCCCAGGCCCCCTGACCTCGCACTTATAACAGCCAACGTGAAAACTGCGATCCAGAGCAACGATTCGTACGGTCTCCTCCTGACCTGGCTCAGGCATGATGGCCCCACCACATACTGAGCATCGTGGGGCAAACTTCCTGGGTCAGGAGGGAACCAAGGAGGCTGTCAAGCCCCAGGGTTGGAGGGGACTAACCATGGAGCCCAGAGAAGGTAGGATACACGAGGGAACGGGAGAGACCAGGGGTATGGTCTTAGATCTTAGAAAAGAGGGTGATGTTAACAAGAAAGAGACCAGGCCAGGGGTGGGAGACCAGTGCTGGGGCATGAAGGACAAATGGGGAAGATGGGGAAGGTCAGACATCTGAGACAAAGGTGGGAGACCCAGCCTGACCTGTGGAAGTCCTCAATGCAGTGGATCTGGCTGGTGGCATCCACCGTGAAAGGGATGCCATCGAGGCCACGGTGGCACACCACACAGGTAAAGCAGCTAGGGTGGTAGGCCTTCCCCATCGCCCGTAGGATCCGGTCCAGGATGGGTTGGGAGCATGTGGAGCACTTCTCCAGGGTGGCCTAACAGGAAGGAGGGTAGGAAGTTTGGGGCTGGGGAGGCCCGCTGGCCCACCCATCTGTTTATGTAGCCCCCTGCAAGGGATTCATTGAAAAGTGGCCTTGAACAGATCTGCGTAGAAGTCCTAGCACAGCAGCCTCCCAGATAAGTGACTTAGTCTCAGCTTCAGTTTCCTTCGGTAGTCATAGGTGCTCCACAGGGGTGGCGGTGTGGGAATTTAACACATTCCCTTAACTCTAAAATAAATGTCTGGCATTTGTAAGGGACCATTGTCCTTTCCCTCCAGCAGCCAGTATTTAGCGACTTTTATAATTCCTCCCTTCTTATGTGTCAGTTTAGCGCCCCCCCTTTGAGCTGTGTACCTTTTATGGGGCTCGGGCATATGGTCCCCACCTTAGATGGAAGCCTCCTGCCTCCTGCTGTTGACACCCCCAGCCCACCTACTCACCACGTAGCAGCTCTCACAGTACGCCCTCCTCTCCACAGCATAGAAATGCTGGCCCCGAAGCTGGGCCCGGCACGTAGAACACACAAAGCAGCCGACGTGAAAGACACGGTCCAGGGCCACAACCCCAGCCCCATCCCCAACCACATCTTCTCCACAGCCGCCACACCGCCCTGGGGACAAGGAAGGACAAGGTGAGTCAGTACAGAAGAGAAAGGTAGATTCTCTGGCCCTCTGACTCCAGCCCCCTTCCCACCTCGGGTCAGCTCACCAAAGTACTCCCCTGTGGGAGGGTGGTTCATGTCGTGCACCAGCTTCTTGGTCAGCCTCTCAAGCTCCTCTTCAGGAGGCTGGCTCAGGGGGACCTGAGAGGAGGGAATCAGGGGTTCAGCCCTACCTCTAGCTCTCTGTGCTGTCAAACTTCCTGAAGGTGACCAGGCAATTCCACCCAGAAGTCTCATCTGAGAAGGTCTCAGTGCCGGGCCCAGGGGCACCCCTCCAGGAGCCAGTGAACAGCGCTAGCCCTGCCCGCTTATATTTTTTGACCGGCACAGCGTGCTCATGCAGAGCACCAACCCGACAGGCCTCTGACAACAAGGGCATTAGACACCACCCCCGCCCACCCAATCAGTATACAGTTGTCTGTGAGGACCCCAAATCCCAGTTACCCGGGACTTACCTGGGGTCCGTACCTGCCACCTCGTCCTCCTCCTCCGGCCTCCTCTTTACCCCCTGGACCTGGCTCACGGTGGCTCCTATAGCCAGCCCCCCACACTTCACCTCGGCCTGGGAGAGGAAAGTGGGGGCCCGGGAGGGCCCCGGAGGCCTGAGAGGCCCCCCGCCTTGGGGGGCCACAGCCTCTCACTGGTTGTGCCACCTTCACTTGCACGGGGAAGGCAGGACCGGCGGGGGTGCTGGCTGTAGCATAGGAGGCCGGAGTGGGACCCCCATAGGAGGACGCAGAGAGCTGTTGGGGAGGAATCGGAACACCCCCTCCATTCGGCTTCAGGGAACCTGAGCCCGTGCGGTAGGCATGGGGCTGAGGGGGCTCATAAGCCTGGGGAGAAACACAGACCGGGAGTGAGCAGACCCATTCCAGGACGCACACCTGTGGAAGCCCCCGTTTGTGTGGCCCCAAGATAACCACTGGTCTTTGACAAGGGCTCATCCTCAAGAGGTAGACAACCTGGTAGGCTCTGGTGGGCCAGCTTCTTCCACGCTCCTGTGTGTATCACTCACACAGAGAGGGCTGGGCTAGACTGAGAATCTAGAGAAGGGATCAAACTAGGGAGTGGGGAGGAGGGCAGGAGACAAGGAGCAGGGAGGGACAGGGCAGGCCAGTGGGTCACCTGCCGGTCTGACCGCCGTGGGGCATGACCACGACCTCCATCCAGTTCAGCCAGCATGCTGGTCAGCGAATCTATTTCAGCATCCAGACTTCCTGGGCGCAAGGCCCCCCTGTCTTGGGGGAGCCCCTGGGGATGAAGCAAAAGCCGGGAGAATTCAAATCACCTGTCCCGGGTGCCCACACCTCCCGCCCCCCACCCCCCAATTCCGGTTTCTCACCTGTGAGCGCTGGGGTGCTCCATGGCACCCCACCCAGGCTAGCCCCCGATCATCCGGTCCCCCTGGGGCCTGGTAACACTGCTCAGATGGGAGGGGGCAAAAATTGACCCTGGGGTGGGGCTGAAGTGCTGGGGTGAGGGAAGAGAGAGCCAAGGTGGGGATGGGGAAAGAGAGGAGGGTGACACTTCTGGAGGCCGCGCTCTAGGGTCCCTCATCTCCCCTCCCCCCCACACCTGGGGTCCAAGAAGGGAGCGGGAGGAGCAGGAACGGCAGGAAGCCGGAAGAGCTTCAGGGAAGGGGTGGCGGGGACAGGCAGGAGGCAGAAGGCAGAGGTGAGCGAGGAACGGCCAGTGGCGGCCTCAGCGGCGCTGGAGCTGCTTTACCTGCTCCGTGGGCTGGCGGCGGCCCCGGGGCACCTCGGGAGAGTGCTCTTCCCAGAGGGGCTCTGGCAGGCTCCAGCTGCTTTGGGGGGAGCCAGGTGGGCCCCGACATGGCCTGGAACAGGGGACTCCAGACAGCGATCGGCCCCCGTGTAGTCCCAAGCCTCTGGTCTTGACCCCTTCTTCCGTCCCACACCTCGTTTGGGACTCCAGGAAAGAAACTTTTTCTGGCTTTTTTTTTCCCCTTCCTCCCCAATTTTGGGGACAGCCACGCCCCCGGTGACGTCACCGCATTCCTGGGGGAGGGTCACGTGGCCCCCTAGGCCCTAAACCGCCGTCCCTCCCCCAGTCAGCCCCCTCCTGCCGAGCAGGGAGGACTTTCCACGGCAGTCTCCGGTTCTACCAGTGCCCCCAGGCTGGCGCCCCAAGTCTTGCACGTGGCCACCTCGCTGCTGGGACGCTCCAGCGCTGCTCTTTCCCACACTCCCCCATACAGATCTCTCCCTCTTCCGTCCCACCTACGAACCCCCCCCGCCCCCTCCCCCACCCCACCCCCCCCCCCCCCGCAGCAGTATTCGGCCAGCCCATAGTGTTTTGGTCTTTTATTCACGTTCAGCGGTTAGAAAAATAAAACAACAAAAACATCACAACCTCAGCGGTCTGTGAATCTGTTGGGCAAGGGGAAACTGAGGTAGCCTAGAGTCCAAGCAGAGACCCAGCCTCCATCAAGGCACCGGTGAAGGAAGGAGGCCAGTGGGGAAGACTGCTGGCTTCCTCCCCCAGCGTGGCAGGGACGGGACGCCCCAGCCCAGGATCCCCTAATACTTCCCCTGGGAAGCTCCCGTGTGTGGAGCAGGCCGGAAGGCTGCCCTTCCCCTTCACGTCCACTAACCAAGGCGGGTCGCTGGACCTGCGCACTCTGCTTCAGGACCCGGGCATCAGAGATCAGTGCAAGTGACCGGGGTGACGCCATGAATGAGCAGTGTGGGGCCCAGGTCACGGGTCAGAATCTCCAGCAGCGCCAGGTAGCGAGTGTAGCGGGCAGGATCAGCTGGCGGCCGAGGCAGGTACAGGAAAGTGAGGGCCGTGGCAGGCCCGCCCTCGCCATCCCCACCCTCAGGCCCACCGGGCCCTTCTCCTCTGCTGCGCCCCTGCTGGGCCCGAACCAGGGCGTTGGCGCTGCCTGCCAGGGCCTCTGCCTCGGCATCTCCCCGCCTGCCATTCACAAAGTCCCCTTCCTCCTCCTCCCCAGGCTCCCCAGACCCAGCCCCCTCGCCCCACACCACCTCCTGTACTTCAGCCCTGATTCTCAGCTGGCTCAGCAGTGCCCGCAGCCGCCCCTCGGCCGCCCCGGGGGCCTCTCGAGGCCCCAGGCACAAGAAGATCCGGAGCCGGGCACTGTGCCAAGCAGGCACCATGCCCAAGATGGTTGCCATCTGCAGTAGGAAAAGGCCGCACACGTCCACATAGCCGGGCCCGCCCCGGGGCCGCAGCAGGTTGAGGGGCCACACATCCACGTGATGCGGCTGGGAGGTGCCCCCAGACCCCCGGCTCAGCCGCTCAGGGGGCAGGGCCCCACAGGCCCGGGCCAGAACCACATTCTTGTTCATCTTGAGGGCGTCTGCCACCGTGGCCACATAGTCCTGGGGACTGAGAGCCCGGGGGCTCCCGGGAGCCCGGGGTGGAGGGAACAGGGTGCTCAGGGCTGGGGACCCGCCCTCCTGGGTGCCATCAGCAGCCTCGGAGAAAGCAGGGTCTGTCAGGAAGTGGTCCTGGGGTGCAGCATCATCGTAGAAACCCAGGACCAACGTGTTGGGCTTCATGCCACCTGGGGGCAGAGAGGAGGAGGTGGGAAGGAACCAACAGGAATCAGATTCACGGGCTGAGTTTACACCACGCTAATGCGCGCCCACTCGTACACGCCGGCAGCACCACACGTCAGCCATCAGGCATGGCATTCGCCTCGTGCTTGGGCTCTCCAGGCAACACTATGCACGTTTGCATAACGACTTTTCCTTTTCCCAAACGCTCTTGCATGCGTTTATTTGTTGCACCTCCGTGACTAATCTCCCCACTTAAGTGGGCAAAGTTCGCCTTAGGATTCTTCTAACTAACGAGCACTTCCGGTACTCGGCAGTAGGAGGCCTCCACTGCAAGCTTCTAGCTAGCAGCACACCTTTTTCATGATGGGAGATGAGAGTCTGAGTCTACTGGGCAGACCACACCGCCCTGAGTAGTCAGTAGTCAAGTTCGTGGGCTCCATCCCCAGGGAAACAGCACCTCAGACTCTGCTGGGGGGTGATGAGAACTGGCCCGATCTGTTTCTACTACTACTGCAAAGCCCTAATGATGGTGAGTCCAAAGCAAGATCCCTGGACAAAAAACAGCTACCATCTGCGCACTAACGAAGGGCCAGGGCCCGCTGAAAGCACTTTGTGTTTTAACTCGTGAAGCAACACCAGGAGGTAGGGGCCATTTACTCACCCCTCTCACAGGTAAGCAACCTGAGGCACAGAGCGGTGAAGTCACTTGCCCCAAGGCTCACAGCAGGTGGATACCGGGTCCACAGGCAAACACAAGGCACCCAGCAGCAGAGGCCACCCTCTAAGTCTCTGAACCCGTGTGTGAAGTGAATACAGTGCCCCAGGTTCCTGCTGACAGCTCCTGATTTTTCCATTTTTGAACCAATGTGAAACTGGATAATCTCCCCCCATCCCCCCCACCCCCGCCCTTCAACAGGGCTGAGTTTACAGAAAACTTCTGAGATCTTGTCTAAGGCTTTTCCTCATGAAACAAATGGGTGGCTCAAAATCCACCAGTAAATCAAGTTCTGCATGTCAGGAGGACTTAACTATTTCGAGGAAATCCTTCCCCTTCATTGCAATCGCTCTCCTCAGGATAAATTTCGTATAGAAGTAGTGGTCTCCTGGCACAGGTTCCCCCACAAAATGTGGGGCTGAGGAGAGACCAGACTCTCAGATGCTCCAGGGACTGTCTCATAATGCTTGCCAACAGCCCCCAAACGCTTGAACTTTAGCCAGATCTAAACGGAGAATGGAGCATGTGCCCAGAGAGGGGGCTGACACCCCCTAGGATTGAGAAAGAAGGAGGCAGTTCAGCCCAGATTTGGAGGAAGCCGGGGCGTAAGGCTGAAGGCCTTCGCACTAAGGCAGAGTAACAAGGCAGAGACTCTTCCACTGGCTCGGGAAGCTTCAGCCCCACTCACCCTCTGCATCCTCTGTGGTCTCCGGAGGCCATGTCACACCAGCCCTTCCTTCTCCACCCCCTCTAAGGCCCAGCTGAGTATACCATCTTGTCACTAGCCACATCAGCGCATAGCGGTCTTGAAGTGGGATGATTAGAAACCATCTGCCCTAGATTTGATGGAGCAGCCCCCTTGCCTCAAGTAATTCTCCCATTGTCCCCAGGAACACAGCATGCTCTTCAGAGCTTGTACCCCAACTTTTGGGTCAGAAAAAAAGAAATGTCAGTGGCACCCATCGCCAGCCCTTAAGCATCTCCTCCAGGACCTTCTCACACACCATCCGGTATCTTTGAGTTGAGCCCCGCGTCTTATCTGCACTAGACTGTGAGTCTGCAGTCTGTGGTTTACTCTGGGGGATGGTAGCGGAGATTAAAAGGGGCCACAGAGGGGGCCGAGGGGACCCGGGGAGAAGTAGCTCACCAAGGCCGGAGATCCGCAACAGATGCTGAGCTCCCTGGCGCACGGAGGGCGAGAGGGTGAGGTCCACGAAGGCCTTCACTTGGGCTCTGTCCACCAGGCTGAGCCATGCCCCGTACTGGGGCTGCACAGGGTCCGAGGGCAGGCAGTCTGCAGAGAAGGGAGGTAGTAGATGTGGGCCAAACCCATGTACCTTCTCCTCAAATCCAAATCCCAAATGGGCCAAAGAAAACAGTCTGGGCAGGGCTCGGGCTGGTTGGAAGGGTCGTCAGGGAAGAAGCATGAGGCCTCTGAACCCAAAGACCACGAAGAATGTCTGAAACGTGAGGGAGGAAGAGGCTGGGAAGGGAATAGAGGGCCACTCACCAAGGTCTCCCAGGGTGACGTGGCCCAGGACATAGAGGCCCCCCTTCTTGAGCTGGTTGGCCAACCGCAGCAGAGGCAGGGCGCCCCGGGGGTTCCCCACCAGTAGCAGCAGCTGGGGCCGCCAGAACTTCACGTGGTCCTTCCGGACATCCAGCCGGAGCAGGTATTTACGTACCTGGGACCAGGGGTGAGGTGCGGAGAGGAAGGGCTCAAGAGGGCAGCCCCCACTCACCACCTCTCGGACAAGAACCCTGATTCCGGCCACGGCAGAAGGAGGCCTACTTGGAGCGGGATGGGGATCCCAGAGTGCCTCCCCCCTCCCTACCCTCCTCCAAGCCCCCCAACCTGGTGGAAAAGCAAGGCCTGGCTGACGTAGCCCCAGCTACTGGGGCCTCCTCGAGCAGTGAGCAGGGCGGAAAGAAGGCCCATGAGAAGCAGTGAGCCGCCGGCGGCCCCGGGGCTGATGAGGAACATCATGAGCAGACAGGAGGCCACCCCCAGCAAGCAGGTGTGCCAGGAGAACAGGCTGAAGGTGGGGCTGGGGTGGGGGAGAGAAGGGAGGGCATCAGGGCCTGCCATGGCCTCCATCTCCAACCTCGGTCCCCTGGACTGAGCCCTTCCCACGCCTCCCCCCTGGTCTCTGAGGACACAGGCCACTGCTCCACTCACCGGAAGTTAGGGGCCGAGGCCCACTCCAGGCTCAGACAGGACAGGTCCACCGCAGCATAGGCCACCAAGTAGAAGACGGTGACCACAGCGGCCAGCGTGTTCAGCTTCCCAGCCAAGAGCACCAGCTACACAAGGACCGAGAGGCTGGGCATGCACGCACCCCCCCCACCAAATGCCAATGCATCCTGCCTTTTCGTTCACTCTCCCAGCCCAAGCCCAAGCCCCTCCTGGTCCTGGGAACAGAACCAGAAGGAGCCCAGGGGAAGGGGAAGGACAGCCGGAAAGAAGGCTTACCTGCACTAGGCCCCAAGAATAGAGCACAGCCCCCCAGGGGTTCCCTGTTCGGGACACGACCTTGGCCGGCGCCAAGATCACTCCTGTGCAAACAGAAACACCGTGGCGGACACATCAGCCCAGGGCCAAGCGGAGAGAGAGACAGACACGGGAGGGTGTGCTCAGAGCCGGGCGAGGAGCAGGGGGCGGCGCACCAAAGAGGTCATCTTGAGCCAGAGCGTGGAGGATGCGGGAGGCCCCGATGAGGGAGCTCATGGAGGCCGAGAGCGATGTGGCGTAGATACCAATCAGCACCAGTGGGGGCCACAGGCTGATGGCGCGAAAGAACCCATAGTCCTCCTGCAGCAAGGTCCTGGCGGGAGGGAAAGGAGGATGCAGATAACACAGGTGCATCTAGGGCCTCCGTGAGCAAAGTGCTCTGACTCTTCGTGAGGTCAAGAACTGGGTATTCCTGGGGATTCTCAACTGACCCAGGCTCAAAGGCCATTGTAATACATCATGTGTGCCCGGAGGGGAAAGACATGGTATTCACTGGTTGATCTTTGGGCTGCTTTGGATTTAATCACGTGGTGGACATTCCCAACGGTGTATGCACAAGAAACCAAATATTTATGGAAATACGCATCGAGAAGCAGCTATCCCCCATCCCCCAAAACCAAGTGCTTACAACAGTCCCAGGGACACAGCAAACTCTGGCTACAGGCTGGCTACCACCAATTACCCGGCTGTCCCCATCAGCGGCGGCCGCTCCTTCTCTCTCCCAGAGGGAGAAACAGTCTCCGTTTTCCCTGCACCCCAACAATGGGGGTACCTGCCCCCCCTCGGCCTGTGCTTCCCTTGGTGATCCAAGGGTGGCAACCTTGTTCTGCGGCCCCATTCCACCCCCCTCAAGGGCCAGGCCAGGCACCTGTCACAGGTGAAGCTGGAGAGGAAGAAAAGCAGGGTGTAGATGAAGAAGGTGTAGGCGACAGCGACAATGGTGCCCAGGGGAATGGCCCGGCTGGGGTCCTTCAGCTCCCCTGGAGAGAGAGGGGCAGAAGGGGAGACATCAGCCATCTACCATCCCTTACATTCCTGAGCCCTCAGCGCTCCCACCAGGGCACAGGGTGGCAGCCCTACACCCCCAGGGGGCAGCAGGCAGGGACCCTCACCTGACATGTTGGCCCCCGCCATGATGCCCGTGCAGCCATTAAAAAGGACAGCAAAGACGCTGGCGAAGTTCATCATGGCCCCCGTGGTATAGTCCTTGGAGTAACCAGCTGAGAGATGGTTCCCAGGGAGGGGAAGGCGTCAGTACCCCTCATAGGGACCCAGGCATGTTGGCCCCGCCACCTTCTCCTCACCTGTCACAAACAGCCCACCCCAAGACCCCAGCCCTGACCCATCACAGCTCCTGGCTCAGCTGGCCTCATCACTCCCCCCCCCACTCTCCTCACTCCTCCCTCTACACCTTTGCCGTTGCCCCTTCCTGAGACACCGTCCCTCTCGCTCCTACCTGAATTCCCCAATACACCTCGGGCCACCTCCCAGCTCTCCCTGCTCGCCCCCAGACCTCCTCCCAACTCCTCTCCTGATTCCCATCTATTTGAACCACTTTGGTTTTACTGTGCTGTTTAATTGTTTCCTGAATGCACATTTTATCTTTCCAACTAAAAAAAGTTCCTCTAAGGCAGGAACGGTCTCGTGGTCACTCTCACGCCCCACTGGGCCAAGCATACTAGACAGATCCTGAATAATCTGCGCTGTTCTGAGATCTGCCCTCCTGCCCCTGATTCTCTCTGGCATCTGTTCTCATCCAGGGCTTCCAAGGGCCTGCCTCCCCCCACATGCTTGCTCCTTGTCCTGAGAACCGTCACCCCTGTACCCAGCTCACCACCCAAGTTGGCCTTCAGGGTGCTGCTGTTGAAGCCAGTGAAGTGGCCAACCTGGGGCGGCAGGGAGGAGCCATTGGGGCCAGGCCGAGGGGTCAAGGGGATGCTCCTGGGTCCCACAGCCACAAAGCTGACCAGCACAGAGGCCAGGGATCCAGAGACCAGCAGGAATGTGAGGAAGGAGGCTCGGGCATAGAGGCCAGCCCCCAGTGTGCAGACCCCACCCACAAGGCCCAGCAGCAGGGAGCCATAGAGCAGGTTCCAGCCGTAGCCCTGGGGCAGGACCTGAAGCCCACTGGACCTTGCGGAGTCTACAAAGAGGAAGGAACAGGGTTAGAAGACAAGACTCCCCAGGAGAGATCCCACCCATGAATCAAAGCAGGAACAGACCCCCTCTTTGGCCCACCTCCCTACTCATCCAGGGCTTCCAAGGGCCTGCCTCCAACACTATCCCCAGACACTATCTTTCCCACCTCCCTACTCAACTGTACCCCAGCATCTTACCCCTCCCTGGTAGATACCACCAATCTTGCTCTGTTGAATTTAGGGGTATTAGCCTGGCCTCTCCAACTAGATGGTAAGCTGCCTGTGGGCCAGGACAATCTCTCAGATGTCTAAGGCTGGGAACATAGTAGGAGCTCAAGAAAGCCAAACTAATAGACCACTTTGCCCCTCTTCTAGAGAGGCCTCTCACCCTCGTGATCCCCGAATCCCAGACCCCGCAAACCCACAGAGCTCCCTGGCACACAGACCAGCCCCGAAGACATCTAGCACGGCCTCCACCAGCCCCAGCAGGGAGACAGCACAGCCACAGACGTTAGCCAGGTAGAACATGAGGCCGATGCTGCCCCCAACCTCAGGCCCCAGGGTACGGCTGATCATGACTAAAAGTGGAAGCAGGGGGTGAGTGTTAAGGGAAAAGAAAGTGAAATGGAGCAGGAGGAAGGGTCCGGGCACAAAGCACACTGCAGCCCTGTCTCCCGGCACACACTGGGATTGTCCCCAGCGTTAATCTGTCCAGAGCGGTCACACCCAAGCCACGTGGCTTTGCAGTGCGCCACTAATACTCTTGAACTCCGGTTTCCTCATCTGGAAAATGAACTATCTAATTGACAAGACTGTTGGGGGAATCAAAAGGACGGCTGGGAAGACACCTGATAGACTGGAGAGTAGCAGTAAGATACGTGGAAAGGCCATGTTGGTCACCTTCCCCATATCAGCCCACCTGCTGAACATGCATTAGAACCTGCCTCCCTCTCGCCCTGCCCTTGCCCCTCCTCCTCCCTACAAGACAGAAGAGCCCAGACCCCAGTCCATCAACATTGGAGGATACAGTAGGCTCCACCCCCCCGCACAGCTCCGTTGGTGGCGATGGCACAGACAGAGAGGACGGTGAGCGCCAGGATGAAGTAGGCAACCAGGAGCATGGCCAAAGCCTGCAGCAGCCCAGCATGGCCCACCACGAACCCTGGGACAGGAGTGGCAAAGCAGGTCAGAAGGTGGCTCATGCGTCCCCACACCACACTGGTCATCAGTTACCTCCAGGGCAGAGCTCAACACAGGGCCATGGGGAGCCCTCTCCCCAAGCCTCCCATCCATCTACTTCTCCCGGGACCCTTCCCCAAACTCTTCCCAGTCCCACCCCTCCCCCACCCCCCCCTGCACCCCAGAGCAAGCCCCACCACCCCACTTACCAATTCTCAAAAAGACAACTATACTGAACATGGACAGGACCGTGGGCACCACCACACCCAGGAAGGTGGAGAGCTTCCGGGCAGATGCCCCTCCAGGACCCCCGGCCCCATTGGCAGAGAAGGCAACCCCCTCATCTCCCAGGAGCCGGTAGGCCAGCAGAGGAGAATTCTCGCTGGCCATGGTGGAGAGCAGACAGAAGATGCCACCAATGGGTTATGAGGCCTGCAAAAGACAGTGTTACTTAATGGAAAGCAGCTCCACGGAGCCCCTCAAAAACACCTCTAACCGAACACCTGGAAACCTCCCCAAAAGGAAGAGCTTCAAGAAACACACACACACACACACACACACACTCACTCACCAGCAACTCAGAGTTCCTGGGGAGCAGACTGGTCCTTGCCACTTCCCTGGGCAATGGCAGATTCCACACCCTCAGCATTTGGGCACCAAGTCCCCTCCCAGCTCCTGGGGGCCACCCTTCCCCCAAATCCGGAAGACTAGGGATGGCAATTGTTCTGGGAAGAGGCAAAGATACTCTCCCTTTTCAACTAACTAGCACTATAAGAGGAAACAAATCCCCCAAAAGGGAAGTGAGTTACCGGCAGGAAGCCCTCCTCACCCCCTCCTCCGAAGTCCTGAGCTGTCCCCATCCTAACTCCCCCAAGCAATCACCTCACCTAAGGCAAAGAGAAATCTCCAAATCTCCCATTGCCCCGCCCTCCATCAATCCTCTCCTTCAACCCATTTCAAACGAGCTCCTCTCCCCCCAGCCTCACCAGATTCCTCCCACCCACACAAGGCGCCCTCCAAACTCGACCAACCCAAACACACCCCTCGACTACCAAAACAAAGACACAGGCCAGCAACACAAGGTGGGTCTTCCTCCCCGCCCCGACACCGGTTCCTGCCCACTTTCTCCCGGGGCCGGTTGGAGGGGGCCGAGATCCGCGGCTCCCGGGCCAGGCGCATCCCCACAGCCCGAGTGTGGCGGGGCGCTCACTCACCCGCCCGGAGGACGCAGCCGCCCGGGGGAGGGGGGGATCCCCGAGAGCCGGAGGGGTCGGCTACGGGCCGAGGGGGCGCGGGTGCCGGAAAAGCCAGCTGCAGCTACCGGGATGCCAGGCCCGGAGCCCGCCCCCCCCCCAGCCCGCGCGCCCCATTGGTCCCGGCGCCCAGCCCCGCCCCGTGGGCGCGCCCCCGGGGAAGCCCCTCCCCCCTCGGGCGCCGGGGGCCGGCGCTGCTCCCGCTCCACACGCGCCTGGGATACTGCCCTGGGTCGCCCCTCAGGGATGCGTCTCCGGCAAGGTGTAGGCCACGGCCCCTAAAGCGGCCCATCACCCCCGTGCAAACAGGCACCCTTTATAAGGGCGGGAGCCCACTCCGAGCTCGCGGAGACGCCCGGAGGCGCCACCACGGAAAGGGGCGTGCGGCGACGGCGGAAGACAGCTGCAGGTGGGCGGGGATGTGACACCTGGCCCAGGTGCGTCGCCGGGAATGCGGGGCCGCGTCGCTCGGCGCCTTCCGGAGTCCTATTCCTCCGGCCTCTCGAATCCCTGGAATGTCTCTGGATACGGGCCTCAGCCCTCACCCCCGCGGAGACCCGCCCCTCACGCCTGGTCCATCCCAACCTGCTGCGCTCTCCGCGTCCGCCATCGGAGGGAGCCATCGGCCGCTGGTCCGGGAGAGCCCTGGCTGCGCCGGCCACCGTCGGTCCGCAAGGTCCTCCTGCCGCCTTCCAGCCTCCCTGCAAGGTGTCGTCCCCTCTAACAGACATGACAGGACTTGTGAACCTCCGGGAGATGGGACCTCCTCCCCTCCTCACTCTTTACAGTTACCATCAACAGTAGCACCACCTGGTAACGTTTCCTCATCTATAAAACAGGGATTAAATAGAGCCCTGCCTGCACGAGGTTGCTGCGAGAGGGTTGGATGAACTGACCGACACTCGAAAACAATGCCGAAATGTTCCGTAAGTTATTTGCACGTCGTGCTACGTTATATATGCATAAGCACTCTGTGAGGTAAGTACTTCTTAGGGAAGCTGAAGCTGGGAGAGCTTTCGTAATCACTTGCTAAACTTTGACATAGTCCTTTGTGGCTCAGGAAATGAACAGCGCTTTTAGGGTCACTGGCCTTTGGCTATAGATTCTCTGCAACATGTCCCTAGGAGAGGAACGGGCTTAAAGCAGCCCAAAGGTTGGCTTTGCCAGGGAGAGGTCTCATGAGCAACTGAACTGTGGCATCTTCAGTGGTCATCGCTGCTAACCATAACAGAGTTTGGCTCGTGGGTCTCTCCAGCACCATCCTGTTGCAATTTTTGATGATTTCAATATCCGTACTGATGAGACTTCCAATATCCGGGCGTGGCAGTTGCTTGAACACAGATCTGCATAGATCTCACGCTCCACGTGGCTGTGCCCAGATGTTGTCCTTGCCAGTAAATAACTGCAGGCCCTCCATCTTTCCATTCACCTTTTCTGGTATGCCTCCTAAGGGGGGGGGGGGGAATTAATCTGACACTTGTTAAAATGGTAAGGAAGACTTTATTCAGGACCATTCCAGTAGGTGTCAGAACTGTCACAATAGGGGAGAGAGTTGGGGCTCTACAGCAAAGGCAGCTGGGCATTTCTAGCCAACAAGCAGAACGAGGGAGTCAGCGATGGGAAATTACAAAGAGCATGGGGGGGTTCTAGCTAAACAGACTTAGGATTCTTGCTGAAGGCAGGCCAGGGTGATCAGATATCAAGTATCAAGGGTGGGAAGATTCCCCCTAAACTAGGCCAGGCGAGGCAGGCCCAGCAAGGATGGGGGCCAAGTCTAAAGAGGGCTCAGCTCAGGGAAGCCTGACTGAAGTTTGGTCAAGGAAAGGGTCTTTGTCATGCCTTGACCCCAACAATCCTCCACCTCACTGCACCCCAATCCACTGATCCTGCCCTCTTCCCAGTCCCCCACTCACTTCCCTTCTTATCCAGCTTAAAGTTCATGGTCAGTGAAAAGCTCTCCCTTGTCCCTCTCGCACTTTATTAACCTCCTGGCAAAACCACAGCCCAGGTAAATGCAACTCCCCGTGCAGCTTGAACCTGCCCAAGCAGCTAAATGTGGCTGAAGAAAACATCCAACTATGGGAGCTCATCTCAAATTCATGACCATGAACCTCAAGTGTGCCCTCATGCTGCCCAGCACTCAGATGAGATTTCTCTAGTCTAGTCACTCTCCTGCACTCCTAGAGGACTTATATCCTCACCCCTCTCTGTCCAACCCTCTGTGCTTCCTGTACAGCTCCTCAGCACCATCTCACTTCCCAATTCGGCGAGAAAACAGAAGCCACCAAGAGACTAAAAGCTCCTAATCCACCACTACGCTCCGCTGTGCCCTCCTCCTGTCACTAGTGATGAACTCATCATGCTCCCAGCTAAGGTCAACCCGCCACTACATCCCATTTCATCATCTTGTTTTCTCTTTTCATTGGCTCATTCCCACAGATATACAAATATGCTTTTTTTCCCCGTCTTGTCTTAAAAAGGAAAAAAAAATCTTTTTTGAATACACTGTACTCCCCCATTATCGCTCCATTTCTTTGTTGTTCTATATAGCAAAACTCCTTAAACAAGTTGTCTATACTAGCTGTTTCCAATCCCTCCTCACATTTATTACTTTTTTAATTTTTTTTTATTGTTGAGAGAGAGAGAGCAGGGGAGGGGCAGAGAGAGGGGGGCAGAGGATCCAAAGTGAGCTCTGCACTGACAGCAGAGCCTGATGTGGGGCTTGAACTCACGAGCCGAGCCATGAGATCATGACCTGAGCCAAAGTCGGACACTTAGCCCTAAGCCACCCAGGCTCCCTCTCACATTTTTTTCTTTTAATGTTTTTTTAATATTTATTTATTTTTGAGAGAGAGAGAGAGAGAGCAGGGGAGGGGCAGAGAGAGAGGGAGACACAGAATCCGAAGCAGCTCCAGGCTCTGAGCTGTCAGCACAGAGCTTGACATGGGCTCCAACCCACAAACTGAGAGATCCTGACCTCAGCCAAAGTGGGAAGCCCAACCTACCCAGCCACCCAGGCGCCCCTAGTGGATTTAAAAAGAAATGTGAAGATGGGATGCCTGGGTGGCTGGGTAGGTTGGACATGCGACTTTGGCTCAGGTCAGGATCTCTCAGTTTGTGGGGTTGAGCCCTGCGTCCAGCTCTGTGCTGCCAGCTCAGAGCCTAGAGCCTGCTTCGGATTCTGTGTTTCCCTCTCTCTCTGCCCCTCCCCTGCTCGTGCTCTGTCTCTCTCTCTCAAAAATAAACATTAAATATAAATAAATAGATAATAAAAGTAATAAAATAATAACAACAAACCCACTAAATTTAGGCTTTTGCCCCTCAGCAAAAACAAAACTGCCCATCAAGTCACCTGTGACTTCCACTCTGTCAATCCAAGGATTGCTGCTTAGTCCTCATTTTACTAAACCGTCATCAGTTGACATGCAGGCATACCTCGTTTTATTGCCCCTTGCTTTATTGCACCTCACAGATACTGCATTTTTTTTATACATTGAAGGTTTGTGGCAGCCCTACATGGAACCAGTCTTTTGGCACCATTTTTCCAATAGTATTTGCTCACTTCATGCCTGTCACATTTCGGTAATGCTCACAGTATTTCAAACTTCTTCATTATTTTTATATTTGTTAGGGTGATCTGTGGTCAGTGGTTGCAACTCACTGAAAGCTCAGATGGTCAGCAGTTTTAAACAATGAAGTCTTTTTTAATTGGGGTGTGTACATGGATTTTAGACATAATGCTGTTTCACACTTAATAGATTACAGTGCAGTGTACCCGTGGCTTTTATGAGCACTGGGGACCAAACAATTCATTTGACAGGCTTTCTTGTGATATTCACTTTAATTGCAGTGGTCCAGAACCAAACCTGTACTATCTCTGAGGTATGTCTGCATTTGATTACCATCTTCTCCTCCACCACTTTCCTCTTCTTCTAGGAGACCACACTCACGCATTTCCTCCTGCTCGGTCTCTTTGGCTTCCTCCTCTCTTATCTTAACTCTGGAGCATTCCTAGATGTTGGAGGCACAGCCACAAGGCACTGTGGACTGGAGACTCCACCAAAGACCAGAAGCTCGGTCCTCAGACTTCTTTTCACCATTTACACTCACTCCCTCAGTGACCACTTCTAGTCTCAATGTCTTTTTTTTTTTTTAATTTTTTTTTCAACGTTTATTTATTTTTGGGACAGAGAGAGACAGAGCATGAACAGGGGAGGGGCAGAGAGAGAGGGAGACACAGAATCAGAAACAGGCTCCAGGCTCTGAGCCATCAGCCCAGAGCCCGACGCGGGGCTCGAACTCACGGACCGCGAGATTGTGACCTGGCTGAAGTCGGACGCTTAACTGACTGCGCCACCCAGGCTCCCCTAGTCTCAATGTCTTAAATACCATCACTATGATGGTGTAGCAAGGGTGTATCTCCAGCCCAGATCTGAGCTCCACACTGTATGTCCAACAACACACTGACATCTCCACTTGGACTTCAAACAGGCAGCTCAAACTCTGTATATTCCAAAATCAAACGCCTAAACTTCCTCCCACAACCTACTCCTGTTATGGTCTTCCCACCTTTCCATTTGCTTAGGTAAGAAACCTTGGGGTTATGCCTTCTCTCACATCCCACATCCAACCCATCAGCAATTCCTTTTGCCCCTACTTTTAAAATACTACCAGTGTCCAACCACATGTTATCACCCTACTCCAAGCCACCATCATCTCTTAACCTGCATTATGGCAACACCCCCCCTAACTGGTTTCCTGTTTCTGCCCTTGTTCCTGCAGTCTATTCTCAAAAGAGCAGTTAGAAGGATGCTGTTAAGGGGGCACCTGGGAAGCTCAGTCAGTAGAATGCACGACTCAATCTCCGGGTTGTAAGTTTGAGTCCCATGTTGGGTGTGGAAATTACTTAAAAATAAAATCTTTTTTTTTTTTTTTTTTTTTAAAGGATGCTATTAAAGCAAGAATCAGTTCGTGATGCTTCTGTTTTCAAAACTCTCCAATAGGGGCGCCTGGGTGGCGCAGTCGGTTGAGCGTCCGACTTCAGCCAGGTCACGATCTCGCGGTCCGGGAGTTCGAGCCCTGCGTCGGGTTTTTTGCTGACAGCTCAGAGCCTGGAGCCTGCTTCCGATTCTGTGTCTCCCTCTCTCTCTGCCCCTTCCCCGTTTATGCTCTGTCTCTCTCTGTCCCAAAAATAAATAAACGTTGGGAAAAACAAAAAACAAAAAACAAAAAAACTCTCCAATAGTGACACCTGGGTGGCTCAGTCGGTTAAGGCTTCCACTCCTAGTTTGGGCTCAGGTCGTGATCTTAAGATTTGTGAGTTCAAGCCCTGCATGGGGCTCTGCTCTGATGGCTCAAAGCCTGCTTAAGATTCTCTCTCTCAACATAAACTAAAAAATAATAATAATAAAAATAAAAAATAATCCTCCAATAGTTTCCTATTTTTGCCATTGTAAAAGACAAAAGCTTTAATAATTAGGATAACATACTTAACTCATGATTCATCAACTATAGTCCTACTACAAAGTTTATGCCCATTGCCTTAGTGTAAATGTTAATAGTGTTCCTTTGGCTCAGAATTGAGCCGGAGTGGTCTATGTATTTAATGGCCACTCTATCCCTGTAGCCCTACCCAATCTGCATCCCACCCCACTCTCCTCATCTCCTTGCCCAGCCTCCAAGAACGCACAGTGGCCCACAGGGCATGAGCTTCCTTGGTGTTCTGGACGCAAATTTTGACGTCTTCTTGAAATCTCCTCCACCAATCTCATTTAAATTTTTTTTTTCAACATTTATTTATTTTTTGGGACAGAGAGAGACAGAGCATGAACGGGGGAGGGGCAGAGAGAGAGGGAGACACAGAATCCGAAACAGGCTCCAGGCTCTGAGCCATCAGCCCAGAGCCCGACGCGGGGCTCGAACTCCCGGACCGCGAGATCGTGACCTGGCTGAAGTCGGACGCTTAACCGACTGCGACACCCAGGCGCCCCTCCACCAATCTCATTTAAATTGAACCACACCCTTCATCCCATCCCCGTTTTTTTTTTCTCCATTGCACTAACACCATCTAATATACGTCATATATTTGTTTATCTTGTTCACTGCCTGCCTAGTTCCAAAAAAAAGTCAAGCTCCGCGAAACAGGAACTTTTGTTTTCTTCGCTACTGTAGCTCTGCCGCTTTATTAGACTGCTAGACAGTCGCCTGCACGGGTTGGGAAACTTGCTCCTCACGTGACTGCACCGGGCGCCACCCGCCTGCTGGGAAGGGAAGATGGCTGCGCCCAGGGTGGCCTCAGAGAGAGGGCAACCAACGAGAGGGCGTCGGCTCGCTAGAGCGTCCACGCCTCGCCTAAGTCGGCGGTTGCGTCCTGGGAAGGCGCGAATTCGGGGACTAAGTGCTGGTTCTCCTCCCCACCTTTTTTTTTTTTTTTTTTTT
>NW_024412447.1:7649236-7663399 GCF_014898765.1 Herpailurus yagouaroundi | reverse complement strand
TTTTTTTTTTTTTTTTTTTTTTTTTTTTTTTTTTTTTTTTTTTTTTGAGGAGAAAGGCATTAGCTCATTCTCGGAGATGCTTGGTGTGGCTTGACTGCTGCTTCCCCACTGCTTGGGATCGCTGTCATCCGAGGCGTGTAGGACGAGGTTCTGGGATTCAATATCTGGGTTTTTCGCCCCTGGTGCAAGCTCCTCGGTCAACCTATTAAGTGACCTCACAGTGTCAGTCCAGCCTCCAGTTCTGGGCACCGTCGAACACACCCGGACTGCCTCTCGGGGCCAAGGACGTCTAATCCACTCCGCAGGTGCCCCACTCAGAGTTCAGGCCCTAAATGTGAATTCCCTGGCGATCCACAATCCCGCCCGCCCCCCCCCCCCCCCGCCGACCCCGCAGCGCGGGGTGAGCTCCCCAGGATTAAGTCTCGTGAATCCGTACCCCCTCCCCCAGGCCCCAGGGGCAGATGAGCCCTTGGCCACCGCCCCTGCAATTTCCTGCAGACCCAGCAAACAAAAGGCTCGGGAAGAGAGGCGAGGCTGAGCGGGCGCCCTTCCTGCAGGAACAGCTGATGGAGCAAAATGGTCCAGGAGGGAGCGGAGGGGAGGGATGAAATTCCAGGATTCCTGGAGGACCAGAGTGGGAGGCCAGACCCCTGGATCCCGAGAAGGGAGGGAATCCAGCGAAGTGGACGTGGAGGGCCCCGGGCAGGACACCTGAGTTTCCTGGGCTCTGCCAGATCCCAACTGCCCTAGCGGGGTTGATGTCAACTTTTGGGAATGGAGGGGGGGGGGGACAGTGCAGTTCAGGTGAGCTCTCAGACCCACAGGCTGGAATGGGGGGGGGGGGGCGCTGGGAAAGGCCTGAAGCCCTGCGTCATGTCCTCTGGGGCCCAACCTACCTCCCCCTGGCCCGACCTGCTACCCTCTGTGCTGGCCCCACCCAGGCCTGGCTTCCTGCTTCTCCCCAGGCACAAAGCTTTTTCTGCTAAGCTTCATGAACCAGCACCCCCACCCCTCGCCCCCAGGGTCTTCTTGTCCCTTCTGGACCCTAGTAGCCTAGCCCCCCAGCCACTTATATTCCCTCCTAGAGCCAATGCCCCTGCCCCCCATTCCTGTCAAGGACACAATGGTAAGGGAAGGGCCACGTTCTGTGGGTGGGGGGATGCTGGCATGGAGAGGGGGCTTGGCCTCATATCCTGTCAGGCTGCCAAGGGAAGAGAGGAAACAAAAGACTTCCCAGCTGGGACAATGAGCCTCCCGATACCTCTCCTCCCCTGCTACCACTCCTCCTCCACCTCTCCCTTCTAGCTCTAGTCTTCAGCTCCTTCCCCTCCCTTCTCACCAATTTCTTACCCTCTGGTAGCCTTAGCTTCCGGTGTGAGCTCTGCCAGTCCTTCCTAGAAGATAAGGGCAAGGCAAAGGGGGGAGATGCCCTCTGGCTGGCCTGGCTGAGAGAAGGAGGAGGAAAAGGACATCGCTGTCCTTCAGGTCCTTGGGGGTGGGGCTGGAAGGCCAGCCTGTATGCTGAGTGCCACAGTGGAGTCAGCCAACCTGCTGACTACTGGCCAAGTACATTGGACGGCTCACTTAACCTGAGCCCGTCTCATCTTTAAAGTGGATGTCAGAAGGGCACCCTGGGTGGCTCAGTCGGTTAAGCGTCTGACTTTTGGTTTCGGCTCAGGTCATGATCTCATTCGTGAATTTGAGCCCCACGTATGGCTCTGCGCTGACAGTGCGGAACGTGCTTGGGATTCTCTCTTCTCTCTCTCTTTCTTTGTCCCTCTCCTGCTTGCGCTCTCCCTTTCTCAAAATAAATAACCATTAAAAAATAAATAAAGGAGGGGCGCCTGGGTGGCTCAGTTGGTTGAGCATCCTGCTTTGGCTCAGGTCATGATCTCACAGCTCGTGGGTTCGAGCCCCGCGTAGGGGTCTGTGCTCTCAGCTCAGAGCCTGGAGCCTGCTTCAGATTCTGTGTCTCCCTCTCTCTCTGCCCCATCCCCACTCATGCTCTGTCTCTCTCTGTCTTAAAAATAAATAAAACATTTAAATAAATAAATAAATAAATAAATAAATAAATAAATAAAGGAAAAAATAAAGTGGGTGTCAGAATAACGCCCATCCTGCCTAAGGGTTCTTATGATGAATTAAATATGGTAATGTTTGCTTTTATAAATAAATAAGTAAATAAATAAATAAATAAATAGTGAAGTGTAAAGCTTTCCTCCATCTTTCCAATCTACAGTCTCCTCCAACCCCCCTCCCACTGGGCACAGGCTCCAATCACCATCATATGCCAGTAACCCCTGAACCTGTATCTCCTGCCAAAAAGCTGCCCCTGAATGCCTGTATGGTTGACTGCTGGACCTGCGTTCTGGATGATACACAGGGATCTCAAATTCAACCTGGCCACACCTTCCTCCCTGGTGGCTCCAGTCCCCTGGCTCCTACCTAGCTGCCAGAGTCTGACACTTGAACCATACTTGATTTCAGTCTCCCCCACTCCCATGGCCAGGCTCCAAGACCTACCAGCTCTCACGTGTGAGCACATACTTCTGTCCTTTCAAGCCCTTACTGTCATTTGGAGACCTACATATGGTTTTTCTGCCTTCAGTCTTGATCCCTTTCATATATATTTTTTTTAACATTTATTTATTTTTTGGGACAGGGAGAGACAGCATGAACGGGGGAGGGTCAGAGAGAGAGGGAGACACAGAATCTGAAACAGGCTTCAGGCTCTGAGCGGTCAGCACAGAGCCTGACGCGGGGCTCGGACTCACAGACCTCGAGATCATGACCCGAGCCGAAGTCGGATGCCCAACCGACTGAGCCACCCAGGCGCCCCAGTCTTGATCCCTTTCGATCTACTCTCCAAAGTTGGACACATGGGGTCTTTCTACACAAATCCGATAGGGTTGCCTCTTTGTCTCAGACCCTTCAGTGGTTCCCCAGGTGTTCAGGACAAGCCTGCACTCCAGGATTGTCCTGTGATGTCAGGCTGGCCCTTGCTCATGTCACCAGCTCATCCACTGTCACTGTCCTGGGAATCTACACCCTGGTGTCCTGAACTCTGGCAGCACAGGGACAATCTCACTACGTCCACACTCTTGTTTTTGCTCTTCTTCTGCCTTTTTTTTTTTTTATGTTTATTTATTTTTGAGGGGGGGAGGACAGAGAGAGAGGGAGACAGAGGATCCAAAGTAGGCTCCACGCGTCAGCACAGAGCCCGATGCAGGACCTGAACCCACAGTGAGATCAGAGCTGAAGTAAGACACTCAACAAATGACCCACCCAGGCACCGCCCCCTTCTGCCTTTAAAGCAACCTTTCCCCCAATCTCCTCTAGGACTCCAGTCAGACAGCATCATCTTCTCCAGAAAGTTCACCTTGAACCCGCAGGTTGGATTACGTGTGCTCCCCCTGGGATCCCATAGGACCCTCTGTATGCCACTACTTATGCTCCACACTATAGCTTCCTGGGTTCTGTTGAAGTCTCGTGGTTGTTTCTTCCCCTGGGCTGTCAAGGATGACTTTGTGTTCCCAGTCCTGTTCCATAGCAAAAGTACAATAAATAATTGTTGAGGGGTGCCTGAGTGGTTTAGTCGGTTAAATGATGACTCGTGGTTTCTGCTCAGGTCATGATGTCGTGGATCATGGGTTCGAGCCCCAAGTAGGGCTCTACACTGACAGTGCAGAGCCTCCTTGGGATTCTCTCCCTCTCTCTCTGCCCCTCCCCTGTGCACATACTTGCTATCTCATAATAAATAAATAAACTTAGAATAATGATAATTGCTGAGTTGGGGTGCCTGGGTGGCTCAGTTGGTTAAGTGTCCGACTTCGGCTCAGGTCACGATCTCGCGGTTCATGGGTTCAAGTCCCGTGTCGGGCTCTGTGCTGACAGTTCGAAGCCTGGAGCCTGCTTCAGATTCTGTGTCTCCTTCTCCCTCTGCCCCTCCCCTGCTCATGCTCTGTCTCATTCTGTCTCTCAAAAATAAATAAATTAATTAATTAATAGATGCTGAGTGAATTAAAGAATGACTAGTTAATAAAGGAATAAGTATGTACATTTACTGAGTATGTACATGGGCCAGACTTGCATTGGACTTAGCGTTGAGCACAACACACATTGTACCTGCTTTTAGGAAACCTGGGACCACAAACAATGAAAATACAATCACTAATAAATTTATAAAATCTTTTACACTTGTGTCTATTACAATTTCACATATGATGAGTTTGGGAAGATGTCTGGTGGTCAGACAAGGAGTGGATTCAGCTTTTGTGAGTCCTGAAGTTTGTATAACATGGGGAACCCACCTTAAGAAAATAAAATTGTGAAGCTGAAATTAGGTATAAAAGCTAATGTTTGCTTAAATGCAGAAATCACGGGGGCGCCTGGGCGGCTCAGTTGGTTAAGCTTCTGACTTCGGCTCAGGTCATGATCTCGCGGTTCGTGGGTTCGAGCCCCACATCGGGCTCGGTGCTGACAGCTCAGAGCCTAGAGCCTGCTTCAGATTCTGTGTCTCCCTCTCTCTCTGCCCCTCCCCCGTTCATGCTCTGTCTCTCTCTGTCCCAAAAATAAATAAACGTTGAAAAAAAAAATACTACCAAATCGAGAAAAACAGGCTAGGTGTAGTAAATAATTGCCCAACACATCTGTATAATACTTTCATGTCCTACCTTTTTCTTACCTGTGTACTGGGGTTACCTCATCATATGATAAGGACTCTGTAATACTACTTTCTATTTCTCTTTGTCTCCATCTTCCCTCTATTATGGCCAGTTGACTTTTTTTTTCTTTCATTATTGAAAGTTTATAAAGATCTCACTGAGGTTTACAACTCATTATTGGCAATGTTGAAACCTCTACCAAATTCCCTTTGTGTAAGGGCTGTAAGATTTCAGGCTATTTCAAACATTCTTGTGCTGGAATTCACCTTAAAAACTGTTTAAATTGATGGCACTCATTAACCAGGACAGTGGGAGGGGCAGTCAGGTGAGGGGTGCGGAAGCTTAAACGTCATGGGCTTCCACTAAACTTAACTCTAGACTTGACAGGGTGAGGTGTACCCTATGAAGGGCACTGGGATATGGGGGGAGGAATGACAATTTCTAGAATTTTCAGTGAAAGGGATGATTTGTTGTTTATTACATATAGGGAAAGTCCTAACTCCAACACTGCGCCAAATAACTGTCATGATGTGGGTAGCAAAAAGGAAACCTGGGGCACCTGTCTGGCTCAGTTGGTAGAACACGTGACTTTTGATTTTGAAGTTGTAAGTTCAAGCCCCACTTTGGGTATAGAGATATATACTTAAAGATAAAAAATTTAGGGGCGCCTGGGTGGCTCAGTTGGTTAAACGTCCGACTTAGGCTCAGGTCATGATCTCGCGGTCCGTGAGTTCGAGCCCCACGTCGGGCTCTGTGCTGACAGCTCAGAGCCTGGAGCCTGTTTCAGATTCTGTGTCTCCCTCTCTCTCTGACCCTCCCCCGTTCATTCTCTGTCTCTCTCTGTCTCAAATATAAATAAACGTTTAAAAATAAATAAATAAATAAATAAATAAATAAATAAATAAATAAAATTTAAAAGCCCGACCAGCTGTTGGGGTGGGGATGCTCTACACAGGTACTGCCATGGCGATGATCATAGGCAAGGAACAGGGGGTGACAACCTAATTTTGGGGTGAGAGGGCAGTGAAGCACTCTAATAATGAAGGAAGGAGCACCCGAGATTTGCTCAGGTCTGTTCCACAAGCATCCATCCAAGTAGTGATTTGGCTGCTCACTTACATAATGTAATACAGTAGATACTGAATTAGCTTTGCTAGGAAGTAGTCCTGGGTGGATGGAGGGTGGAGGAAATGACTTCACACTCACAGGATAGACACTCCTGAGCATTGGAGTGAAAAGCTCAGATATCATCTCCAAGGAAAGGGGAAATAATGGGATTCCTGCCCCATTAGAAGATCTTTGAGGCCAGGAGCCTTGCTTTACAAATCTGCAAACTAGCACAGTGATCGCTTGGCACATAGCAGATGCTTAATAACAGCTTTATTTTATTGATTCCTTTATTTATTTTTTTGTTTTTTTATGTTTATTTATTTATTTGAATAATCTCTACACCCAATGTGGGGCTTGAACTCACGACCCCGAGGTCAACAATTGCAGGTTCTTCTGACTGAGCCGGCAAGGTGCCCCATTATTCATTCTTTTACTGGTATACATTAGATATTGGGAACTGGCTTACATGATGGGCGGGGTGGGGACTGAGGACCCTATGATAAGGGATCGACTGGGTGTTTTCTTTTTCTCTAATATTTATTTATACTTGAGACATAGAGACAGAATGTGAACAGGGGAGGGGAAGAGAGAGAGGGAGACAGAATCCAAAGCAGGCTCCAGGCTCTGAGCTGTCAGCGCAGAGCCCGATTTGGGGCTTGAACTCATGAACATGAGATCATAACCTGAGCCGAAGTTGGACACTTGACGGACTGAGCTACCTAGGCACCCCTCAACTGGGTATTTTCTTATCGGAGTTCTCTTCCCTATAGCTGAGGGGGCCTGGTTCTCAGGGGTCAGAAATACAGGGTTCGAATCTGCAGTGAGCTGCACCCCTCTGTCTCATCAGCCCTCACTCCCCCCTGCCTCATTTCTCTGTGCATCTGTGTGGGTCTCTCTTTACCATTCAAGCCATCCACCCCCCACCCCATCAGGGGTCCCAACCAAATGAGACAATTCAAGCAATCAAGGGCACAAGGAGGTTGAGCACAGAGCCCAGGAAGAGATAGAGACATAACTTTTGGAGGAAAGAATTTGAGTGTGTAGTGAGAAGCAGGGAAAGGTGTGTGTGTTCCGAGTGAGGAGGTGGGTGTTTAACCTGGAGGAGAAGCTGAGTGAGAGAAGGGAGATATGGCTTGGATCAAGGAGGGAGGAGGGGATTCCTGGCCCTGGCCTGGTCTGCCTGGCTCCAGCCAAGCCGGCTGTTTCCTGCCCTCCGTGACCCCCCACCCCGGAGCAGGACCCAGGCAGGGCCATGAGGAAGGGCAGGGGTGTGGGGAGCACACTTGTGGCCGGAAGATAAGTGCGCTGGGACAAGAGGTCACTGCAGGCCTAGCTGTCCTCTTGGGGGGTTAGAAGCGCTTGGCAGTCTCCTCACCCCCCCTCCATCCACCTCCCTCCCCAACGTCCTGGGCAGGAAGGAGTGTTCCTTCACTCTCTCGGCTCCTCAGCAACTCCAGACTCTGTCTCCCTTAAATTTCTGAGTTAAACCCTTTCCTTCCAGCTCTTCCCTGGCGGACTCCTGCAGCGCCCCCCCCCCCCCCCCATAGGTGACCTGACTTATAAGGGGGTTGGTGGGAGGAGCACTGTTTTCCTGGACCCTCCCCTCTAACTGATGGGATGGGGGTGGGGAGGCGGCAAAGAGAGGAAGGGCCCTCCCAGCCATCCCAAGGGCCCCCAGGAGCCAGACAGGAAACAGCCTCTGGAAAGACAGCAGCAGCCCCGGCCCAGCCCCAGGGGTCAGGGCTGCGGGCGGCAATGAGCTCTCCCCAACGCGACAGTGAGAGTGAAGATGGTGATTTGGGAATCCATCCAGACTCTTTACTCTCGGTCCCACCTACCTTTTATTTACTCCTGCTTCCTTTTTTTCTATACTCCTCCCCATCTCAACCCAGTTGCCCCACTTCGCTAGGTTGCGCGCACAGCAGGTCCCCATACCTAATGTTTGTTGAGTGATTGTGTGAACGTTCGCTCCAGGGTCATCTAAGCAGCGATCGCTGTCTCGGGAGCCCAATGCGCCACCCTCCATCCTCAGAAACTTCCCCCAAACATGGTCCCCTGCGCCAACTATGGAGTAGTGGGCGCATCCAGGAGTAGAATCCAAAGTCCGCAAGAAGGTTGGAGCGGGCTTCGAGTGAGTAGTGCACTTTTCCACGCACGTCCGGGCGGCCCTCCGTGCTGCTGCTGGGTGTGTTTCTCCGCTGCCTGCCGTGTGCTGGGTTCGGACCTGCCCCGGGGGTCCCCGGGCCCCGGCCTCGACACGCGCGGTCCGCGTCAGGGCGTACGGCCACCGCGCACGTCTGGGCGGTCCCCGGGCTCCGCGCCCGCCGCCCCTCCCCCTTCTCCAAACTTTCTCCCAACTTCCCGACCTGCTCCGCTCGGCGTCCCGCTCTGCTTCCCTCATGAATTATTCAGCAGTGCGCGCTCCAATCAGCGCGCCCCGGCCCCCACGCCGAGCCCGGACTCGGGGAGGGGGGAGCTCCCCCGCCCCCCCCGCGCGCCCCTCCCTCCCCGGCCAGGCGCCGCCCGGCCCATTCCCAACCCGGCCCAGCCCCGGCCCGCCCGGCCCCGCGCCGCAGTCTCCCTCCCTCCCGCTCTGTCCCCCGCTCCGCTCCCACCCTCCCGGCCGGCTCGGAGCGCACCCGGCCCGGCGCGCGAGCAGCACCACTCCAGGGAGGGGGGGAGACCGCGAGCGGCCGGCCCACCCCCAGCCAGCCGGGGCGGGACCCCGAGGCCCCGGAGGGACCCCGACTCTAGCCACGTCTCGCTCTGCGCCCGCCCGGCGCAGCCAGTGCGAGGACGCCCCCCGCCCGCTCGCGCGCGCGGCGGGGACGCGGGGCCACACCTGGACGCCGCCGCCTGGTGCCTGTGCCGAGCGCGCCCGCATGGGCCCGCGCTGAGGGCCCCGACCGAGGGTCCCGGGTGGGGAGTCGGTGTCTGCCGTCTCGAGGGGGGGGTCCGACCTGGGGGGGCTAGTGCCCCCCAAACTCGGATCGGATCCAACCCGAGAAAGGCGGCGCCATGGAGCTCCGGGCTCTGCTTTGCTGGGCTTCGCTCGTCGCGGCTTTAGAAGGTGAGTTTCCCAGGGGGCACCCCGGCACTCCAGGGGCCCCCAAAGTTGGGCCTCGGAGTGAGGGAGGCGGCCTCGGTCTGCCCCTACTCCGGCACCCCAACCCTGAGCACTTCGGACCAATAGTGCTAGACCGGGCGGGGGGCGGGGAGGAGGCGGCCCAGCGGGGAGTGGAGTTTTCTTTTGTTTGGGAAAGAGAAGGAGTGGAGCTCCGTCCCGGGACTTGCCCCTGCCCCAGCTTCCCAAATTCTTAACCCTGATTCCGTACGCTCTTGGCAGCCTTTCCTTTTCTCCCTCCTCCAACCTTCAAACTGTCTCCAAAGCTTCTGTCCCTCTTCCCACCTCTGCCAAACATGAGGAAACGTTTCTGGAGGAACAACTGTAGACCAGGCAGAATGCTAGGCCAGAAAACTGCCCCCACCCCCATTCCTCATCGTTCACACCTTGATCCTGCAGTTCCCCTGGCCTCTGGCAGCTGGGCCACCTTCTAAACTCACCCTCCAAACGCCCAAATCTGTCTCAAAGCCACTGCCTCTGCTGCCGTGAGGCCCCCTCCCTGGTTTCCCCAGGCTGCACCTCAGCCCTTTAAATGCCGTCTAGACCCCAGACCTGCACTAGTCCTGCCTAGGCCCCCTTCTCCAACCCCACAGGCCAGCACAAACTGACCTTCACAGCCCCCGGGTCACCTGAACTTAGCCTAATAGCTACCAATCTCTCTAGATTTCTGATTTTTCTGTGTTCCTCCCAGATGTTTCTTCATCCAGGAGTCTTTTCCCTCGCTTCATCTCCTAGAGGGGGAGCCGAGCCCAGAGCCCTATAAACCCTCCTCCTACGGCCCTAATCTCCTTTCAATGAGCTGCCTCCTTCCCCCCCCTTCACTGCCTGGAATCAAAAGGGTCTCTGGCGGTGGGGGGGGGGGGGTCACGGGGGGGGGTGCTGCTGAGGAGGAGGAATCAAAGGCAGTTGGAAACCCCTCTCCCCCAGGCTGGGCAGTGCTGCTCTGGGCTGGGGATCAAAGGCTGGGGAGGGGGAGAGGGAACCCTTGCCCGGCTCCGAGAGAGAAGGGGAAATAACTGAGTGAGGGAAAGGAAGACAAAGTGGGGAGATACGCCCCAGGGCAAAGCATGTCGAGAGGGAAGGAAAGAGGCAAAGGAGAAAGGGGGAATGTTTTCATGCTGCTAAGTAAGTTCCTTCCCAGCCTGAGGCCTGCGCTAAATTTTCACCTTCACAACAGCCCTGCTGTGGGAGGGATTGTTGCCCCCATTTTACAGATGAGGAGACTGAGGCTTAGAAGAGTGAGATAACCTGCCCAGGGCCACGTGCCCCAGTGAACGTGAAAGGCTGGAGACGGAAAACCTAGGGGAGTATAGTGACAGAAATGGAGGTGGACGGAGGGTGGAGGAGAGAGGTGAGAGGCAAGAGAATTGACAGATTGAGGCAGGCCCTCTGAGCCTGAGATAGGAGGAGAGAAAGTGAGTCTCTCAGAGCGCTGAGGACAGCCCTGAAACAGACAGTGTGTAAATTGGAGACAGGAAAACACTATCCAGGCTGGAACAATGGAGGGTGGAGACGGCAGGCAGCCTCTATCCACCCCCTTCCCAGAACCCGGGCATCCTGTCCCCAGCGTGCCGGGTTGGCTCCTGCCACCCCCGGGGGCCCGGGCCTCACCTCGGGTTGGCTGGGGTCCCGTCTGACCCCTTGCCCTCCGTGGACATCACTTGGCCCCTGGGAGGAGGCTGCCCCACCCACCCACCTTCCCTTCTCCCCTGCAGCCCCCACAGGGTCAGAGGGAGGCAGGCGGGTGAGTAGGGGGAACCTGGTCCCAGGTGTGCTGCTGGCTCCCCTGGGGGCCTCCCACATGGCACTAGCCTCCCAGGGGATTCCCCTACCCTCCCTCTACCCTCCACTGCCAGGGGCTGTGATGTTTCTCCTAATCCCCCCTTTCCGCCAGAGCCCCACCCCTCCCCCATGCCCCTCCCCAGAGACCAGAGCGGAGCGGAGCCAGGTGTGTTCACCCCTCCATACACACACCCCTAAAATCTCCTCCCCTTTTCCTTCCCGTAACCAAATCCAGATGTGAGGCCTCTGCAGGCAGGGGCCAGGGCGGGAACCCAAGCGTCCTGGCCTCCAGCACTTCCTCCTCTGCCAGCAGCGAGCTCTTGAGGTGGGGGCAGGGGGTGGTGGTGGCAGGGCTGGGCCTGGGCAGCTGAGTACCACCTTCAGGGATCTAAAGGACTGGAGTGTTTGGTCCCAAAAGGAGGTGGGAGCCTGGAGCAGGAATGGGGTTGCAGGGAGGGAGGCAGTGACTTTGGATTTGAGGAAGGGACTGTGAGTGGAGGTGAGGCAGGCCCTGTAGGGAGGGGTATCCCCCTGCCTGCGGTTCTCTTCCCTCAGGTCATGCCAGGTCGGGGTTCTAGTTTAACCCTGTCTGAGCTGTTTGGCCTTCTTCCCCTTTCCTCAGGGCAGAGCGGTTCTCAGAAGCCTAGATCAGGGAATTCGGAGGGGGGCAGCCCGGTGCCTGCCAGCTGTTAGGGGTGGGGTTGGCACTCCAATAAAGAGATGAGAAACAGGGTGGCAGAGGACAGGACTTGCTCCCCTCTTCATCTCTCGGCTCAGTCAGCCCCAATGCCACCAGCTTGGAGCTCAGAGGACCCACCTGCCTCAGTCAGTTCCCAGGGATCTGGTCTCCCTGGTGTCTCCCCCAGTGCTGACTGTCTGTCTGTCTGTCTGTCTGTCTGTCTGTCTGTCTTAGAGACCCTGTTGAACACGAAACTGGAAACTGCAGACCTGAAGTGGGTCACGTTCCCTCAGGTGGAGGGGCAGGTAGGAGGCAGGCCCAGGAGCTGGGGCTTGGAGGGACACCGAAGGAGGAGGGACAAGAGGTACCTGTGCTGGCCTGCTTCCCATGCCGCCAGCCCCCAGATCACAGCAGCCTGAGCCCCTCCTTGCTTTATCACAGACACCCCCCCAAGCAGCCCCCAAGCTGATTCCCCCCACTCTCCCCACAGTGGGAGGAGCTGAGTGGCCTGGATGAAGAGCAGCACAGCGTTCGGACCTACGAGGTGTGCGACGTGCAGCGGGCCCCGGGCCTGGCCCACTGGCTGCGCACCGGCTGGGTCCCGCGCCGGGGAGCTGTCCACGTGTATGCCACGCTTCGCTTCACCATGCTCGAGTGCCTGTCCCTGACCCGGGCCGGGCGCTCCTGCAAGGAGACCTTCACTGTCTTCTACTTCGAGAGCGATGCTGACACAGCCACAGCCTTCACGCCAGCCTGGATGGAGAACCCCTACATCAAGGTACCCGGGCGCCCGGGACCCAGCCGCCGGCCAGTGTGGGACTGCGGCAGGCCCGTTGTGGTCCAGGGGCAATGGCTGAGCTTCCGAGGCCCTGGGGGATTGCGGGGGCGCTGGGGCCTGGAAGCAGGATGCTGCAGCCTGGAGAGGGAAGAAGGTGGTTGGCTGGGTGGAGCAGTCACGTGTAGTTGAGCTGCCCCCAGGACCTCCGGGGCAGGGGGGGGGGGTCGTCTAGACCACCTCTGCCACTTCCCACCTTCTCCGAGTACACCTTGCCCTTCAGAGACTCCTTTCTGCACCTTCCATCCGATTCCTACTTGTCTTGCAAGCTTCGACTCCCCCGGGACGCCTTTGCCCTGGGGTCTCCCGCGAGCTACAGATCTCATCATGCTTTTAACTTCTCTGTTTCCTTCGTTCCTGTTTCCTCGGCTCCGAGTCCAGGGGCCTGTCATAGAGCAGGTGTTGATAAATGTCTGTAGGGTGAGTGAGTGAAGAGAAAGGGGGCGTGCAGGACAGAGGCTGGACGCATCATAGGAGCTCAGCAAGCATTAATGGGTAATGTTGGGGCCTGCAGGCAAGTGGAGAGAAGGCTCTGGAACAGGAACTGAGGTGGTCAGGGAGAGGGTGAGCTGGAAAGAAGAAAATAGTCCCCCAGGCCCTCGGGGAGTGGAAGACAGTTGGCAATGAGTCTCTCCCTGCTCCTGGCAGGTGGACACAGTGGCTGCTGAGCACCTGACCCGGAAGCGCCCTGGGGCCGAGGCAACCGGGAAGGTGAACGTGAAGACGCTGCGTCTGGGCCCACTCACCAAGGCTGGCTTCTATCTGGCCTTCCAGGACCAGGGTGCCTGCATGGCCCTGCTGTCCCTGCACCTCTTCTACAAGAAGTGCGCCCAGCTGACCGTGAACCTCACCCGCTTCCCGGAGACTGTGCCTCGGGAGCTTGTGGTGCCCGTGGCGGGGAGCTGTGTGGCTGACGCCGTCCCCACCCCCGGCCCCAGCCCCAGCCTCTATTGCCGGGAGGATGGCCAGTGGGCCGAGCAGCCGGTCACGGGCTGCAGCTGTGCCCCAGGGTTCGAGGCCGCCGAGGGGAATACCAAGTGCCGAGGTGAGGCCCAGCGTCTTCTCTGTAAAGCTTGCCCACCCATGCAGCTCGCCCATACCCCGCTCTTGGACCCACTCCAGTTTCCATTTTGAACATTTCTCTGTTCTCAAGGGCACTCACAGGGCCTGTTTACAGAGCCCCCAGCGTAGTTCTGAGCTCTTTCACACCCTTTCTCCTAACTATGTCCCCAATTCTTTCCTGGATGAGGGGTGAGGGACGCAGGGCTGACCGCAGGACGAGGGTACCTTGTTGGGCTCTGAGGACAAAGGCATCGTGGTCTCTGTTTCTTGTTCATCACGGTTTCCTCTAATTTACTGAGACTGAATTCTCACTTAGCTATTTTTCTCTAGCGCGTGCGTGCAAAACTCAGGTTCTGTAGATTGAACATTAAGGGATCTGGGAACTTCTGTGGAAAAGAAAATGACCTTACTGTCACTCACCTCCACCTGCAGTTGGCCTCTGACAGTGACAGGGCCCAGCAGTCACAGCAGGACCTGAGACTTCCCAGCCCGTCCCAGAAGATTCAGGAATGTCCTAGCTGCATTTTTTTTGCCCATCAGGGCTTCAGTATTCCAGTGGCCATCGGGCCTGCCACGCTACCCCGTAAATAAGGAAAACACGTTCATTCCTGTGGCACAAACTTGTTTTTCTCATGTTTTGATCATCATGTTTCAGTTTCCTTGGTCTCTGTTGTGATCCGGTGTATCTAGTGGTGTGCATTTAAAAATATAATTCTGGGGCCGCCTGGGTGGCGCAGTCGGTTAAGCGTCCGACTTCAGCCAGGTCACGATCTCGCGGTCCGTGAGTTCGAGCCCCGCGTCGGGCTCTGGGCTGATGGCTCAGAGCCTGGAGCCTGTTTCCGATTCTGTGTCTCCCTCTCTCTCTGCCCCTCCCCCGTTCATGCTCTGTCTCTCTCTGTCCCAAAAA
>NW_024412447.1:7608514-7649136 GCF_014898765.1 Herpailurus yagouaroundi | reverse complement strand
CAGGGTGGCGCAGTCGGTTAAGCGTCCGACTTCAGCCAGGTCACGATCTCGCGGTCCGTGAGTTCGAGCCCCGCGTCGGGCTCTGGGCTGATGGCTCAGAGCCTGGAGCCTGTTTCCGATTCTGTGTCTCCCTCTCTCTCTGCCCCTCCCCCGTTCATGCTCTGTCTCTCTCTGTCCCAAAAATAAATAAACGTTGAAAAAAAAAAAATTAAAAAAAAAAAAATATAATTCTGAGCAGCGGTCTGTGGTTTTACCAGACTGCCAGAGGGCATTTGTAGGGGGTGTCGAGGCTAACAAAGGTCAGAAACGCTGATCTGGAGGCAGGGTCCCCTTCTCCTCTTAGAGGCGAAGTTTCTGAGCTCTTCCCTTGCTGCTCCCTGTGTGCCCTCCATGCAACTTTAAGAGCAGCTGAATGTTTCTGATGAACGCTGTCTCTCTCTCAGCCTGTGCCCAAGGCACCTTCAAGCCCTTAAATGGGGAGGGGTCCTGCCAGTCGTGTCCAGCCAACAGCCACTCCAACACCATTGGCTCGCCCGTCTGCCAGTGCCGCGTTGGGTACTTCCGGGCCCTCACAGACTCCCGGGGTGCACCCTGTACCAGTAAGTGACCAGTGACCCCTGGGGCGGCGGGTGGACACCCACCCCAGCTCCCAGCCTCTCCGGCCTTCCTCCTCTTGGCCCTGGCCTGCTGGTGCCCAGCCAAGACAAGAAGTCACGAGGCTGCCTGCGTGCCCCACTGCCCCTCTCTGCTGAGCTGGTCAGCCTGACTCTCTGGTGTCCCACAGCGCCGCCCTCTGCTCCGAGAAGTGTGGTTCCCCGGCTGAATGGCTCCTCCCTGCGCCTGGAGTGGAGCGCCCCCCTCGAGTCCGGGGGCCGAGATGACCTCACGTATGCCCTGCGCTGCCGGGAGTGCCGCCCTGGGGGGTCCTGCACACCCTGCGGAGGAGACCTGACCTTCGACCCTGGCCCCCGGGACCTTGTGGAGCCCTGGGTGGCGATTCGTGGGCTGCGTCCTGACTTCACCTATACGTTCGAGGTCACCGCCTCGAATGGGGTGTCCTCCTTAGCCACCGGACCTGTCCCGTTTGAGGCTGTGAATGTCACCACTGACCGTGAGGGTGAGACTTCGAGCCAGCTGGAAGGGACGCAGCTGGCCCCAAGGCCTGAAGGGCAAAAGTCGGTGGTGGGGCAGTGAGGCCGCCGGGAAGCGTGGAAAGTCAGGGCTTGCAGGGCAAGAGGCAGACACAGCGAGTGAAAAACGGTGCCGAGGCAGGCAGGCTTTCAGGACGGGGCAGAGAGAGTCAGAGACAACTCCTGGAACAGCTGGAGGACCGACACAGGTGTAGCCAGCAGAGGCAGAGTTGGAAAGACAGGGAACAGACCTGTCACGAGCAAATACCCTACCCTGTCCTCTCCCTCACAGTACCGCCCCCAGTGTCCGACATCCGGGTGACGAGGTCATCACCCAGCAGCTTGAGCCTGGCCTGGGCTGTTCCCCGGGCACCCAGCGGAGCCGTGCTGGACTACGAGGTCAAGTACCACGAGAAGGTGAGAGCAGGACCTGCCCCTGGGGGTTTGGGGTGGGCAGGGGGACGTGTTTGGGGACTGGGACACCTCAATTACAGGCATCCAATAGGCATTTGAGTTCTAGCTCTGCTGAGTACTAGCTGTGTGACCTTGGGCCAGCCCCTTGGCCTCTCTGAGTTTAATAACTCCATTGTAAGTCAATTACAGGTACCAACCCCACAGAATGGCTGCAAGGATTAAATGCTATGATAAAAACCAAACACCCAGCACAGTGGATACATAAATGAGCTCTGAGGCCCCTCTTGCTGCACAGGGGAACCAAGATGCGACGATGGGGGAGGCTCAGGGCAGGGAGGGAGAGGTGGGAAGAGCAGTGGAAACATGGCGGGGGGCGGGGTTTACAGCCAGCCCCTCCTCTCGGACAGGGCACAGAGGGCCCCAGCAGCGTGCGGTTCCTGAAGACGTCTGAAAACCGGGCGGAGCTGCGGGGACTGAAACGGGGAGCCAGCTACCTGGTCCAGGTGCGGGCGCGCTCCGAGGCCGGCTACGGGCCCTTCGGCCAGGAGCACCACAGCCAAACACAGCTGGACGGTGAGCCTGGGGAGCAGGGCATGGGCAGGCCTTGCCCGTGCCCTCGGAGGACCCCCAAAGTCACGTTCCCACGCTCCTCTTTCAACCACAAGGCGTTTTGGCCTAGTGAGGAGAGCACAGGCTGCAGAAACCAAAATGTATAGCCGGGAGGGGAGACCTGCTCAGTGGCTTTCCGGCTGTGTGACTTTCGGCAGAAGGCTGACCCTTCCTTAAGTCCCACCTCTCTCCTCCCCCTAAAGTGGAAATATCCTGAGGCCTCTCTCACAGGGCTCCAAGGATTAACTGAGGTGACACCTGTTCATTTTTATTTATTCATTTTTCACGTTTGTTTATTTTGAGAAAGAGAGTGAGCACACGAGCAAGGGAGGGGCAGAGAGAGAATCCCGATCAGGCTCCCGCTGTCAGCGCAGGGCCCTATGCCGGGCTCAAACTCCCAAACCATGAGATCATGACCTGAGCCAAAATCAAGAGTCAGGCCCTTAACCGACTGAGCCACCCAGGCACCCCATACCTATTCATTTTAATATGCTTGGCCCCGGGGGGCCCCTGGGTGACATTTGAGCATCTGACTTCGGCTTAGGTCGTGATCTCACGGTTCATGGGTTCGAGCCCTGCTTCGGGCTCTGTGCTGAACGCTTGCTCAGAGCCTGGAGTTTGCTTCGGATTCTGTGTCTCCCTCTCTCTCTGCCCCTCCCCCGCTCGAGGTCTGTCTCACTCTGTCTCTCAAAAATAAATAAATGTAAAGAAAAAAAATTTACTATGCTTGGCCCAGTAGCTTTCTGAGCCTTTTCATTTGATAGTTTAATTGAGCTGGGACTCACATGCCATACAATTCACCCACTTACAGTGTACAGTTCGGTGGCTTTTAGTATATTCAGTGTTGTGTGACCATCACAATTAATTTTAGAACCTTTCAGCATCCAAAGAGAGATCCTATAGCCCTTTAGTCACCCCCAGCCCCTGGCAAACACTAATTTACTTTCTGTCCCTGTGGATTTACTTATTCTGGACATTTCATACAAACAGGAACCGTGCATTCTGTGGCCTTTGGAGACTGGCTTCATCCTTCACTCAGGACAATGTTTTCTTTTTTTTCTTTTTTTCAAATTTATTTTGGGAGAGAGAAGGGGGGCTGTGGAGAGAGGGGGAGAGAGAATCACAAGCAGGCTCCACACTGGAGCCTGACGTGGAGCTCGATCCCATGACCCTGAGATCACGACCTAAGCCAAAATCAGGAGTCAGATGCTCAACCAACTGAGCCCCTCAACCACCTAGGCACCTCTAGGAGAGTGTTTTCGAGATTCACCCATATTATAGCGTGTATCAGTGCTGTTTACGGCTGAAAAATATTCCATTGTATGGCTACAGCATGTTTTATAGATCCATTCATCTGTCGATGGACATCTGGGTTACTTCCACTTTTTTGGCTACAAACCTTTTCATTTTTAGCCCTTGGGGACTTTCTGTGATCACCAGTATCTGTAACTGAACAAAATCAAGCTGCTCTTGCTGCAACTAGGTCTGGAAACTTCCTCCCTTGCCCTGAGGGACTTGGGAGGGGCCCCCACCTGGTGGAAAGCAGTCCGAAAACCACTGTGCTTCCCGGACCCTGCGCCTCCTCCGCCCTCCCCGTACCCCCCACCCTGCTGGGGGCCTGTTCGCGAGGGAACACAGCTCGTGCCTTGCGGCTGGTGTGGGGTCCCCAGGGGCCGTCGGCTTCTCTTGATCACCAGTTTTTCTCCCCCAGAGAATGAGAGCTGGCGGGAGCAGCTGGCCCTGATCGCAGGCACGGCGGTCGTGGGTGTGGTGCTGGTCTTGGTGGTCATCGTCATCGCCGTCCTGTGCCTCAGGTGAGGGCTCTGGGCACCTGGAGGCCCTTGGGAAGGCCCGTGTAGCTGTCCACCTGCCCGCTCGCTCCAGGCAAACCTCCCCCAATGCCCCAGGATACTTGTTTTCTCTTGGAAGCTTCTCTCATCCCCGCTCCTCCTCCCCCCGGTCCTGTCCCTTTGGGAACGCGCAGATGTGGGATTCATTTTACCTTTTCTTTCCCATTGGCCACAGGAAGCAGAGCAGCGGGAGAGAAGCTGAATACTCAGACAAACACGGACAGTATCTCATCGGGCACGGTGGGTAGGCGTGTCCTGAAAGAAGCAGGACCGGGGGCAGAGCTGTGAGCCGAGAACCCAGGCATCTGAGTGCATGGGAAGCTGCTTCTGGGTTAACGGGGCCTGTGTGATCCCTCAGGTACTAAGGTCTACATTGACCCCTTCACTTACGAAGACCCTAATGAGGCTGTAAGAGAGTTTGCAAAAGAGATCGACGTCTCCTATGTCAAGATTGAGGAGGTGATTGGCGCAGGTGAGAGGAAGGCTGGGCTCCTGTGGGAGGGAAAGGAGGGCCAGATGGTGGGCAGAGGAGGGCTGACCTTCAGCGTCCTTCCTGAAGGCGAGTTTGGCGAGGTGTGTCGGGGGCGGCTCAAGGCCCCAGGGAAGAAAGAGAGCTGTGTGGCCATCAAGACCCTGAAAGGGGGCTACACGGAGAGGCAGCGGCGGGAGTTCCTAAGTGAGGCCTCCATCATGGGCCAGTTCGAGCACCCCAACATCATCCGCCTGGAGGGCGTGGTCACCAACAGCGTGCCTGTCATGATCCTCACCGAGTTCATGGAGAACGGCGCCCTGGACTCCTTCCTGCGGGTGAGCCTTCTGCCCCCAGCCTCCTGCACCCCCCTCACTCCCCCAGCACAGCCAAGGAGCTCAGAACCAAGGTAGCTCGTGGGGCACGATCGTGGGGCATCACACCTCCTCTGCCCTTTGTTCTTCCTTCGGGACAGCTTGAATTCCTGGGACTGGCTTTTCCTTCGGCCGTGAGTGGCAGTGGCCTCTCGGTGGGGCGAGCTGACCCCAAGATTTGGAAGGATGGTCATTTGTCCTTTTGACAAATATTTCCTGAGTGCCACCCGGCACATCAGCCACTGTCCTAGGTCCTGGGAATAAAGCCATGAACATCTCTGCCCTTGACAGTATAATCGAGGAGACTGGAAATTAACAAGTAAACAAATAAACTTTTGGAATACAGATATTTTGGGGGCGCCAGGGTGGCTCAGTCGGTTGAGCATCCGATTCTTGATTTTTAGCTGAGGTCACGATCCCAGGGTTGTGGGATCAAGCCCCGAGTGGGGTTCTGTGGATGGAGCCTGCTTAAGATTCTCTCTCCCTTTGTCCCTCTCCCCTCCCACTTTCTGTCACTCTAAAAAAAAAAAAAAAAAAAATTTAAATACAGATAATTTGGAAAAGTGACTTGAGATGATGGGGAAGAGTTTCTTTTAATTTTCATCACTTTAACAGGCTTCACTGGATTTAATTTTATTTTTTAACTTTACATCTTTTTGGGAAAAAAAAAAACAAACGCATTTTCCTACAGAGCAAGATATTGCATTTAACAGAATTATGATGCTTCCTTGGGATCATCCGGTACCCAGTCAATATTCACATTTCCCTAGTTGTCCCCCAGATGTCTCCTTCCTCCTGGCTCCTCCAAACCAGGATCTAGTTCAAGCATTGCACTTAGTGGTTTTGTTTGTTTGTTTGTTTTGTTGTGTTTTGTTTTTCCTGGTGGTTATTTTTTTGAGCCTCTTCTAAATCCAGGACCGTTCTTTGTTGTGACACACTGACATTCTGAAAAGCTGGGCCTCTTACTCCTTTGAATGTCTCACCTTCTGGATTTATCAGCTTCTTCCCTATGGGGTCATTGTTTCTCCACTTCCTTTAAGAGAAGATAGATTTAATGTTCTGATAAGTTCAAAAGTAAATATGTGTGGCCAGCCTCCACCGGGGGTGCTGTGTACCTCACATGACACCCCATCCAGAGACAGGCTCTCTGGCTCTCATCAGGAGAGATGCTGAGGCAGGCCTTGGGGTAGTGTGATGGCGGCCTGACCCTTCCTTGTGGACACAGGCTTCTGTTCCTTGGTACCATACAAAGGTCTTGTTGCCAAGAGAGGGAGGGAGGGTCTATTTTAGAAGAGATGACATTTGGGGTGCCTGGCTGGCTCAGTCGGTGGAGCATGCGACTCTTGATCTCGAGGTTGTGAGTTCAAGCTCCACGTTGGGTGTAGAGATTACATTTAAAAAAGAAGAAGAAGAAGAAGAGAGGACATTTGGGCTGACATTTGGGTAGATGAGAGAGAGCCAGCCAGGAGCAGATGGAGGAGAAGCACGTGGGCCTCATGGCCTTCATAAGGAGTTTGGATTTGATTAGAAGTTCAAGGGGAAGCCTTTGGAGGGATTTCGGCAAGAGAGGTGATTTTAGGAGCTCCCTTTGGTGTGCTGGGGGGCAAGAGCCAAGAGCCAGTGGGGAGACTCGCGATCCTTTGGGGCACGGCAGTTGCAGCAGGATGGGGAGAAGTGGCTGGATTCGGGACGTGGTTTGGAGGCAGGGCCAGCAGAACCCGCTGATGGATTGTAAGTGGCAGGTGAGGAAGAGAGGAATCGCAGAGAACCCTGGCGTCTGCCCCGAGCATCTGGCCAGCGGCGTTTCTGCAAGCTGAGTTTTGAGGTGTGGGACAGGGGCAGGCTTAGAGGAGGGTTCAGAATTCAGGGTTTGGACTCTGGCCCTGGCCCTGCATGGCTGCCAAGGGTCCCCTGCGTGCTTGCTGTATCCAGAGGATGGGATTTGTCCACTGTAACTGTTTGGCTGATGTGGTGAGAGCAGACTCTGTAAAGGTCAAGGTCAGGCTTTAGGTCTTGGCTTTGGCGCCGTGTTCATTGATCGCACCCAGTTTTTCACTGCCTTGTTGCAGGCTACACACAGCTGGTCCAAGTGGGCTGAGCAAGCTCTCTTTGGGTCAGCACAAGTGCATCTGCACCTGTAGACAGGTAGTTTAGGGCACACCTCAACTGTCGCCACTCTGTTGCCTCCAAATAAAACGAACATACTAGGGGCGCCTGGGCTGCTCAATCAGTTAAGTATCTGACTCTTGATCTCAGCTCAGGTCTTGATCTCAGGATCCTGAGTTCAAGCCCCGCACTGGGCTCTGTCCTGGGCGCGGAGCCTACTTAAAAATGGGGGGAAAAGAGTTGTGTCAGAAATAAAGAAAAAATTAGGGGCTCCTGGGTGGCTCAGTCGGTTGAGCCTCCAACTTCATCTCGGGTCATGATCTCACAGCTCATGGGTTCAAGCCCTACGTCGGGCTCTGTGCTGACAGCTCAGACCCTGGAACTTTGTTCGGATTCTGTGTCTCCCTCTCTCTCTGCCCCCTCCCCTGCTTGCACTCTGTCTCTCTCTGTCTCTCAACAATAAATAAATGTTTAAAAAAATTTTTTTAATAAAAAAATAAACATTAAAAACATTTTTTTAAAAAGTAAAAAACTGAAAAAAAAAAAAAAGTACGAGATTAAAAGGATTTGTTGATACTCCCTGGATATAAAGCCCTGCCTTAGGCTAAACAGAAGAAAATGATTTTTTTTTTGTTTTTTTTCTTTAATAATGTTTATGATTTTGAGAGGAAGAGAGAGACAGAGCACGAGCAAGGAAGGGGCAGAGAGAAAGGGAGACACAGAATCTGAAGCAGGCTCCAGGCTCTCAGCTGTCAGCACAGGGCCCAATGCGGGGCTTGAACTCACGAACTGTGAGATCATGACTTGAGTTGGGGTCTGACGCTTAACCGACTAAGCCATCCAGGCACCCCTAAATAAAAGAAAAGTTAAAAATAATCGTATAATCTTGAACATCATGTCAGATTACTGTAGTGAGAGCTGAGAGAGCTCAGAGTAAGAGAAAAGAGGAGGGCTTACCTGGGAAGGAGGAGGGCTTACCTGGGAGGTCAGTGGAAGGAAGGGGGGCTGGCAGGTGCGCTGGCCTGATGGTGTCCTCTCCCTCGTCTGGTCTCCAGCTGAACGACGGGCAGTTCACCGTCATCCAGCTGGTGGGCATGTTGCGGGGCATCGCCTCAGGCATGCGGTACCTGGCTGAGATGAGCTACGTCCACCGAGACCTGGCTGCCCGTAACATCCTGGTCAACAGCAACCTTGTCTGCAAGGTTTCCGACTTCGGGCTTTCCCGCTTCCTGGAGGAGAACTCTTCTGACCCCACCTACACGAGCTCTCTGGTGAGGCTGGGGGACCTGCGTATGAACTAGGTTCTCAGGGCCAGGTGGAAAGATGGGAGGCACTGGCAGCTCCAGTTCAGGGTCAGGATGTAGGCACAGACCATGGAGGGGGCGGTCAACTTAGGGAACCCAACTTCCGGTGTCCAGGAAAAGAACAGAGTTGAGCTATGTGTCTGAGTCCCAGAAAGAAAGGAGGCCTGGGGGAAGGCAAAGGCAGGGGGCCAAATGCCTGGGTCCTGTGAGTCCCTCAACTAACCTTTTCCCTCCTCATCTTTAGGGGGGAAAGATTCCCATCAGATGGACAGCCCCTGAAGCCATCGCCTTCCGGAAATTCACATCTGCTAGTGATGCCTGGAGCTACGGAATTGTGATGTGGGAGGTCATGTCATTTGGGGAACGTCCATACTGGGACATGAGCAATCAGGATGTAAGTGTCCCATAGTCCTACCAAGCTTACCTGAAATGTTCTCTCGCCTGGGATATGGGTTGGGGAGTGGGGTCCCCAAAGAGCTAATCGCTGTTGTCCTTGAGGGTGGCACAGAGTAGAGTTGATCTTTGTATCCAAGACTTTGATACAGCACGTCTGGTCACAGAAGGACACAGAGGAGGGCAGGGTTGGGAAGTTACTCATCTAGATCAGGGCCCAAGAGCCACTGGGGCTTCAAGCCACAGCCAGCTTCAGCCCCGGCCAGGAGGACCCCCGCCCCAAATCTGCCATTCTCAGGGGCTATGGCACCTCTCCTGGCATCTGCTAAGTCCCCATTTTCTGGGAGTCCTTTGGCACCCCAGTGTTCCCGGGAGACCCTCACCCAGTGCTCCTACCTGTCCTTCCAGGTGATCAATGCCATTGAACAGGACTACCGGCTGCCCCCGCCCCCAGACTGCCCCACTTCCCTGCACCAGCTCATGCTGGACTGTTGGCAGAAGGACCGGAACGCACGGCCCCGCTTCCCCCAGGTGGTCAGCGCCCTCGACAAGATGATCCGGAACCCAGCCAGTCTCAAAATCGTGGCCAGGGAGAATGGCGGGTGAGGATCCCAGACAGCGGGCTTCCTTCCCACACTCTGCCACCACCTGAGAGCACCCCCCCCCCCGCCCCCGCCCTTCCTCCTCAGAAGTATCCGTCCCTCTGGTGGTTTGTGGGATTGTCCCTGCCTGCTTCTCCGAGGCTGGGCCCAGAGTCTCCACCTGATGTAGCCCTGGAGCTCAGCGCGCCCCTGCCCATCCTTGCCTCCCAGGGCCTCGCACCCACTCCTGGATCAGCGGCAGCCTCACTACTCAGCTTTCGGCTCTGTGGGTGAGTGGCTTCGAGCCATCAAGATGGGAAGATACGAAGAAAGTTTCGCAGCCGCTGGCTTTGGCTCCTTCGAACTGGTCAGCCAGATCTCCGCTGAGTAAGTCGTGGCAGAAGCCGGAGGTGGTGGCTGAGGGGTACCTGGGGACCAGGTTTAGCAGGGACCTTTGGGGGAGATTCCTGGTGCAAACCCTGTTAGCAAGAGTCTCCACCACCATCACCCCCACCAAAACAAGCAGTAACAGCTCTGGAGGCTGAGAGCCCACAGAATCTCCCAGGCCGGCATTGCCCAGCTCACCCCTTTGCGCCACCCCATGGCCCTGCCACACCATAGGTATCTATCCTTGTGTATCTACATTCCGGGCTCTGCTCTCACATTAACAGTGACAACTCTGGCTGTTTTCCCCACCCATAAAAGGAGAGGGTTGGACTAGGTTTTGGAGATCCTTTCCAGCTTTAATGTTAAATAGTTTTATGGTTCCAACGCCTCTCACTTGCCTCTCACTTTGTTCCCCCAGTCGGCCCCTCTGGCGCTCCACCTTTCTGCCTTCCCATTTCCCTCCCAGGCTCTTTTCTCAGGCCAGGTTTGAATAACACGTGGAAGGAAGAGAAATCTAGGAACCAGGGGGTGGGAGGCAGTCTCCCCGCAGGGCAGGTCATGGACCCCCCTGCTCCCTGATTGTCCAAGAGACTCGTGCTCTCTATTTCCCACCTCTGCTATTCTCCCTTATCTCAGGCTCCAGGCCTCAGGATGGGGGGGAGGGGGGCGGGGCAGCTCGTGTTCGCCCCTCCCCCCTTCCTCCCCACCCGCTCTTCCTCGCTCTCTGACCTTTTCTTCTGACTTCTCTTTTCTCCTCTAAAGCAATCTGTGCAGCCCCTTCCCCCAACCTCATTTTGCGCGTTTTTCCCTTTCATTCCTCCCCTTCGCTGATTCTCTGCCTTTTCCTAATCCTTGCTGGAGCCCCAACCTGTGGCCCCCACAACCTCCCACCAGCCAGCCCTGCTCAGCTACCTACCCCACCCTCTACTGCGGCTGTGCAGAAGGACTGAGGCCCCCCCCCCCCCCCCCCCCCCCCCCCTCTTAAATCCTCCGGAAACTGCCGGCAACTATTGGCAACTATTGACGTGCCCCTCCCCTGCTGGCCTTCCTGATTGGCTGACAGTCCTGAGGCAAGACAAGGTGTCTGGAGCTAAGAGAGCCTCCCTGGGAGCCCTGTGGCCTCACCTAGCTCTCCCTTCTTCCCCAGGGACCTGCTCCGAATTGGAGTCACTCTGGCGGGACACCAGAAGAAAATCCTGGCCAGTGTCCAGCACATGAAGTCCCAGGCCAAGCCTGGAGCCCCGGGTGGGTCGGGAGCACCAGCCCCCCAGTACTGACCTGCACCTGCTTGCCTGGCCCCACTGCTCTGGAGCGGCAGGAACTCCCAGCTGGGGACACCGCTCCCCTTCTTCCTGGGACAGAGTCGGATGGGGACCCAAGAGGCCATCATACCTAGGCCCCACTGGATTGCACTTTGAACCCATGGGGGTGGGGAGCTGGCAATTTGGAGACAGGATTTGAGGATTCTGCCATATGAGAGTAGAAATCACATGTCCCCCCGCCCCCCAGGCGGGGAACCCTATGCCAAGGGTGCGGGAGCCCTTCCCTCGGGATTGGGTGTGACCAGAGGGAAAGGAAGCGCTTATAATCTGCCAACTTCCCAGGAGTGGTTGGGCACGATCCCCACAACCTCCCTCTGATCCCCAGTTAGGGCCCCACGTACCGCTCCCCCTTCACCTCGAAGGGCCACTGCACTGCCCTGCAGACCAAAGAGAAGAGGGTGGCTAGCCTGGGAGCTCGGGAGTGGAGAGCGCCGCATCGTGGCCGGAGGCGGGAAGGGGTGTCGTGGCCCAGTGACAAAATCATTGGACTTGGATGTCCCAACCTTGCTGCTGTCTTCCCCGAACTCAGTTTTCCCTTGTAAATGGTCCTCCCCCATCTGCTGCCTTCATATTGAAGGTTTTTGAGTTTTATTTTTTATTTTGGCCTTATTCCCCCCGCCCTTATTTTGTTGTTTTTCGTTGTTGTTTGTTCTTCCACCGTCCTTGTCATTACCTTTTGTGTTGGAGGGGCCCGTTTCATTATTGCCTCCTTTGCCCAGGGTGAAACAGGGCCTCATCGCTGTGTCTGTTTCCGGAACAATGCCTTGGTCACACCACAACTCCCAGACACTTCCCTGCCCCCAAGTACCCCCAAGCTGTGTCCATGAGGGGGTGTGGGAGGGGTGAGGTGGTGGTGGAAACCAGAGACAGACACCGGTGCTTGGAGGGGATCTTAAATTATATTTAAAACAATTTTTTTTTTTTTTTGTATAAATAAAAGAAACTGGGAAACTGTGCAGTTCTGGGGGTGATTGGGGATGGGGGATGGGCCAGGTTTCTACGGAGAGTGCAGCCTGGGTATGGAAGAGTGGTCGGAGGTCTGGAGACAGGGCTGTGGGGGGCTGCAGGGGGCTGCAGGCTTGGTTCCCGGGCCCCAGGGTGTGTCTGAGGTGGTGGGGTGGGGGCAGTGGGAGATGAGTCATTGGCAGCTGCTTCTAACGGCTCCAGATGGTTCTGCCAAGAGCCTGGGGCACCTCCGGGGTGGGGCTGCCCCTCCCTCCCCTGTCCTGGTTCCCCAGCCCTGGTAGGGGGCCTCACCCGGGGAGGCCTTGAGCTTGTAGCCCTGCCCCGAAGCCCCCTGAAGGGGTATAGGGGGGCACTGGCTGGGGTGGGGGTCCAGTTCGATGAAGGAGACAGATGTGGGCCAGATGTTGGCAGCTGGGGTTGGTTTAGAGGCAATGGGGGACAAGTCTGCATGGGCTGTGGGGGAGGGGCAGAGCTGGAGTGAGGGATGTGGACCCCCCACGGGTACACACACAGACACACACACACACACACACACACACCACACACCCTGGGCTGAGTCCTTGGGAAGACAATTCCCCCTTTCAAGATGCTGCCCGGGCAGGTTCTCCCAGGCTCTTCCGAAGGGGAGGGGAAACCACCTGAATGTCTTCCCCCAACTTCCAAACAGGAAGATGGGGATGGGGTCAAACCCCTGCGAGCCCTTGTTGTCCTCTTTTGTTCCTTTGCTCCCAATCTGCCCACCCTCAGGGACACCTGCAGGGGCCAGCCTTGCTACTTCTGCATCTCCGGTGCCCCCTGTTGTGTTGGGGTCTGTGCGGGACCCCAAATCACAGTTTCTGTCCTTCCCTGCCCAGGTGGCCTCAGGTGGTGATCCCGTCTGTGATTTCCTACCTGTCCCAGCCTCTTCTAGCGTCCTAATGCTCTGGAATCCTCTGTCCACTCCCTCCATGACCCATCACTCCTGTTTTGTACACTCAAGAGGTATGGGAGGGACTCCATCCTGCTAAGGATGGAGGGCGCGTGGGTCCAGAAGGACGTGGTCTGTCTGGGAGGATGCTGGCCCAGGCCACCCCTTTTCCCTCCCAACCAGACATCCGGGCTAGATGAGGTGACCTTAGTTGTTGAGGGGAGGGGCAGAGGTCAAGGGGACAGGGCACAGACGAAAAACAGGCAAAGGTCAAAGATGCGGTAAAGGGAGTTCGGGTGGGGACGGGGTGTGCAGCAGGGAACCCCGTGATGCCCGAGCCAAAGTGCAGCCAGCTCACTCGCAGAACCCCCTGAGCACCCCTGCCATGCCCAGCTCGAGTGAGAGCTGCTCCCCCCAGCCAGCCGGGTCAGGAGCCATCCCTCCCTCCCCGGGCCCTTCCCCAACCAGGTGGGATCTCCATTCCTTACACGAGGGTGGCTGCAAGGGTCCTCAGAAAATAAGCACAGAGGAAGGGTTCCTTTGTCGAACCCAGTGTCCTGCCTGCTCTGGCATCCCCTGTCCCTTGGGGTCTTACGTCCTGGCCTCCCCACCCCAATTGGCAGCCTTCCTTTCCCTCTTGGCGCCCAAGCAGGATGTTCCAGGCCCCATCCCCAAGCAGTGACCTGCCCGTCGTCGTTGTCGTCGTCGTCGGGAGGCCTGAGACCCTGGGGGAGGGGTCAGAATGTGAGCCCTTTGGCTTCAGGCTAAGGAGAGCTGGCCTCAGCTGCTGGGATGGGGCTCCGAACTCCTCAGCCCCTAGACCTCACCAGCAGTTGCCATAGTAACCCCTAGACCCTCTTGGGAAATGGATGTGCGCAGAAGCGAGGGGCCTCCCCGGAGGATCACAGGCAAAAAAGCCACATTCCCCATCCTTAGCCTCCACCCCCGTGTTTAATCTCCTCATGGGAAATGTCAGCCTCCTCGGGATCACCTGGGTTCCTGGGAAGACTGGGAAAGTGCAGGCTTTTTTCCCATTTCCCAGAAGCCAGAGGGCTGGACACCCCACCGCCAAGCGGCTCTGTCCAAGGGACAGTCAGACCTCAGTCCGCCTCCCCTCTGGACATTTTGCAGAGCACCCAGCGCTGGCCACCCCCCAGCCCTGCACACTTGTGTCCCTCCCTCCTATTTCACCCCCCCCCCAAGACCCACTTCACAGATTCCCTTCCTCCACCACAGTCATGTGGAAATTCACATTTCAAAAATAAATTTTAATTTTCTCTCTCCTTTTTTGAGGGCAACTCAAAACTGAGGGACTCTAAGGGCATGCTCTGGAACGAAATCTGAGGAGAAAGCAAGAAAACCCCGCGTTAGAGGCAGACTCAGCTCCCAGTCGCCAAGGTTTTGTGGGGCTGGGATGGTTCTCACCAGCATCGGCCAGCCTGTTCTCTGTTCTGGCTCTGCGTTTTCTCCCTGGGAGTGGTGGGGAAGAGAGGAGGGTCAGTGCCCACTCCCCTGTGGACTCGTCCCCACCCACCCCTGCTCACCCCCTTTCCCAGAACTCACCTCCTCCTCCTCCTCTTCCTGGAAACACATTCCCAGGTCACTGCCGGCACTGTGACCACCACAGGCACGAGCATCCCCGACAGGATGGCCACAAAGCTGGATGCTTCTGGGGTGCGGGGGACAGAACGGAGACACATGGGATAGGAAGGCGTGGGGGAGGAGACACTCCCCTTCCATCCTAAGTTGCCACCGGAAAGGACTGTGACCCCTGAGTCCCTGGGTGTGTGACTAGTTCTCCCTCCAGAAGGCTTTTACTCCAAGGCCTCGGCGCCACACACCCAGGGTCCCTTTGTGTTTCTGGACACTCAACTCCCATCAGCCTTGTTAAGGGGGGTGTTTGTCCAGCTGGTCCCCTAGAGTCCAGGGTATCATTGTGGCCAGTGCTTCTCAACGAGCAGCCCTGGAATCACTTCTAAAATGTTTTGTTAATATTTATTTATTTTTGAGACAGAGAGAGAGATCGAGTGCAAGTGGGGGAGAGGAGCAGAGGGGGGCAGAGAGAGGCAGAGAGACACAGAATCCGAAGCAGGCTCCGGGCTCCGAGCTGTCAGCACAGAGGCCGATGCGGGGCTCGAATCCATGAACTGTGAGATCATGACCTGAGCCAAAGTTGGACGTTCAACCGACTGAGTCACCCAGGCGCCCCCGGAATCACTTCTACTAGTCACCCGGGAGCTTATTAAAAATGCAGATTTCTGGGCCCCCTCCAGACCTACTGAATCCAAATCTCTGGGCTGCGGGGAGTAGGGGGGAGTCCTGAAATGAACACGTAGAAAAAGCCACCCCCACCCACCCCACCCTGGGTGAGAGGTGGGATAAAGTCGGAGAACCACAGGCTCAGAGGCTCAAGGGAATTCGAGTTTTGGATGGGGAGAAAGGGTCAAAGGTACTGGAGAGGCTCAGACGGATCCAAGACAGGACAGGAAGAGCAGGAGTGAGGCAAGGAGACCAGAGAAGGGACCGGGGTTCCGAGAGAAGATCCCAGAGGACAGCGGGTCCCCCCCTCGTAATCTGGGGTTTCGCTTTCCACACTTGGTCACCCACAGTCACCCGCAGTCCAGAAGCAGATGGTCCAGTAGCATCAGAAGGTCAACAGCCTGACACTACATCACAACGCCTACATCATGCACCTCCCTCGTCATCTTCTCTCCCATCATCACAAGAAGGGGAGGACAGTACAATCGGTTTGAGAGACAGACCACATTCACATGACTTTTATTATAGTAATTGCTCTGGTTCTATTCGGTTGTTGTTAATCTCTTATTGCGCCTAACTGATAAACAAAACTTCATCATACGTCTGCACGTACAGGAAAAACCAGATGGGGTCTGGGGCTGTCTGTGGTTTTGGGCATCCACCTGGGTTTGGATGGGGGTCTTGGAAAGTACACCCCACAGATTAGTGGGGGGCTACTGTATGTCAGTAGGGGATGGGCACAGGGACTCGGATTCTTTGAAACTCCTTGCTCTGCTCATCTCTAGGGAGCATATTATCTTATTATGTTTTCTATAATGTGTGTTACATTAAGAATCTACTACCCGTCATAGCTCTGTAATAGGTATGCATTATATGTTCACATTATGTACATGGAATAATGCTGTAGCAATTGGTGGTGGGGAAGGGGCTGTGAGGATACAGGGTCTGGGATGAAGTTCTCACCTGGTTTTCCAGGGGGTGGCACATCCTGGGGCTCTGTGCAGAGGTGCCCCCCGTAACTGAGTTCACACTCACAGGTAAAGTGGGTTCCCTGCTCCTGGCACCGTCCATCATTTTGACAGGGGTTCCGTAGACATGGGCTTTCTGTGAGGACAAGCGGGGTGATGGGGGGGTGGTTCTAAGAGGACACCCACAGCCAGGGAGAGGGGCCTGGGGCTGGGACCCCAGAGAGGGAAACAGAGGCTGGAAGAGGCTGGGCAGGGGTCCGCCAGCCTGGCTTGTTGCTTGCTTGCTTTTTTTTCCCCCCCCTGAGTTTTAACATTTTTTTTTTTGATTATTTTTATTTAAATCCAAGTTAGTTAACATATACACCAGCCTGCCTTTCAAACTGGGCTCTACACTCACTAGCCCTGGGCTCTGGAGACAGTGCTCACCCTCTCTGAACTCCACTTTCTTTACCTATAGTGGGGATGTAGGGTAAGGACTGAAGATCACGGAAAGCTAATGCCGGGACAAGGCCCCAGCACAGTGCCTGGCAGATGGCAGGCACTCACTGCACGCAGATTCTTTCTCTCTGCCCCTCCCAAAGAAGGAAAGAGTGGGATGACGGCCAGCCTCCTGACATCGAAGACTGAGAGGGACGATCCTCCGTCCCGCTCTTCCCCCCCACCCCCACAAGGGGGCAGCTTGAAGCCAAGGGGAGGTCTAGGCTCACCTCGGAAGCAGCCACGAGTGAGTTCCCCAGGGTGCAGATCTCCCCGGCACGACAGCGGAGGGGCTCACACAGCAGCACCCCCGAGCTGGCGCAGGTGCAGCGCTGAGAGCAATCCTCGGTCACATAGCTGTCACCCCGCTGCAGAGGGGAGAAGGGCCGAGAGGAGAAGGTCTGGTTTTCCCCCCTCGTCGGGCTCTCCTGCCCCCACAGGGCCCTCCACTCCCAGCCCGGACCTGCTAGTAGATGCCGTTGCTGGTGCAGCCACAGTGGGCCACGGGGAGGCTCCGGGCACCACTGTAGATGTAGCCTGGGAGGCTGGCGCAGCCTTCCACACAGGGTCCCTTGCAGTCCCTAGGGGCTGCCAGGTTGGCACAGGAGGCTGGGCAGGGTGTCATACAGCTCTGATAGACGGTGTTGGCCGGACACGCCAAGGCTGACGGGAAAGTCATAGTGAGGTGGTGGCCAGGCTCGGCTGACCCCACAGATACGGGGAACGTGGGGCCGGAAGCTGGAGGGGGGAACAAGGTCATCGAACAGAACCCAGGGCTTGGTAAAGGCCGGGAAGCCGGAAGAGCGGGCTGGCTCTGCGTGTCCTTCTGCCTGTGACATTAAAGCGTGCTAAGGACGTGGAGGAGCAAAGCTGGGCGGAGGCGAGAAGGAGCGAGAAGGAGCGGGATGGGCTGACACGGGTGGGTGGGGTGCAGCCTCCTGGGTGGGGCAGAGAGGGACTCGGATGTGGTGAGTCCAGGGACGGATAGGGGAAGCGGGGTGGGCAACCCAAGAGGAGAAAGAGTGGGGGCTCAGAGCCGAGCAGGGGGCAGAAGTGGCCAAGAAGGTGGGGGGACCAGCTGCTGGGGAAGGTCAGGGCCTCACCACAGCCGGTGAGGTCCCGCCAGCCGGCCGGGGTGGCTTCCGCCTCCTGGCAGATGATGGCGTAGCCGCTGAGGACCTGGCAGCGAAGTTCCTCCTGCTCTTTGGGGGTCCGGGCGGTACACAGATCAAACACACAGTGCCTGGGGGTAGCAGGACAGTTGGGGGCTGTCAGAGACGGGGAGGCAGAGACCCAGCCCTGCAGAAGAGGACCCGGAAGCCCCAGCAGAAAGATATTAGGCAGCGTGTGTGTGAGTGTGTGTGAGCGTGTGTATGAGTGTGTGTGTGTGTGGGGGGGGTGCGTATCACAAGGAACTGAAACCACAGAGAGAAAGAAGAGCCAAACAGAGCTCGGATCACAGAACCGGCAGCAGGACCCGGACAAAGGCCACTCCCATGTGGTCTGGGCCCTCAACTCACTCCTGGAAGGGCTCGGGGGCCACAGTCTGGTGACAGGCAGCAAAGGGGCCCTGGGGGTCCACCAGCACCCTACACGCCTGGGTGCTGTTGATGAGCGCCAGCCGCTCCGGGGTGCATTCCGAAGTGTCGGAGCTTGACTCCTCCCCTTCCTCCTCTTCCTCCTCTCCTCCGGTATGGCCCTGGGGCAGAGACCCAGGGGGCGCCAGGTGAGGCCCATGAGGATGGTGAACTCTGGAACTGGGGAGGAAGTGTGGGGAGGCATGGGCACAGCCTGGGATCCGTAGGGCCAGTGTGCCCACAGCCGGTCTGAGAGGCAGGGACAGAACGAGATCAGGCAAGTGTGTCTGGGCTCTCGGCCTCGGGCGTCCTCCTTTGCTGAGGATACGGGGTGAGTGGGGTGTGGACAGATACCGGGCTGATGCTCACCCCCCAGGGCCGGTCACCTTGCGGCCACTCAGAAGCCCAGCCCTCTCACCTTGCGAAGCGGGCGAGGCCGCCACTGATCCTGTGTACCTCCCAACTCTTGCCAAAGCCGATGAGGTCTTGGGTGATGGTGCCATTGGGCAGCACGAAGTCATTCCTCTTGTTCCCGTCAAAGTTACCGCACAGGCCACGCACGAGCCCCTTGTACTTGTTGGGCAGCGTGATCACTGCGGGAGGAAGGGGTGTTCGAAAGCAGGGCTCCCCACCTCCTCTCTGCCCCTCCAGGCTCCTCCCCAGGCGCTCAGGGCCCACTCCCAGGGCAGAGGCCTCCTCACCATGGCCTGGGGGCCACGTGGTTTTCCTGGCCCCCTCCCGGAAACGTCCATCCTGCTCTCCCATCCCCGCTCTCAGGTACCTGCATTTTTGCCTCCGTCAAAGCTGACAAGCATCTCGAAGTCAGTGATCAGAAACAGGCGATGGCCTCGCAGGTTAACCCGCAGACGGTCATCGGGCTGGTAAGGGATGTCCACCTTCTGGTTGTTGACCTGGAGAAGACAGACGGGAGCCACGTGGTCCGGAGTCAACCCGACCCTCCGCTGCCTCTCCTCTGCCTCTCTGCACTGCTCGGCATCTCCGTGCCGTCATTCCATGGAAGGAGACACCCCGGTAGGGTTTGCTCCCCTGCGTCTCTCTTCCTCGGCAGAGCGGACGCCCCCGGTCCTACTTCAGCCTGGCTCCACCTTCACGCCGCACGTTCTCTCCTTCCCTTTCTCCCTATCTGTCTCCGCCGACCTCTGGCTCAATCCCGCTGCCCTCCTCTGCCTCATCCCATGAGGGGAGTGTGGCACTGATTCCGACTTCCATAACCAGGCAGCCCAGGCCAGGAACTTCCCAGAGAACACGGAGCCCTGGCTTCGCCTGTTTTCGGTGGCCTCCCAAGGCCCAGGCCGCCTCCCGACACCCACCGGGCCCAGCCTGGCTCTTACCACGAGCTCCAGATGCGCCCGGAGCTGGACTGTGTAGCCATAGATCATCACGATGATTTCGTGCAGGTAGACGGGGCTCCAGGGCAAGTACACTTTGTTGCGCCCCTCGACGATCAGAGGCGCCACCCCGGTGGGGAGCGCGTCCACCGTCTTTATCAGAGTGTAAGTCATGCGGCCCCGGAAGAGGTAGCTGAGGCCATCAAATGTACGGTAATGGGGGTCCCCGTAAACTGAGCATTGCTCTGATGCTGCCAAGAAGGACAGACACTCAGAAGGGACCCTTCCCGGATAGAACAACGCTCAGAATCCTTCTAAGGCCCTGATGTCTCTGGTCACCCTCCCTCCGAGCCCCCAGCTCCCTAGATACTTGACCTTCAACCTTCTTCCTTTCCCAGCCCCCATTACAAAACCTGAGAGATCTCTCGGTCCCGTCCCCTCTGTTTGCACTTAATAGTGCAAATAGTGCAAATCCCAGGGGCGGCCACGGCTAGGCCACGGAGCAGGTGAGAGCCCAAATGAGGCCGCGGGCCCACCCCCTGCCCGTGCTGGGCCCCCTTCCCTCTCCAGACTTTCCCAGCCTGAGCCCCTTCTGGCCTCGCCTCTTGCTCCACCTCCCCAGTTGCCCCTCTTACTGTTAACGTCACAGGTGCCCGTGCCGTCAGATTGGGGCTCACAATGGGAGCCAGAGGGGCAGCTGAACGGCTGGCAGTGAACGGTTCCCGAAGTGCAGGCGCACCTGCTGGTGCAGCGAATGGTGATCCAGGTCTTACCCTCCTAGAGAAGCCACGGGAAGAACCAGGGCGTGAGGAGGGAAGGGCCAGCCTAGGCCCACAGTCTGAATGGCTTACTTGGCCCGGGCCAGAGGCAGTTATGGTACCGCCTCCTAGAGGCATCGTGCTTGGTGTCTTACATACGTTGTTCAGGAAGTACTACTGGACCCATCTTCCAGATGAGGACACTGAGGTCACGGAGGTCCTCTGACTCATGAGCGGTACCCATAGGATTCAAACCAAGGCCACGCCCCATCCCGGCTGTTTGGATTCCTCAGATCCAAAACCCAAACCATGCCTACCGGGGGGGCCCCCCGGCCTCTTGCCCCCCCCCCCCCAAACACCCCCCCCCCGCCCCCCCCCCCCCCCCCCCCCCCAGCCCAGCCCTGGCTGGACACCACCCTGCTCTGTCCCCAGGCTCAAAGAGACCCAGGAAGGGAGAAAATGCCAGCTGCCAGGTGTTGTCCCCACCGCTACTTCCTGTCCCCACTCACAGGGAAGGAGCTGCCATAGTCGTCTGTGCAGCCGCCACACTGACTCCTGGGTACACACTCCTTCCCACTGAGCACGAAGCCGGACTGACAAATGCAGTCCTCCTTGCAGATGGTGGGGACTTGGGTGTCACTGCACTGGCCTGATGGGTCCACGCAGGAAGGTAAGCAGGAGGGAACGCAGGACGAATACTGGGTGTGGATGGGGCATTCCAGAGCTGGGGGAGGGGGAGGGTAAACATTTATTGAGCGTGGGCTCTGTGCCAGGCCCCAAGGAAAGAAAGGAGTAAAAACGGCCCTTCCACCAATTCAGTGTGGGAGACAGAGGTCAGCCAGCAGCCCAGCGACTTTGATGTGTGTGGTCGGTGTGTGACAAGTGTGCGTGTGCAACAGGAGCAGGGAGGTATTCGCTCTGTTGCAGGAGAGAAATGGAGCCCTTTCAGCAAAGTACCTGTGATCAAATGGAAATGTTCACGGATAGCAAGAATCTACAACATAAAGGAGTCAGTTGTCCCTAAGTTAATTTATACATTTCACATGGCCCCAATAGAACACGCCAGCGTGATTTTGCATTGTTGTTGTTGTCTTAAGTCCACTTATTTATTCTGAGAGAGACAGAGACAGCCTGGATGAGGGAGGGGCAGAGAGAGAGAGGGAGAGAGAGAGAATCCCAAGCAGGTTCCGTGCTGTCAGCACAGAGCCCCACACAGGGAACGCAGGAAACTGAGATCGTGACATGAGCTGAAACCAAGAGTCAGACGCTTAACCAACTGAGCCACCCAGGCACCCCTGTTTTGTTTTTTTTTTAATAGGGCAAAAAGGTATTAAAGTGGAGAGGAAGCTATGAACAAACCAGAAAAGCCAAGAAAACTTAAAAAAATGAAAGAAAAGAAAGAGCAGTGAGTAGTGAATGTCCCTACCAGAAATTAAAACACAATTTAAACTCTCAATGATCACAACACTGGGTTACTAGTAAGTGAAGACACAGCAGTGAAAGGACAAAGAAGACCCCATAGGGACCAGATACATATAGGAATTTAGTATAGAATAAATCATGGCGTCTCAGGCAGTGGGAAAAAGAGACAGGTCATTTAAGATGCCAGGGGAAAAAATAAAAACAAATGTGATTCACATCTCGTACTGTGTACCAGAATAAAAATTCCTGTGGATCAAACATGTAATATAAAAAAAGAAACCATTGGGCTGGCTTGGTTGGTAGCCCTACATTGGGTGTAGAGCTTACTTAAAAAAATAGAAAGAAATCATAAAAATGCTGAAGCAGGGGCACCCGGGTGGTTCAGTCAGTTGAACGTCCCACTCCGGACTCAGGTCATGATCTCATGGTTCGTGGGTTCGAGCCCCGGGTCGGGCTCTGACCGACAGTGTGGAGCCTGATTGGGATTCTGTCTCTCCCTCTCTCTGTCTCTTCCCTGCTTGCACTTTCCCTCTCTCTCTCAAAATAAATAAACTTTAAATGCTGAAGCAAAACATGAGCAAATTCTTTTTTTTAATGAATTTTTTTAAGTTTGTTTATTTGTTTTGAGAGAGAGAAGGAGAGCATAAGCAGGGGAGGGGAAGAGGGAGAATCCCTATCAAGCTCCCATGATCAGCACAGAGCCCGATGGGAGGCTCGAACCCACAAAAACTTTGGGATCATGACCTGAGCCAAAGTCAGTCGCTTAACTGACTGAGCCACCCAGGCGCCCATGAGCAAATTCTTTTTTAACTCTGGAGCTGTAAGGCATTTGTAACTATGGCTCCAAATGCAGAAGCCACAGAACAAAGACTACCATATGCTACCCCACATACATGTATCTCTTTTATTTGCCTGACAAAAAAAATCAAAGAAAAAAAAACTGGAAAAATGTTTGTAACTCAGCACTAATAAAGGGCTACTTACTCTCTGTGATAGATAAAGGACCTCCATAAGATAGTTTGATAAAAGCCAACGAGCCAGTGGAAAAAAAATGGTGAAGGGATATGAAGACAGAGTTCTCAGCAAAGGAAATTCAAACAACTCCCAAACACGTGGAAGAATGCATAACCTCACTCATAGGAAAAATGCAAATTAAGACTCTGTATTTTTCACGTATCAGATTGGCAAAGGTCCGAAAGTGTGATGATGCTCTGTGTTGGCGAGGCTGTGGGGAATCGGGCACTCTCCCGTGTTGCTGGTAGGAACGTAAACTCCTCACCCGCTATGGAAAGCCAACTGGCAGCATTCCTCAGAAGAACGAATGCACACAGTCCTTCATCCAGCATCCCACCCCCAGCAGTTTATCCTACGGACAGACGCGTACATACAAAATCGTAACTGCAGCGCTGTCTGCAGTAACAATTGGAGACAACTAGAAAGTCTGCCAACAGGAGACTAGTTAAGTAAAGTGGGACAAACAAGGGGCACTTGGCGGGCTCTGTCTGTGGAGCAGGCAACTCTTGATCTCAGGGTTTTGAGTTCGAGCCCCACATTGGGTGTAGAGATGACTTGAAAATAAAATCTTAAAAAAAATATATGACACAGGGCGCCTGGGGGGGGGGTGCTCAGTTGGTTAGGCGTCCGGCTCTTGACTCCGGCTCAGGTCATGATCTCACAGTTCATGGGTTTGAGCCCCGTGGCGGGCTCTGCACTGACGGTGTGGAGCCTACTTGGGATTCTCTCCCTCCCTCTCTCTCTGTCCTTCCCCCACTCATGTTCTCTCTCTCTCTCTCCCTCTCTCTCTTTCAAAAATAAATAAGCATTTAAAAAAATTATGACAGAGGCTCCTGGCTGGCTCAGTCATTTGAGAGTCTGACTCTTGATTTCGGCTCAGGTCATGATCCCAGGGTCGTGGGATTGAGCAGTGGGGAGTCTACTTAAGATTCTCTCTCTCCTGGGGCGCCTGGGTGGCTCAATCAGTTAAGTGTCCGACTTCAAGTCATGATCTCACAGTCTGTGAGTTTGAGCCCCACGTTGGGCTCAGTGCTGACAGCTCAGAGCCTGGAGCCTGCTTCAGATTCTGTGTCTCCCTCTCTCTCTCTGCCCCTCCCCTGCTCATGCTCTGTCTCTCTCTGTCTCAAAAATAAATAAAAACATTAAAAAAAAATTTTAATAAATAAATAAAAAGATTCTCTCTCTCCCTCTGCCCCTCTCCCCAACTTGCACAATGCTCTCTGAACAAATAAATAAAAATTATGACAAATGAATTATGATGTAATAACGGGATATCACAGAGCTGCAAAAGAGAATGAGGGCACTCCTTAGCAGATCTGATGTGAAAGGATCTCCAAGCTAGATTATCAAGCAAGAAAGATAAAATGCAGTCTACTGGCTGTTTCGAAGGGACACATGCACCCCCATGTTTATAGCAGCACTATCAACAATAGCCAAAATATGGAAAGAGACCAAATGTCCATCAATGGATGAATGCATAAAGAAAATGTGGTCTAGGGGCGCCTGGGTGGCTCAGTAGGTTGGGCGACCGACTTCAGCTCAGATCACGATCTCGCAGTCTGTGAGTTCGAGCCCCACGTCAGGCTCTGGGCTGATGGCTCAGAGCCTGGAGCCTGCTTCCGATTCTGTGTCTCCCTCTCTCTCTGCCCCTCCCCCGTTCATGTTCTGTCTCTCTCTGTCTCAAAAATGAATAAACGTTAAAAAAAAAAAGAGGGGCACCTGGGTGGCGCAGTCAGTTAAGCGTACGACTTCAGCCAGGTCACGATCTCGCGGTTCGTGAGTTCGAGCCCCGCGTCAGGCTCTGGGCTGATGGCTCGGAACCTGGAGCCTGTTTCCGATTCTGTGTCTCCCTCTCTCTCTGCCCCTCCCCCGTTCATGCTCTGTCTCTCTCTGTCCCAAAAATAAATAAACGTTGAAAAAAAAATTTAAAAAAAAAATTAAAAAAAAAAAAAGAGAAAAATGTGATCTATATATACAATGGAGTATTACTCAGCAATCAAAAAGAATGAAATCTTGCCATTTGCAACTACGCAGATGGAACTGGAGGGTATTATGCTAAGTGAAATCAGTCAGTCAGAGAAAGACAAAAATCATATGACTTCACTCATATGAGGACTTTAAGAGACAAAACAGATGAACATAAGGGAAGGGAAACAAAAATAATATAAAAACAGGGAGGGGGACAAAACAGAAGAGACTCATAAAAATGGAGAACAAACTGAGGGTTGCTGGAGGGGTTGTGGGAGGGGAGATGGGCTAAATGGGTAAGGGGCACTAAGGAATCTACTCCTGAAATCATTGCTTCACTATATGCTAACTAACTTGGATGTAAATTTTAAAAAATAAAAAATAAAGTTAAAAAAAATAAAATGCAATCTACTGGATCTTGTATGCTATTTTTAAAACAAATAAAAATTTTAAAAATAAGGAAAATTAATTTGCATTTGTTTCTATGGGCATAAGTAAAAGATCTTTGGAAAAATACTCAGATGCTGATAAGGTCAGGCTGTGACCCGGGGTCAGGGGGGAGGGAGACTCTTCACTGGCAATCTTTTTTTTTTTTTATTCTTTTAGTAATTTCCACACCCCGAACATGGGGCTTGAACTCATGACCTGACATCAAGAGCCGCACGCACTTCTGGCTGAGCTACCCAGACGCCCCAGGCAATCTTTTAATACATTAAAAGTTCCTGAACCATGTGAATGCGTCACATCCTAAAAACACACTAACCACTGTCTTAAAGTTTAAAAGGTTCTGGAATTATATAGTGATGATGGTTGCAGAGCTTGTAAATATCCTAGAAAACAACGAATCGTATTTTTAAAGTGGTGACTATTATGGTATGTGAATCCTAATTTGAAGAAAATAATGTTAAGAACTACAGAAGGATGCCTAGGAGTCTGCCAGGAGGCGAGAAGAATCTTTGCCGTCAAACTTGACCTGGACCCCGGTGTTAAAACCTGGAACTTTCCAGGTTCAGGGAGCGGTGTGGATAAAGGAAAGGAGGGGTGTGGAAAAGCAAGGTCCGTGTGTGCTGTCCCCGTCATAGGGGCATTGGCTAAGACCTTGTTGCAAAGGAGCCACAGCTGAACGACGAGGTCAGATGCAGGTCGGGCACGGCCCAAAAGGAAGACAGGGAGCTTTAAGGGACACGCAGATGGAAAGGAGGTGTGGCAGTGCTCCGGGGTGACCGTAGGGGACACTCACGGCAGAAACTGCTGTTTCTCCAGATTGGGGGCTGGAGCCCCCGGGCCCGGCAGGCGGCTGCGAAGTTTTCCAGAGATCCACAGAGGGCATGGCGTAGGCCTCCAAACTGACAGAGGTTGTGGATACACTTGAGCAGGAAGGGCTTGAGGAACACGTAGGTGGCACACTCAGTCCAGGCCGGAGTCTGAAAGGCCGCCTGGCATTGTTCCTGGGCTCTCACTAGGTCATCTCTCCTGCAGCCTATATTTAGATTCTCCAGCTGTATTGCTTGGGTCTCCTGGCTCTCTTTTTGGCAACTGCAGAGGAGAAAAGGGTCATCACAGGGACAGCCACTGCCCCACCTATGAAAATGACTTGGCCCTCCCAAGTGACTCAGAAGACCCCCTTGTCTTGTCTTCACTAGGAAGCTGGTCCAAGCTCCGGCTACCTTCCGGAAGCCTCAGTCCCTGTCCACACTCTGAAGCGAAGAAAGGAAGGCTCATGTGTCCCCAGATAGGTTCTGGGGACCCAGAAGCCATCCTCTGTCAAGTTGCACACATACAGGAACACTCCAGTCTTTCTATCCCTGGCACGCTACACAGTCCGGGATCCCAACTCCTGTTCCTATGAAAGGTTAGAGGCTTTGGGGACAATTACTTTGGGTGAGACTCCTTATCTTGCCAACTCTCCACAAATTCAGCGTCATTCTGGGCTAATTCGTCATTGGGCATCATGAGCTCATCCTCTTCCTCACCATTGAAGTTTCCGCACAAGCCACAGACCTGGGTGGGCAAAAGGGTTCTGGGCACCAGGGAAGCAAAAAAGGCTTTTTTGGGGTGCCTGGATGGCTCAGTTAAGCGTCCAACTTTGGCTCAGGTCATGATCTCATGGTTTGTGGGTTCGAGCCCCGCATTGGGCTCACTGCTGCCAGGGCAGAGCCCGCTTCAGATCCTCTGTCTGCCTCTCTCTCTGCCCCCACCCCCCTCCCGCTCTCACTTGCTTTCTTTCCTTCTTTCTCAGAAAGAAGGAAAGAAGGAAAGGAAGGAAGGAAGGAAGGAAGGAAGGAAGGAAGGAAGGAAGGAAGAAAGAAAGAAAGAAAGAAAGAAAGAAAGAAAGAAAGAAAAAGAAAGAATGAAAGAAAAAGGAGACTTTTTCATATGGCATGGGCCCGCATTTCCACTCCTAAGAAACAGGCACACTCCCAGCCCTCCTCCATTCTGGGGAGTGACCAGTTAGGTCTGGAGAGGTCTCGGCCCTCTTGAGACAGACTCCCCTAGAGAAGAGCCAGGGGACTCCCCCACCTTTCGGTAATAGGCTGCAGGGAGCTGGACCTCAAAGAAATCTTTGCCGTCAAACTTGACCTGGACCCCGGTGTTAAAATAGAGTACGGTGTTGTTGCCAACAATACTGACTCTGAGCCCTCGGATCTCGGTGGCGAAGGGAAAGGTGACCTGTGTGCCGTTGATCTACAGAGGAGGGCAGGGCAGGTGAGTGGGAAGAGGGACCTGAGCCCGCTCCCCAGAGCTGGCCTCCTCCCTCCCCCCCCACACCACCCAGCTCACCAGCACACGGTGGTCCTTTATCAAGGCAATGAGGGTATTAAAGAAGTCAACGTTGACCTGGTGGAGGTAGGAAACAGCGGACTGGCCTCTCTTCTTCCCATACTTGACGCTGATCTTGAAGAAAGGCAGGTCCATGGTGGGGTGGCACACTTTCACCAGGATACCAGTGCAGGTGTCCCTGATGGTGTGGTAAGTGCCATCGAAGCTCAGGTACTGAGAGTGGTTTGAGGTACGGCACACTCCCATACCTGGCAGAGAGAGACGGGTTGCTGAGGAGTGGTCCAGCCTCTCCGAGAACAAGTGCTCTCCCCATCTGTGAGGAGAGCTGAAGGTGAAGAAGGCCCCACAGGGAGGGGAGAAGAGAAATAAAGGCTCGGTGGCCAGGCTAGGATGAGGCTTGGGGGTGGAAGGGGCGCTATTCTGCCAGAGAATGTGGCATCATAATGGGACTCACAATGTCCCATCTAAGTTCACGGCCGGGACAGCCATGAGTGAACACGGGGAGCCCTTTCCAAAGGCACAAGGGTCATCATTCCCAGTCAGAAGTTCTTTGGGACCCCGGACATAGGAGCCCAAGAGCTACAGATGATGGGAGAGGGTGAGGAGGAGTTGGGGACAGCAGTCTCAGTGACACCGGGGTCCTCCTGTGTGCTCAAGGGCCTTCTACCTGAAGCCCGGCAGCGTAGCAGCCCATCCAGGGGCCAGCACATCTGGCCAGGCTTGCAGGCGGCCTGCCGGCAGGAGATGGCGTTACGAATGGAGCAGGTGCAGAGCCTGGAACAGGTGTGGTCCGCGTACCATCTCTCCCCGACCTGTGGGATGTGGGCGTCAGCAGAGCCCATGGAGGTTTGGAAGCCAGAGTTGGACCGAACCCTCTACCCCGGGCGCCCCCTCCGGCTCGCTCCCCTTGGCTGCTTGCCTCCATCCCCAGACTTTCTCAGCCTTTGGGCTTCTGGGCTTGCTGCTCAGCCCCTAGCACTGGCCCCGCCGCCTTACCCCTTCACAGGCTCTGAGGCCTCCTGCTCCCCAAACATGTGGCGCTGCGATCCGGCCTCTCACCGGGTGGTAGTAGCCCTCCTGGTCGACGCAGCCGCACTGGCTGAGGGGCACACAGGAGGTTCCACTCAGGATGTGACCTCTCTGGCACTCACAGCCCTCCGTACAGGGCAGTGCTGCTGGGCAGTCTCTGGGGGCCGTCAGGCTGAGGCAGGTGGCTGGGCAGGGGTTGGCACAGGGGCTGTAGCTGCTGCTGGACAGGCACTTCAGAGCTAAGAAGAAACCAGTGTCAGGAAGGGCAGTGATTTCCAGCATCCTGAGCTCGGGGCATCGAGAGCTCCCAGAGAATGTTCATCAGATGAATGGATGAACACAATGAGATCTATCCATACAGTGGAATATTACTCAGTCTTTAAAAAGACATTCTGGGGGCACCTGGGTGGCTCAGTCGGTTAACAGTCTGACTTCGGATTGGGTCATGATCTCAGGGTTCGTGAGTTTGAGCCCCATGTCGGGCTCTGTGCTGACAGCTCGGAGCCTGGAGCCTGCTTCAGATTCTGTGTCTCCCTCTCTCTCTGCCCCTCTCCTCACGTTCTGTCTCTCTGTCTTTCTCTCAAAAATAAATTAAAAAAAAATTTTTTTTAACGTTTATTTATTTATTTATTTATTTTTTAATTTTTTTTTCAACGTTTATTTATTTTTGGGACAGAGAGAGACAGAGCATGAACGGGGGAGGGGCAGAGAGAGAGGGAGACACAGAATCCGAAACAGGCTCCAAGCTGTCAGCACAGAGCCCGACACGGGGCTCGAACTCACGAACTGTGAGATCATGACCTGAGCTGAAGTCGGACGCTTAACCGACCAAACCACCCAGGCGCCCCCCAAAAATAAATTTTTAAAAAATTTAATTAAAACATGAATAAACATTAAAAAAAGTTTTAAGTCATTAAGATGGGAAATTTTATGTTATGTATATTTTACCACAATTAAAAAAAAAAAAAAAAAGCAAAGCAGCTGAACAAGGAGAGGGGAAGGGACAGGAATTTAGGATTGGAGGAAGCTTCCCCAAAACTGAAGCGACAGTGGAGAGGGAAAATGGGAGGGGAATAAGAAGAGAACAAAGTGGTCCCTCAAGCAACAAGGTCAGAAGATGGAACAGGAAGGAGAGCATTTGGCACTCAGGATGGGATTCCCAAGGGGGCTCTCCAAAGAGACAGACGAGTAAGTGCAGAAGGCAAGCGGGGCGGCGGGGGACAACAACCTTGGGTCAGTTCGTCTCCGGAGAGGTCAGGGACGCACAGAGGACCCCCCAGGCTGCCTGCCGAGGCTCCTCCCCAGCTCTGGCTCCCCGCATTCCCAGCTCACCCTGTTTCAGAGTAATCAGGGAACTTCCAGGCGACGCCCAGGCCATCCGAGCTGGCCACAGGCCTTTTGTCCAGGAGCAGATTGTCAGCCAGGCTATTGTTGTTGTAGTTGCCTGGAGGAGGGTCCAGTTAGAGCCATACACCCTCTCCCAGGACCACCACCTTCCTCTAAGAAGAGACAGCTCACTCTTCACTCAACAGACCACGGTTCATCTTTCTTTCTCTTTCCCTTTGGCCATTTAACACCTACCCGCACGCTCAAGCAGACAGGCCCTCAGGACGCCTACTGAAATCTGTGGATGAGCCGGTCTGGGACAAACTCTGGCCCGTTGTCCCCACCTTGCCCGCAGATGCCCAGGGAACTCACCACACAGCCCGCAGAGCCGGCCAGCATAGGAGGAGGGCACTGTCACTTCGGCCAGATGCTTCCCATCGTAGCGAATTTGAAGCCCAAAGTCCGTGTAGAGGAGGATAAAGGAACCGCTAGGCCTTATGCTCACCCGGCCTTGTGCAGGCCACACAGGCAGGGCCACTTGGCGACCATTCAGCTACAGAGGCAGGGAGGACGCAGTAGGGAGAAGCCCTTGGGACAAGGACAACGGGGCCAGGACGAGGCAGCAGACAGTGATGGTGATGTGTCTGCGGAATTGGGGGCTGGATCTGCTGTGGGCTTCCCCCAGGGGCTCTAGAAGCCAGACAGGTGGGCCTGTGGGCAAGGAGGGTGCAGAGAAGAGATGCTGGTGGTGCAGGGGCCAGGGGAGGCGGGCGGAGGCACGCACCATGACCTTGTGGCCTTTGATGAGCGAGATTCTCAGGTTGAAGATGTGCAGGTGAACGGATCTGACATAAGAGGCCTCCAAGTTCCCACCGCGAAACTCATTGGTGGCGCTCACGATGAAGTAGTTCTCTAGGGACCTAGACTGGCAAGGCCTGGTCAGGATGTAGCTGCAGGTGCCCATGAAGTGGTGCAAGGCTCCGTCGAACGTCAGGTAGTGGGGGTCCCCTGAGACGGTGCAGGTGGCGGCCCCTGGGGTGAAGGAGATGGAATTCAGAGGTGCCCTGACCCTGAGCTGCTCTCTGGGCGAGCCCACATTGGAATGGGACCCTTGGCTCATCCTTGGCTCATCCGTGCGGTTGGCTCGGCCTAGAGAGGTCAAGCATAGGGACTGCCCCAACCTCACCGGGTCCACGCAGAGGCTGCTCAGGCTTGGGCCAACTGCCTTCCAGTCCCCCGTTAGACTCGGCTCTCTGGGGTGCCTGTTTTAGGGCAGAGCCATGCCCTCGCCCAAGGTCACGTGAGCAGCTCCCCCCCCCCCCCACTCACCTTCCACCCGTCTGCTCACCTAGGGCATGGCAGCCATAGATGCCATCCTGCTGACGACAGACCTCCTGGGCCTGACACCTCCACTGTGTGCAGCGAATTTTATTGTTGCTCTCGCAGGTACAGAGCTGTCTGCAGCCTGGCTTGAACCACCGCTCCCCTACCTGGGGGATGGAAAAAAGAAAGGAAAGAGGTCATTCCCAGGTCTGTTATTCAGATCAGTGGGTTGCTCCCTGGGACCATTCCTGTCATCCCGAAGCTCCAGGCTTCAGGCTTCGCTGCAAGCCTGGCATTGGCTCACTTACTCAGCCATTCACTTCTTTGTTCCTTCACTTTTTCAACAGATATCTGTGCTAGGTGTTAGGGATTCAGGAATGAACCGGGTGGACAATGTTCCTGCCCTAACAGCTCATGATGGGGGGGTGGGGAGGGGGGGCAGTAAACAAGTAAACTAATGGATCAACTGTTCCAGCAGGATATGCACCTAAAGAAGACAATCAGGGGGCCCGATGAGAGTTTCCTGCCATCAACACGGATAATAAGCACGGGCTCAGGAAGTTTAGAGGAACGTCTTCTGACTTTGCTTATCAGGAAGGCTTCAAGGAGGCAGCATTTGAACAGAGCCTCAGAGGAGGTGAAGGATTCCAACAGGCACAGGTGGTGGGGGGCGGGCAGAGCAGAGATAGAGGGACTACAGACAAAGTAAAATTGAGGGGAGAGCAAGGCACAGACAAGGTATTCACTAGGCTGACCCAGAGCTGGGCAGAGGGCTGTGATGGACGCCAGTGTCATTCTCAGGGACAGGGCAAGGGACAGGCAAAGGAGGAAGAGAGAAACACCAGAGATGAGGGTCTGGCTTCAAATGTGCACATGGGGGTGGGGGGCCCAGAGGCTCACCTTGAAGCAGCCCACTGTGGGCTCGAGGCACCCACACTGGGAGTGGGGGACACACTGGAGACCGCTGAGGACGAAGCCCGGGTTGCACTCACAGCCCTCCACACACCGGTTTTGGCAGGCCATGCCAGAGAACCCAGAATGGCAGGTGGCGGGGCACACCCTGGCACACAGTGTGTACGTGCTGTTGGGCGGGCAGGTCATTGCTGGAGGAGGGAGAAGCAGAGGTGAGAAGGGCACAGGGCAGGACAGGGAAAAGGGAACGAAGGTGGGTTCAAAGCCCAGCGTTCAGAGGGCCCACAGCTAGAGGCTTCTGCCCAATCCTGAGAAGCAGAGGGTGACCCGGAGAAGGGTGACCAAGGAGCTCGGCTTCCACTCTGGGCCCAGAAAGTGGCCTGCTGGGAGCTACTAAGAGGCGGGTCTGGGGGAGCAGAAAGATCTGGGGGAGCAGACAGATCCAAACGTCTCAGCACTGCTGCTGTGTAGACATGCACTTGTCTACAGGGCAGAAGAAAAAGCCCATGAGGGCTCGATCAAGGGCACCGCCGCCTAAGCAGGCTCCCCAGAGGCCGTGCAGATACACCTGCAAGCATTGCCCCGCATAGCCTCAGGCGGCCGGGGGTGCTTTCTGAGTCTGCAAGGGACTGTGATTTTTCTCCATGGCGATTTCTGCCTGCAGATTTCCCTGTGCACGTGTGGAATCAGAGGGGTTCAGCCAGGGGTCCCCCACGCCTGTGCCGACACTCAGATGCCCACCCTCTGCTCGCATCCGTGGGTGAAGGAAGGGGCCCTGCTGTGGGGCACAACTCACGGCAGAATTGGGTCCCCTCCAAGGCTTCACGGCATAGCCAGCATCCTGGCAGATCTCAGTCAAGGCTGCCATATGGGCACACAGCACTGGCTGCAGCCCCTGGAATTTACACATGTCAAACGTGCAGCTCTTGAAGAACGAGGAGGCCTTGAGGTGAGGCAGACATGCCCTGAGGAGAGAGGCTGGGTCAGAGGAACGAGCCAGGTGCTCAGTGACCACCCTGCCTCCCGCGGCCCTAACCGGCTCCCTTCGTACTCAAAGGCTCCGCGGGTGTCCAACGAGCCGTCCACAGAACTGTAGTCCCGACAGACTGTTCTGCAAGCCTGACTTGCACGAGGGAGGAACTGTCGGGTTCTTCTGCCACCTGGAAGAGACACCCCCCCCCCCCCAACAGGCCCTGAAGGCTCGTCTCCACCCCGACCCTACCCCAGCAGTCTCGTGGCTCTCGACGGCCCCTAGTGGACAGCTGCTGAACCCCAAGCCCGGGAGGAGGTGGGAAAACCTGGAACCGAGCAAACCGGAACAGAGGCTGCTTGGCACCCCCTGAGGACGACTGACAGCGTGGGGGCAAGCGTGGTGGTGAGGTGTTCCTGAACTTGGCCGGGAGGGCTGAGATAAATTCGCCGCCGGGCGGGGGGGGGGGGGGGGGGGGGTTGCAGGCGGGAGAGGAGAAGGAAGAAAAGGGGTGATGTCGGTCAGGGTGCACGGTTCTCAGAAGGGCAGAGGCAGGGGTGGCCACGTCCTCACTCCTTGTCCTCGTCCTCTGCCCTCTGCCAGCTGTTGCCCAGCTCCTCATCGTCCAGCGCTGGGCTGCCGTCGGGCTTCTGGTTGTCATTGCTACCGTCCCCGTCATAGTTGCCACAGAAGCCACAGAGTTTGCTAGAGTAGGTGCTGGGGGTGGGAGGAGAGGAGGAGGCGTTAATGGAGAGAAGGGGCTCCAGTCCCTGGAGGGACCACGCAGAGGGAAGGGCAGAGCTGGGGGCCTCGGGCAGGACACATCGGAGGACTAACAGGCGCACGTTGCAAACAAGAGCCTGTGCCAGGCGCCCTGCGCACAAGGACCTCACAGACCTTCCCCCACCCCCCCCCCCCGCCGCCCCTGAGCCATCCTCACTACTCTGCTCATGCCCCATCTTCTTGCTGGCCCTACACATGTGGGAACCAAAGGCAAAAAGATATATAGATAAAATTACATTTCCTTATAACCTGCAGCCCTTTGACAAATTCTTTTTTTTTTTTATGTTTATTTATTTTTGAGAGAGAGAGAGAGAAAGCGGGAGTGCACGCAAGCAAGCAGGGGGAGAGGCATAGAGAGGGGGACAGAGGATCTGAAGCAGGCTCTGTGCTGATAGCAGGGAGCCCAACGTGGGGCTCGAACCCATGAACCGTGAGATCATGACCCGAGCTGAAGTTGGACACTTAACCGACTGAGCCACCCAGGTGCCCCAACAAATACTTGAGACAGGCAGAGTAAGATGTTCCTCCAGGAACTCCATCTGTCTTAATATTAATACTTTGTTAGACGGAAGGACAACCATAGCTTGGCAACAGCTAGACCTCTGGGATCCTGTGAGTCTCCTTTGGAAGCTTCTGCTTATCTTTACTTCCCCAACTCCCAAGTCTATAATCAGGCACCCCTCAATCCCAGTGCAGCTCTCTCTGCTCATGGGTCCTGTCCCTGTGCTTTAATAAAACCACTTTTTGGGTTGCCTGGGTGGCTCAGCCGGTTAAGTGTCTGACTTTGCTCAGGTCATGATCTCTCGGTTCATGAGTTCAAGCCCCGCATCGGGCTCTGGGCTGACAGCTCAGAGCCTGGAGCCTGCTTCACATTCTGTGTCTCCTTCTCTGTCTCTGCCCCTCCCCGCTTGTGTGCTCTCTCTCTCTCTCTCTCTCAAAAATAAATAAACACTAAAAAAATGTTTTTAAAAAATTCTTTTTCATTGTTGACTCCAAAGCCCAGCATTTCAAACCACACCACGACAACATTCCCACATTCCCGGTTTTCCATGCATTTGCCGTTTGCTATCTGCAAAGACATTCTTTCCCTTGTTTGTCCTGGGAACCACCCTTGAGACTGGGGTCAAGTGACCACTCTTCAGGAAGCTCCCAAGACCCATTAGCCACTCGTTCTAGGACACTCCCAAAGCATCGTGTGTATATCCTGCTATTATCATTCTGCCCAGAAACCAATTTCTCCTGTCTCCTCATCCAAAGGGAGGCGGGAACTAGATGCTTCCCATCCAAAGATTGAAAATTAGTGCCTGGACGGGAGGGGGAGGAGGAGGGCAAGGTCCTGGGAGGGGGAGGGGACAGAGCAGGTCGGGGGAGTGGCAGCAGCACCGAAGGGCACCCCTCACCTGGGCACACTTATATACAGCTGCTGGTTGCCATCGCATCTCACCCGCAAACCAAACGCCGTCTGCAGCTCCACAAACCGCCCACTTGAAGCCAGGAAGATTCCTTTAGAAGGTACCGCTGGGAGAGAGACTTGCTTCCCCCCAACCTGGTAGGCGGGGCAAGGGAGGAGACCAGGAGACAGACGGAAAGTCAAGGAGAACCCCCACCCCCACCCCCACCCGGAGAGACAGACAGAAAGTCAAGGAGAACGCCCCACCCAGAGACAGATGGAAAGTCAAGGAGAACCACCCCCCGCCGCCCCACAGATTCCCACATCCACGCTGGAAGGCACGGCAGCATCCACGGCAATCCTCAGTAGCACACAGAATGCTCTGGAACCCGTCCCTGAGAGGTCTGGAGGTGGCAGGAGCTGGCTGGAACACTGCGGCCCACGGGACAGGCTACAGCCAAGGTCTGGAAGCATTGGCAGGACTGAACAGAAAACCAGACTCACCAGCGTGCGCCTGTCCCTGAGCAGGGTGATGGTGATCTCATGCAGGGTCACGTAGACTTTGCTCAGGCAGGACATGCCTTCCTGTCCTCGATCTTCATTCTTTGCCGCCACCCTGAAGAATGGCTCTGGGTGGGGAGAGGGGTGAGGAGCACCCAGGGGCCCATTCAACAAGCATGTCTGAGCGTCCACTGAGGGTGGCGCCCACACCTGGCACTGCGGGGCTAAAGGAGCACAAAGAGTGGGGCGTGACTGTCTGCCTTCTTCCAGAATAGCCTGTACTGTGCTGAGACTCTGTGCCCCCTCAGTGGGCCAGGGCACCCTCTGGGGCAGGGCATTCGTAATAGCTCTCTCGTCCCTTCATTGCCATTATTCCAGGTAGGCCTTCAGTAAAAGCTGGCCAGGGAGACAAACTCCTAAAGAGGCATTCTCTTAAAGGGCATCCTGAGTAAGTCCTGCTTCTGGGGTGGACATGTCCACTCTTACGTCACCCAAGACATTGTTCCCATCTTGCTCCTCCCATCGGCTCCCCAGCCCTTTCCTGCCGCTCGCTGTTCCCAGCTGTTCTGAACTTGGGCCCCTGGCCCAGGCATCTCCAGGGCCATACCTGTCGAGTTGCCACAAGGTTGGGCCAAGACGTAGGTGCATTTGCCCATGAAGTTGAAGTGTCTTCCATCAAAGGTGAGATAGTGCGGGTCTCCGTAGACGGCGCAGGTGGCGGTGCCTGCTGGGGTGAGGGGCACAGGCAGCGGGCTGCTGCCACTGCTCCAAGCAGCACCTCACCCACCCAGTGGCATGCCCCAGCTCCTCTGGTCAAGGGACTCTGGTGCCATACCCACTCTGACCAGCTGGCTGGCGGGGTAGCGTGCAGGGAGAGGCTCACCGTAGGGTTGGCACCCGTAGTGGCCGTTCTTCAGCTGGCACACTGTGTGAGTCCCACACTGAGAGATCTGGCACTCCATCCGACTGCCAGGCCTGCAGCGGCAACGTTCTGTGCAGTTGGAGCTGAACCACTCTGCCTCAGGCTGGGAGCAGGGGGTCCGGAGTTAGACACTATAGCTCTTGGGGTCCTTCCCCCTTCACCACCACACCTGCAGAGCAGACCTAACTTGGTGCATACCCTTCCTCTTCCCACGGCCCTGCCAGATAGCCCTGCTCACCACAGGACATTTGCACGTGCTTCCCTCTTGTCCTGGAATGCTCTTCCCCCTCCTTTCTAAATCATTTTTATGTAACCAGCTCAAGGGTCACTACTTTCTCAGGAAGACTTCTCAGACTCCCTGACGAGGTCACCCTCACAGCTTTGGGTACCTTTCCTTCCCAGGACTTACCACAACTGTACTTTCATATTAATTCCTGTGATTGTTCGATTGCAAGCACTCTGTAAGGGACCATGGCTCTTTACTCACTATCAGAGCCGCAACACATAGTACAGTGTTTGGCAGGAGCTCTCATCCAAGAAACCTTTGCTGTTGGGGCGCCTGGATGACTCAGTCAGTTAAGCTTCTGACTCCTGGTTTCAGCTCAGGTCATGACCTTATGGTTTGTGAGTTCAAGCCCTGCATTGGTCTCTTTGGTGACAGTGGGGAGCCTGCTTGAGATTCTCTCTCCTTCTCTCTCTGCCCCTGTCCCCCCCCCCACAATAAATAAACAATAAAGAAAAAGAAACCTATGCTGTGTCATAGTGAACCAAGATCCAATGTATCCCGCGGAATCTGAGAGCAAGGACCATGCCCTGTTAGGGATGGCCCCAATTCCAGGAGGGTGGAAAGGACTCAAGAAACGTTCCTTGAATGCATAAATGAATGTATAAGAAGTGCATACATGACTCCAGGGGCAGGCAAGAAATGCTTAATGCTAATGGTTGTGATAGATCTTTCTGAGGCTGAAACTAATCCTAACACAGGGACACCCAGGAGACTAGTTAAAGGGAAGAGGGGGAGAAAGTGGTCCTCAAAGAGGCAGATAGGAACTCAGATGATCCATGGGGAAGAACACCTGAAGCTGAGACAAACCACTGGACACTAGTGAAGAGCTTAATGCACTTTTTTTTTTTTTTTTTTTTTTTAAGTAGGCTCCACGCCCAACGTGGGCTTGAACTCACAACTCACAACCCTGGGATCAAGTCACACACTCTACCAGCTGGGCCAGCCAGATGCCCCTAGCTTAATGCACTCATAATAGGCTGTGTATGATATTTACCATAATTAGCTAATAATAGTAACATTTATTAAGTACTTGGCCTGTGTTCAGACCTAATTTCAGCTTCACAACAGCCTTATGAGGTAGGTAGAAATTATTGTGTACACATTTCGTAGACACAGACACAGATCTGAAAAGATAGAGACACTTGCCCAAGGTCACCCAGCAAGTGAATGCTGGAGCCCAGATTTAAAAAAAAAATTTTTTTTTTTAATGTTTATGTACTTTTGAGAGAGACAGAGACAGAATGCAAGCAGGGGAGGGGTGGAGAGAGAGGGAAGCAGAGAATCCAAGGCAGGCTCGAGGCTCTCAACTGTCAGCACAGAGCCAGACGCAGGGCTCAAACCCAAGAACCGTGAGATCGTGACCTGAACCAAAGTCAGACGCTTAACTGACTGAGCCACACAGGTGCCCCTGCTGGAGCCCAGATTTAAAGGCTCTGTCCAATACAGTGGCTACCAGCCACATGTGGCCATCGAGCTCTTGAAACGTGGCTGGCTCAAATTGAGATATGCCGTAAGTATAACATACACACTGGATTTTGAAGAATTAGTATGGAGGGGGGAAGGAATATAAATGATCTCATTAGGGGCGCCTGGGTGGCTCAGTCAGTTGTGCATCCGACTTCAGCTCAGGTCACGATCTCACAGTCCATGAGTTCGAGCCCTGCGTCGGGCTCTGGGCTGATGGCTCAGAGCCTGGAGCCTGCTTCCGATTCTGTGTCTCCCTCTCTCTCTGCCCCTCCCCCGTTCATGCTCTGTCTCTGTCTCAAAAATAAATAAACGTTAAAAAAAAATAAATGATCTCATTAATAATTATTAGTTACATATTGAAATGAGAATATTTGAGATTGAGTACATTACTGGAATTAATTTAACCTGTTTCTTTTTACTTTTTAAAAATGTGGCTATTAGGAAATGTGAAATAAAGCATGAGGCTTGTGTGCTATTTCTTCTGGACAGCGCTGGCTCAGAGCCTGTGCTCACGTGGAACCTTCCCAGGGGGGCCACCAATTAGGGGAGACAAGAACAGTCACTCCTCTGTTTTGACAGGATACGCAAGTTCCTTTGGAAGAAGATTCTGGAATGTTGTGTTCTGCCTTGAACACGCCTGAAGTTCTACTCAGCATCTGGGCTCCCTGTACATGCAGGGACCCCCCCGGCTTTCCTCAGGATGGAGATGAGGGCCTTGGACCACTAGGTTGGCCCAGCGTCTCATGCGTGGGGCCACGGGATTATGGAATGTTCTGCACAGCCTAGCCTAGCTGAGCCAAGGTGAGTACTCAGCACATATTTATTGTAGGAACAGAGATGACCATCAAAAGCCATATTGGGAATGAATGCCTCCAATATTGCATAACCTCTGCTTGTGAGCTGGCCCCTTGGGACTATCCCATGGGGACAGTCATCTCGTCTTGGGAGCAGATGGAGCCAGAACCCAGGGGTTCCACTCACAATCTCCCTCGGGGGCTCTGGGCACCCCAGCGGCCTTACCTTATAGTAATTGTTGTTGTAGAAGCAATTGCAGGACGAGGCATTGATGCAGAGGGATCCCCGAAACAAGAAGCCAGAATTGCAGACACAGCCAGGTTTGCAGAGGGGCCCACAGTTGGGCTTGGGTCTCTCACAGGATGCTGGGCAGGTGCAGCGCTCATAGTGGGCATTTGGGGGACACCTCGCTGAGAGGAAAACAGCCTGCATCAAGCCTTCACTCTACCGCTTTTTTCAGGGAGACTTCCTGTTCTCCTGTACCCCCACACTCAAGTTCTCTACAAAGTAAGCCCATAATTTAGCCATAAAGAGGAGTGAAGATCCCTCATATGGATGGACTTGAATTTCTACAACACGGAAGAACCTTGAAAACAGGATGTGGAGGGAAAGAAGCCAGTCCAAAAGACCACATAGTACATCATGCTCCATGTGTGCAATGTCTAAAAGAGGCAAATCCGCAGAGACAGGAAGTTGATTAGTGGTTGCCAGGGCTTGGGGCATGGTGGGGGTTTGGGGAGAATGTGGAGTGACTGCTAACGGGTTTCTTTTTGGGGTGATAAAAATGTTCCAGAATTAGAAACTGATGTTTGCACAACGTTGTGAATATACGAAAACCACTGAATTGCAAACTTTAAAAGGATGCATCTTATACTATATGAATTATATCTCTATAAAAAGGAAGGCGTGTGGCATGCGACTGGCCCAGTCAGTGGAGCATGCAACTCTTGATCTCAGGGTTGTGAGTTAGAGCCCCACGTTGGGTGTAGAGATTACTTAAAAATAGAATCTTAAAAAAAAAAAAAATGCTGTAAGTTCGGGACTTGACTCCCAACAACCTCCACCCCACCCATGCTCTGCTTCCCTCTTGGTCGGGGTGGTACTCATTTTTTCAAAAGTTAACATGTCGCATTCATCTCTCTTCTAAGACTGCAGTTTTCTATTAGAAGCATTCATTTATCTAATTCTCTCTCCTACTCATGATCTCTTACTTTCTGCTGTCGGTTCGATGCTGTGTCACATACCTGGAGTGCGTCCAGGGGTTGTAGCGGTCGTGGAGGTACTGGGAGCAGTGGAAGGCATCACCAAGACTGTTGGCCCAATGGGTACAAGTGTTGGGCTCGGCTGGGGTATTGTAGGAACTGTGTGCCATTCAGTGGCAAAAGTAGATATTTTTGTGGGGATGCTGGGGTTTTTTGTAGGGACAGTGGGTTTTTCAGTAGGGATGGTGGTTTTTTCTGTGGGGACGGTAGGCCTTCCAGTAGGGACGGTGGTCTTTTCAGTGAGGACAGTGGATTTTTCTGTGGGGATGGT
>NW_024412447.1:7568202-7608504 GCF_014898765.1 Herpailurus yagouaroundi | reverse complement strand
GTAGGGGTGGTGGGTTTCTCTGTGGGAAGGGTAGATTTTTCTGTGGGAATGGTGGGCCTTTCAGTGGGCATAGTGGGTTTTTCTGTGGGGACAGTGGACCTTTCAGTGTGGATGGTGGTCCTTTCAGTGTGGACAGTAGGTCTTTCTGTGTGGACAGTGGGCTTTTCTGTGGAGATACTGGGCTTTTCAGGGGGTATAGTGGACTTTTTAGTGGGGATGGTAGGTTTTCCAGTGGAGATGGTAGGCTCTTTGGGAAGGACAGTGGTCTCTTCAGAGGGCACAATGGTCTCTTCAGAGGGGATAGTGGTCTCTTCAGTGGGGACAGTGGGTTTTTTAGTGGGAATAGTGGGCTTTTCTGTTGGGACTATGGGCTTTACTATGGTGACATTGGGTTTTTCTGTGAGGGCCATAGGTTTTATTTGGGGTGTCATAGGTTTTTCTGTGGGGGCCATGGGTTTTTCTGTGGGGACAGTGGATATTTCACTGGGGACAATGGGTTTTTCTGTGACAACCATGGGTTTTTCTGTGAGGACAGTGGGTTTTTCTGTGGGGGCCGTAGTTTTTTTTTGTGGGGGGAATAGATATTTTGGGGAGGTTCATAGGTATTCCTGTGGGGGCCATGGGTTTTTCTGTGGGGACAGTGGATATTTCACTGGGGACAGTGGGTTTTTCTGTGGTGGTCATAGGTTTTTCTTTGGGGACTGTAGGTTTTTCTGTGGGAGTCCTAGGTTTTTCTGTGGAGACAAGGGTTTCAGAAGGGCCGGTGGGGGGAACTGGAGATTTGGAAGGAAGCACTGTTGGCATAGTTCCTGCAAAGAAAAAACAAACAAACAAACAAACAAACCCTGGAGTTTAGTCGAAATCAGACCACCGCCCTCTTCACTCACTTCCAATTGGAGTGGGTGGCCTCAAAGGGTAATTTATTCACACCTCTCCTTCTACTCCCAACCCCAACCTTCACTCAACAAACTCAACAAACACTGCTCCTAATATATATCAGACGTCATGCCAGATACAAACGACACAACATGAATAGGATGTGGGTCCTCCCTTCAGGATCGCCATCTACTGGGTAAGGAATTCTGGATCTAGCCACAGAAATTCACTGCATCAAAGTCACATGCACACACGCAAGCATCCTGATGTCACCGAGAAGGCAGAATGTAGAACACAAAGCAGTGTGAAAATACAAGCACAGGAGAGAACTTGATTTTCAGCCATCTGACAGATGGTCATCCCAGAGCACCGCCCCCTTTCCGGGGCCTTGAGTTTTGTTTTACCTCTACAAGTCCCGTGATTGATCAAGATAAAACCCACAGCGACAACAAAGGCAGTGTTGGTCCCTCTGATGGCCTCCAATATCAGCTGAAGGGAATGAAGGACAGAGAAGAGAGAAGTCCAACTGAATCCATGGCACCTCAAGGATTCTCCCAGACAGCCTGTCCTCTGCCAAAAGGTCACCTTGTTCTAGGCTCAACAGTCCAACTCTGCCCTCACTCCTTTTCAGGATGCAGATATCCCTCTCAGGGACACTGAGTTCACCTCTGCTCTGCTCCCTTTCCAGCTCCCATCTCCTCAGCCCTGACTCTCCCCGGGTACTATGTCCCCCTCACCGGGCCCCACACCGGGCCCACTCTGTCTCTCACCTGCATGGGCTGTTGATGCCCCGAAGGGATAGTGACGGAGGTGTTCAGCCAGTCGGGGCTCTGAGACCCAACGCGGTGCGAGAGAGAAGTCGGGAAACTGCCTGTGGGACTCTCCAGCAGGAGATTGAGTTTAGCGCCCTCTCCTAGGCCGTACATGTGGTAAGCAAACTCCACACAGATCGCACTCGGGGCACAGAAGGGCCGGCTCACCAGTCTGCAAGACTGGCCTGCCTCAGAGAACTTGTCAGCCTGGACATAGATACAGCGACCTTCTGGGCAAAAGAAGGGAATCAAAAGAAAGGCAAGATGACAACCCCCACCCCCACCCCGAGGACACTCTCGTGTTGTTTTCTCTAGCAACACCTTGCAAACGAGGGTTTGACGCGAACACCCAAACTCCCCACGCTGTAAGCGGGTTTGTTTTTTTTTTCCTACTTGTTTTGGACTTCTAACTGAAGAAGGTAGGATCAGAAAGAAAGGGAAAACCAAACGAGCAACCCAGATTCCTTTGCTGGCTGCACCAGTAAATGTCTTAACTGAAAATGAGGTTGTGGATTTTGAAGGCTCGGGCTCAGTGAAGTGAGTTGCCTGGATTTTCTGGCGGTTTCAGTGACCCCACAGGCAGGAGAATCTTCAACCCGTTCGATTTCTGTCATCTCCCCAGCTCGGACCCATGGTGGCTTCCCAATAAACACCTGCCGGCTGACCGTCGCCACCTACAATATCTTCTCCCAGGAATCCTACCAGCCAACTCCCCAGCTGGGAGAGGATTCAGTAATTCGTTGGCCTGGGAGATCCTCAATCTCCTCACCTCCATTAGGGGAACCTCCAAAAGCGCCTGTACCCTGCATGTGCATATTTTTACTTCCCCGGGTCCAGTGTCCACCATCCCCTGATGCCTGGGCCCAGTCACAGAAGGGATGGGCATCATCGTCAAAGTCACACTGAGGAAAGCTCTCTAGGGGATCAAAATGGGAGATGTGAGAAATTTGGGCCATGCCCTCTATTTCTCCCCAATCTTGCCCTCCCACCCCCCCACCCCCACCGCCCGTTTTGATGATCTGGTGGAGGCCCTGCTCCTCCCAGGGCCTTGCTCTCACCCCCACAGGGAGCAATGCTGATCGCATCCACTGCCACAGCTGGCTCTGGGGTCTCTCCAAACACACCCACCACAGTGAACTGAAGAGAAAGAGAAAGGGGACTGGGAGTGAAAAAAGAGCCCAAATGCCCAAACCACCCCCCACCATCTAATTTTACTCTATTCAGGAACCCAGACACCCTGCTCCCAGCGCCCAGACCCTCACTCCACTTCAATATCAGAAGTGCCTACCCTGTGCAAGGGGTCCTGACCTTTGCTCCTCTGTACCTGAATTTCTCCCTGGGCTGTGTCATTGACAGTAACAGGCTGCCAATTGGGTCCAGGTTGTCCTGAGAAGAGAGTGTGTTTCCTGATGCTGCCTGCAAATGAAAGGAATCAGAGAGAGAATTGACTTATTAAGGGGACTGAAAATGACCTCAAACCTGTACTCAGGGGGTGCCTGGGTAGCTCCGTGGGTTAAGCGTCTGACTTTGGCTCAGGTCATGATCTCATGGTCTGTGAGCTCGAGCCTCACGCCGGGCTCTGTGCTGACAGCTCAGAGCCTGGAGCCTGCTTCACATTCTGTGTCTCCCTCTTTCTCTGTCCCTTCCTTGCTCACGCTCTGTCTCTCTCTCTGTCTCTCAAAAATAAACACTTTTTAAATTAGGAAAAAAAAATCCTATACTCAGAAAGAAGAGTAGCTAAGGGAATACTGGGAGTGTATCCCCCTCTCCCAAATGCAAGCACATCCTTCTCTCTCACTCTCCTGGTACTTTTATCTGTTTTTCTAGAAGCCAGCACTCTCCCAGCTTCCCAGTTCTACTCCACACAATAATCTTGCATATATCCTAGATTTCCCTAGAAATATGGGATGCCCCATATTTTCCTGTCAATTCAACCCTGGGAGACGAGATAAGCATAAATCCTGCAAATGCCAGTCTCACCCAAGACAGAAGCATAGACGGCGAGGGCTGCACCAGGTGACTGGCCATAGAGGATGTAGTGGAAGGACAGGCTCAGACAGCCAGAGGACTGGCTCAGGGGGCTCAGGAGGACAGATTTCTGCCGCGGTTTTGCATTCTTGGGGTCCAGGAGCATGTAGAAGCCACCTATAAAGTAAAAGGCCAGTTAGGTGGGGTGGCTGAAATTGAGGGATAGGACCCTGTGACCGCAGGGGTCCCGGGCCTGGGAAACCCCAACAGCTGCCTAGGATCGGCCAGCGATGAGGTGGGCCTCCATCTGTCCGAGGCCTTCGAACTTTCCAGAAATGCTTGGCAAGACTGGTTAAGGGCGCAGGCACCACCATATGAAACGCAGCATCCTCTCAGAAGCAGCAGCCAGAACCTTGTCCTTTGGGTTGTGACGCTTTAAGTCCCCCAGGGTCATATCCTCTTCCTTTTCTGGACCCACGGGACAGAGCTGATTCACACAAACTGGTGAGAGAGAACTGGTCTGACGCCGAGAAGCCGGCATCTTCCCACCCCACCCCCTCCGGCCGTTCAAGCAGCCAATCAACCTAGACTTCGCCCCGTGACGCAACTGGTAGCCGGGGGGAAAAAGTTAGGCTGCGCAGGCGCGCTCCGTCTTGACTCCCGAACGGTCCTGCCTGGTGAGCGCGCACGCACCAGGCCTGGAAAGGCGGCCTCCGGGAGACAGAAGAGGGCAGAAGGGGAGGGAAGAGAAAAGAGAGGAAACATCAGGGAAGGAGGAGGTAAGGGGAAGGAGGGAAGTGGTAAATCGTGAAAGAAAACGCCAGGAGGGCGCTAATGGGATAGCTGGTTGGTGGAAAGGAGAAGTGGGAGGAAAAGAAAAGAGGGAAAAATAGAAGGAAGCAAGCTGGAAAAAGGAGGAGAGAGAAAATGGAAACAACAACCAACATTTACTGAAACTACTGGGGCTCGGCTTGGGGGTGCTAATACTGGGGGGCGGGGGTGATGCGGAGATGGGCTGGCCCTGCCCTGATCTTCCAGGGCTTCGGAAGGGAAGGGGAGGTTCTCCGGGTCTTTCTAGAAGGCGGACCTCCGGCAGCAGGAACAGCAAGAAAGCGCAGAGGAAGGAGATCTTGCATTTGGAGTGAGCAGAAAGGGCTTCTGGGCGCTGGGGGCAGACGGAGAGGAAAAGGACAGAAAAATGAAGGGAGAGGATTGAGAATGGAGAAATGCAAGGGGCCAGAGAACAAAGAAGAGAATTTAGAAAAGAAATCAGGGAGCGGGGTTCTCATGTTTGACCTGCACAGCTTGGCGTGCGTGAGTGTGCTCTGTGAGGCCTGGAGAGGCACCTTATGTGGAGAAGACAGGAAGAGAGGTAGCTGCTGTGGGCGAGAGAAAAGGAGCAGGGAGGCACAGGGAAGGAGGGAAGGAGGGAAGGAAGGAAGGAAGGAAGGAAGCAAGGAAGGGAGGGGGGTGGGGGGGAAGGAGGAAGGGGGGAGGGAGGGCGGGAGGGGTCATCCGTGGAAAGAAAAGCCCAGCCAAGAGCACAGAGAGAGATGGTGGGAAAGAAGCTACGGACAGACATGGATGCAATGGAAGAGGAAACGTATTGCCTGGCTTATTACAAAAGCCTTGTAACTATATACGTATGTATATGTTTATTTTAGAGAGAGAGCACGCGCACGTGCATGAGTGGGGGAGGGGCAGAGAGAGAGGGAGGCAGAGAATCCGAAGCAGACTCCAGGCTCAGAGTTGTCAGCACAGAGCCCGACACAGGGCTCAAACTCACGAACCATGAGATCACGACCTGAGCCGAAGTCGGACATTTAACCAACTGAGCCACCCAGCTGCCCTATTGCAAAAGCTTTCTAAATGGCCTCTCTGCATCTGCCTTTGGCCGTTCCCTTCAGCGTATTCTCAACACAAAAACAAAAACAAACAAACAAAAAAACCCGGGTGATCCTTTTAAACATAAGTCAGATTTAGTCACTCCTCTGCTCCAAATCCTGCAAAGGCTCCCCATCCACATCCACATAGAATCAAAGCCACAGTCCCGACCATGGCCTTCAAGGCCCCAAGTCATCAGCCCTGCCTAGGACTGCTCTAAGCTCCTCTTCTCTATCTTTGCTAGGTGGCCTCTTGTATCTCAGCACCTCCCCTACCTCCTAGCTCACTGCTCAGGACCTTTGCATGGCTGGCCCCTCTGCTTAGAATGTTCTTCCCCTCTATACGTTCACTCCGTCACTCCTTCACTTGCTTCAAGTTTATGCTCGAATATGACCTGAATGAGACCTACCCTGACACCTTGTTTAAAACTCACAACACCCCCCGCCTTAACTCCTGCACTCCCAATCCCCTCATTTTGTTTGACTTTCATTTTTCAATAGTCCTGCTATAACTATAATTTATTTCTTGTTTTAGGAACCATCTTCCTCTCACCCCCTGCCACTCCTAGTCTGTTTTGTAAGCTGATGTATCTCAAGGGCCTGGGACAGCACCTGGCACATCATAGGCGCTCGGTAGGTACTTGTTGAATGAATGGATGAACGAATGAATGAAGAATGCATGAATGAATGGTGCCAGGGAAGGGAGGTGAGGAGTAGGCTGTGTTGGGTCTGCCCGGTGGAGTTTGTGGGATGGCAGTGGGGGAAGCTGGGGTGTGGAGTTTGCTTTCTGCTGAGTAACTTGCGCTCAGCGAGGTTTGAGGTTGCTGGGGCTTACATCCCATGGCAGTTACTGTGCGGTAGTCAGGCAAACATCGTAAACTCCTGCAGAGGTCACTAGAAGCCCACAAAGTCAAAGGACGGAAGTGTGGTCATTACTCACCACCAGGGCTAGAGAAATCGTCCTCAGGCCCCACTTTCAGCACCCCGGACGACCCCTTCTTCTGGACCCACTTGGCCCCAGAGGCTGTCGGGATCCAGCTCCAGCCACAGAGATCATTTGGAATGTCAAAGCTGCACATTTGCATCATGCAGACTGAGGGGAGAAAGAGCGGGGTGGGGTGGGTGGGTGGATTTAGCTTGTTCTAGAAGGATGCAGCTCTCAAAAGTATGCCCCAGTGTGGGCATACTCAGAATTCTGAGTCCCAATACTGTGGGACCCAATTCTGAGTCAGAATACTGTGAGCCACGGTGGGCTGTGGAGCCAGATACAATTCCACTCCTCAACGGCTTATTCCTGGGACATGTTACGGAACCTGCCCAAGCCTCAGTTTCCTCATCTATAACTGGGAACGACAGCACCCGCCTATCTTACTTTAGATCATTTGTGGAGAGCCACTAGTACAATCCTGTGCCCAGTAAGTGTTAATTACTTGGACTCAGCTTCTGGAATTTTCCTTCACTTGAGTTTGCTCCCCTTGAATCTCTATATGTCAGCTCAGAGGGCTGATTCGGGATGGATCTGGGGGAACAGCTGGAGTGACCAGACATCCAGTTTTGCGCAGGGACTGAGGCATTCCTGAGATGCAGGACTTTCTGTGCAAAAATGGGGACAGTTCAGGGCAATCCGGACTTGGTTGGTCACTCTCGGAAAGTTATTAGCACACCTGTGTTCAAAGGGAACCTCTCCTTAGGTGTAGGTGCTTCAGGATTCAAAGGTGTGACGTGTGGAAGTAGAGGGAAGCCAGAGCTGGGCGGATGGTGGAGGCAGAGAGAGAAGGAGGGACAGGGGCTCACTCCGATTGCAGGAGCCCCTATGGATGGAGATGGCATCCAGAGCGATGTCCAGGTAAGCCGTGCTGCCCCTCACTCCTTCAGACATCACCTGTGGGAGGAAGGAGGGGACCACGCAGCCTGTAAACTCCTTTGCCTCAGCCCCCACTTTTCCTGCCTGAATTCGGGTGGCCCGGCCCTGGCGCCCCCTCCTTGTCCCGGCCCGTCCTGCCCCCACCCACCCAGATTCGCCCTGGGGCCCAAGGCTCTGCCCTCTGCCTCACCCTCACCTGACTGGGCAGGGCAAGGCCCATAGGCACGGTGACAGCGGTGGGAATCCAGGAGGGGCTCTGGGTGTTCGTATGTTTCCAGAGCAGGCTGGGGCGCTTCTTCTTGGTGTCCCTGAGCAGCAGTAGTTTGAGCTGGGCGCCCCACGAAAGCCCAAACAGGTGGTAGGCGAAGTGCACGCAGAGGGGGCCTTGCTCCCATATGGGGGGGCTGCGTAGGCGGGCCACCCCGCCCCGGTGGAAGGTGCTTGCTGCCATGTGCAGGTAGTAGCCCTCTGCGGGAGGCAGAGCCCAGGATGATGAGGAGGCCCTCCCAGCCTTGAGGGCTGCCCTCCCACCCCCTTCCCAGAGCCCAGGCGTCCACTTCCGGCTGCCTCCCTTCTCCCTGCACCCGCGTCTGCCCATGCCTACCTCCTAGCTGTCTCCCTAAACCTTAGGCTTCCTTACCTCCGTTGGGGTAGCCCCCGGGGGGACCCGTACTGCCGGTGGGGGAGGGTCCACTGGCTCGAGTCCAGTCCCCGTCATCTGTGGACCCTTGGGTCCAATCACAGAGGGGGTTGGAGTTATCCTCAAAGTCACACTGAGTGAGAACAGCTGGGAAGAAAGGGCCGCTCTGAGGCCAGGAGAGGGGAGAGGGCCAGCCCCAGAGCCAAACTGGGGGTCGGGGGTTAGCAAGATTGCTTAGCTTAGAGAAGGCAGCCACTATGTGGGTCCAGAGCACAGATTTGGAAAAGAGAATCTGAGAAATAAGAATCTCGTAGGAGATATTCAGGGCGGGGTGGGGCAGGGCAGAATGACTTCTAGGACAGGGGTCGCACACTGAGGTCCAGGGGGTGGATTCATCTGGGCAGACAGGCTTTGTCTGGATGCATACATTTTGTTGTTGTTAATCTGAATATGAATCTTCTAGGTAGGGCTTGGACTCCACTCTTCCATGGTCCCTCCACCCCCTGTTCATCCAAGGACTGCCCTCCACACATCACTATGTGTTGATGCCATCGCCCAGCCCAGAGGGCCCTTGAGGTGGCCACCCTGCCCTGGGGAAGGAGAAAGATCTGAGTGGTGCTGGTTTCCAACTCACAGTTATCCCTAGAGTTGCGAGCAACTGGCTTCCATTCTGAAGGCTTCCCCTTCCTTGGGGTTGGAGAAGGAAAAAAAAAAGTAATACTTGTCATCATCAAGAATCATAAGCTTCATTGATCGTGAGCTTTCTGAGTGGTCCTTCATGAAGGATTTCTTGGTATTCATATTGTACCAAAGTGTAGGCAGCGAACATATATTTACTTGTCTTTAAGGTTTTCGAAAGGCCGGGCGCTTGGGTGGCTCAGTCGGTTGGGCGACTGACTTCGGCTCAAGTCATGATCTCACTGCTTGTGGGTTCGAGCTGCACATCAGGCTCTGTGCTGACAGCTCAGAGCCTGGAGCCTGCTTCAGATTCTGTGTCTCCTTCCCTCTCTATGACCCTCCCCAACTTGTGCTCTCTCAAAAAATAAACATTAAAAAAAAAAAAAAAGAAGGCCCCCAACCTCCTCACGTTAAATTCTCATCTATCTCCTAAAAATAAAATAAAATAATGAGTGTCTCTCCTTGGAGCGCCTCACTGGTTCCCTCTGTGCCTCTGTGACCTGTGTTGGAGCCTCCCTGGAGGAGGAACCCGATCGTGTGTATGGCAGTTCTCAAGCAGTGCCTCGGCGTTTACACCTGGGGAAACCCCTTCCTTTGAGCTGAGGTCCTCTTGTGCTGAAGCCTAAGTTCTCCCCTTAGACCGGGGACCCTGGGTCCCACGCTGCCCTAGCTATGTGCCACTGAACATACAGATGAATAACACAGGGATGGCCCCTCCTCGCCCTAGGAATAACGCAGAGAAGCTCACTGCGCCTCCCCAGATGGTGTAGGCCAAACAGAATAGCCCTTTGCCATACACGTACAAGTTCTACTTGCTCAAATCCCACAAAACAAGCTCCAGGACACCAAGCCATCTATCATTTCTTGCTGCCTCTACCGGAAGTCTCCTGTCTGCTGGGTTTGCCCTGGGTTTGGTCCGTTTCCTGAAGGCCCAGCCTCTCCTCTCGTCTCTTCTTGCTCTTTCTAACATCTGGGCTCTGTCCTCTGAGCTTCTCACACTCCTCAGTTCTAGGCGCTTGGGTCGTGGGGTTCTCCCCACTCTTCCTGTTCATCATCCCCTTCCTCCCCACTGCTGTGCCCTTCATCGTTACCCTTTTGCCCCCTCCAGCTTTGCCCCTCACTCTCCCCCAGAGTCACCCCAGATCACCCCCTGAGCCCCACTTACCGGACAGGGGCAGGCATGTGGCCCTGGCCCCAGCCGGCCCCCACCAGCAGCACCAGAGTCCAGACTGGAGGAGCCATATGGGACCTCAGAGGCGGCTCTTAAGGAAGAGGGGAAGGCACAGTGAGCACGGGCTGCTTTATCTATCCCTGACCCTCCTCGCTTGACATCCTTCCAGGGATGCCATGAAAACCAGACAGAGAACACCAGAACGCTCTGGGAAATGAAAAAACTACAAGGGTGGAAATTTAAAATCCAGTGAAAGGAAATGAGATGACAGCAGGAGAGAAAGACCAAGAGAAAGACTTAGAGAAGCAGTCCAGAACGTCTAGCATCCAACCAAAAGAGTTCAAATCAGAAAGAACAAAGGAAAAGAAAGGACTTCGGAAAAACCACACGAGAAGATTTCATAGGACTGAGCTACAAGTCTCTTGATGAAAAGGGGTCTCTTATGATGGGTGCAAAGACACCCACGGAAGGTCTGTCATGAGATTTCAGAGTATTGGGGGAGGAGGGGAGAGAAGACCCTAACCACTTTCAGATAGAAAGAAGCAGGTCACATACTAAGGATCAGGAATCAGCATGGCATCAGGCTTTTCAATAGCAACCAGGGGTTCTAAGAGGCCATGGAACATTGTCTGCAGAATTCCAACAGAAAATCATTTCAAATCTAAAATTCTATAGCTGGCAACAATGGCGGAAACGACTGGCAGGTCATTACTGGCAAAGAATCAATCGAAAAAGGCAAGTCCCAGAGGAAGACATACCACCAGCCAGTAAACATCGGAGAAGATGTCCTGCTTCACTAGCGATAAGGAAAATGCTAATCAAAACTACAACTGTCACATTGACAACCATTTAAGAGATTGAAGGCATTGGGCATTGGCCAGGATGTGGGTAGACACACTCAAATACATTGATGCTAAGACTCTATGTTGGTGAATACTTCTTCGAAGGTAATCTGAAACTCTCAAACTTCCTAACATGCACGTCTTTGACCCCACCTTACCTTTCCAAGCATCTTCCCACAGAAATACCTATTTGCACAAAATAGTAATAGAAATGCCTTTTTGCACAAAGCTGGGCACATCTTAAAGATGGTAATTGTGGCACTGATTAGAGTCGGAAAAAAAATCGAGATTACCCAAACATTTGCCAGCAGAGATGCGGTTGGATCATAGGCAAGGACTATTTTTCACATGGAGGAATATTATGTACATATTAAAAAGAATGGCACTCCTCCAAAAGTTAAAAATAGAATTACCATAGGGCCCAGCAATTCCACTTTTGGCTGTATACGAAAAAGAATTGAACGCAAAGATGAAGAGATAGATAACCTGGTCACCCATGTTTATGGTGGCATTATTCACCATAGCCAAAAGGTGAAGGTGACCCAAAGTCCACAAAGCCAAAAAATATGGCACATACATACAATATCATTCGGCCTTTTTTTTTAATGTTTATTTTTAATTTTTTTTATTTTTTGAGAGAGACAGAGTGTGAACAAGGGAGGGGCAGAGAGAGGGAGACACAGAATCTGAAGCAAGCTCTAGGCTCCCAACTGTCAGCACAGAGCCCAACGCGGGGCTCGAACTCGCAAACTGCGAGATCATGACCTGAGCCGGAGTCGGATATTTAACCAGCTGAGCCACCCAAGCGCCCCTCATTCAGCCTTTAAAAAAATTTTTTTTTCTTTTTCAACGTTTTTTATTTATTTTTGGGACAGAGAGAGACAGAGCGTGAACGGGGGAGGGGCAGAGAGAGAGGGAGACACAGAATCGGAAACAGGCTCCAGGCTCCGAGCCATCAGCCCAGAGCCTGACGCGGGGCTCGAACTCACGGACCGCGAGATCGTGACCTGGCTGAAGTCGGATGCTTAACCGACTGCGCCACCCAGGCGCCCCTCATTCAGCCTTTAAAATGAAGGACATTCTCACACATGCTGCAACACTGAGGACATTATGCTAAGTGAAAGAAGCCTGACACAGAAAGACAAATAGCATATGATTCCGCTCATAGGAGATGCCTACTGTAGTCAGACTCGTAGAGACAGAAAATAGAATGGTGGTTGACAGGAATAAGGAGTTTTTGTTTCATGGGGACAGAATTTCAGCTAGGGAAGATGTGAAGGTTGTGTGGATGGCCAGTGGTGATGATGTCACAATGCGAATGTACTTAATGCCACTGAACTGCACGCTTAAAAATGGTTAAGAAGAGGGGTGCCTGGCTGACTCAGTTGGAAGAGTGTGAGACTCTTGATCTTGGGGTCGTGAGTTCAAGCCCTATGTGGGGTACAGAGATAAATACATTTTAAAAAAACAAAAGAATTTTTTAAGAATTTGAATGGTTAAGATGACAAATTTTATGTTGAGTATGTTACCACAATCAAAAAATAATTTAAAAATATTAATTGATGTTATTACACTTTGTTAAAGTTTATTCCTGGCTTAAGGAAAAAATAAAGAATGGTGGTAGAGCTGTACGCTGTGATAGTGGAAAGGGATCCTGCGTATGTTATTAAATGCAAGAGTCTGGAAGAGTCCAGAATGCAGACAACAGGAGGGATGAGCCACCTCTGGGAAGGGACGGAGGAGACCTTGCCGGCACAAGTTTAGAGACTTTCTAAACCACAAAGAGGTGGTAATCAGACAAGATGGGAAGACACATCCAGGAAGGGAGAATGTTCCAAGCTTAGAGGGAGCATGACACTTTTTTGAAGAATGGTGTGGGGGCGGCGGGGGGGGGGGGGCGGAGAGGCAGGGTCCCTGGCTTGGAGGACCTTGGATGCCATAGCTTTGAAGGGCCACTAAAAGTTTTTAAGCCACCAGGGTGACTTGATCCCACGTACATTCTCCAAAGGCTTCTGTGGCAGCCTCGGCAGATAAGGACCAAAGAGAGGCTGGTTGGAGCTGGAGAGACAGGAGAGGAGGCTGCGGAGGGTGAGGGATGGTGGTGCAGCTGGACAGTAACATCGAGACAGCAGGAGTGGGGAGAACTTTCCAGGAGCCAGGAACAGCGGTGCTTGTGGGCTAATCTAACCGCACCTCGTGTCCTCTTCATTGCACAACTATTGTCCTCGTTTTCCATGTGTTGAAACTGAGCTCTTCGGAAATGAAGTCCATTGTCCGGCCCAAGAGCATGGCTCCGGCGGTCCCCACAGTGTGGCCTGCAGACTCCCACAGTTGTGTTGGGAGCATCCAGAGGAGGTCAGGGCCCCACCCCCACCCCCACCCCCACCCCAGCCAGAGCAGCTCTGCTTTGACCTGTTTCATAAATGGCAATCCTACATAAGACTGCAGCGGAAGGGTGGTTTTGACCCTTTTGAAAAGGCTGTTGACTCCCACCGCACATACGGAGCCGTATCTAGGCTGGAGGGCTGGTCAGCAGCGAGCTGGCCTCTCCTGTCCAGACTTCCCATATCCTACCACACCCAGGTGTTTCTAAAAACCTTCAGTTTCACTCCCTTCACCTTGGCAGCCCCCCATTCCCTATCATCAAATCTATGCCCGGCGTGGCTCAGTTGGTAGAGCATCTGACTCTTGGTTTCAGCTCAGGTCATGATTTCATGGTTGTGGGATTGAGCCACACGTTGGGTTCTGTGTGGACAGCAAGGAGCCTGCTTGGGATTCTCTCTCCCTCTCTCTCTGCCCCTACCCCACTCATGAGCGTGTTCTCGCTCTCTCTCTCTCTCTCTCTCTCTCTCAAAATAAACAAACTGTAAAAAACTTAAAAAAAAAAATCTATGCCCAGGGGTACATCGAAGAGGGAAGTCCTAACCCCCTTAGCAGTCCTGGGGATTCCTGCCCACATGAACCCAAAGGGACTGTGTAGGGGTCCGATCTGGGGAGAGAGCAATCCTCTGCCCCTTTTCATCAAAGTGGGGGATGTAATGGATGCCCAGCCCAAACCCTGATCTACCCTTTCTGCATACCAGGTTAGGAGAGCAGTCAAGAGAGGGACAGCGCCAGGAAATGGTTAACCCGGGGAAGAGTAACAGAAGTCAATTGATCCACAGCCCCTCCTGGTTGGGCAATAAGTCCTCCGAGGGCTGCTTTTGCTGACCTCTCTTTGGCGCCACAGAGCTGGACAATCTCAGCTTCCAACCTGTCCGGGGGTGGGGGTTGGTTCACAAGTCAGGACAGGAAGGGCCGGCGATGTGGGAGGGAGCCCCCGGGCTCTGCATTTTGGGGAGTCATGAGTGCACAAGGACCCAGAGGGCTTGTGGCTTGACCAGCCTAGCAGCTGCAGGGATAGGTGTGAGAGACCCTGGCATGTAGAAACCCTGGGAACCACTCCAGAGAAGTAAAGCTGGTTTTGGCTTCACTGTGTTTCCTTGGACACTTTACTCACCCTCTCTGGTCCTTAGTGTGTGCTTCTGTAAGATGGAGAGACTAGCACGGCTAAATTTTGTTTTATTTTGTTTTGTTTTAAAGCAGGAATTGTGTGTGGGTCATGTAATTTTTTTCCTAATCAATTTTTAAAAATCAAGAAGAGAGAGTTCATGGACTTTTGGGCATGACTCATATAAGTTGGGAAACCATACTCCTGCCTGCTTTTCTGTTGCCAGTAATCTTTCATAATGTCACAGTTTTATGATGGAATTTTAGCTGAATTAACCTTGACCAGCTAGGGAAAAAAAAACCCCAAAAAACGTAGTTAACATTCAGCTCAGGTTGCAATGTCTAATGTTGCCAACTCAACTCCAGCAACACTTGTCTTCTTTGGTGAGAAGAGGATTCTGAGCAGTTCCAGGAACATCTTAGGTGACCTGTGAGCTGGGGTCAGGCAGGTGCATTTGGTCAGCCTGATGCTCAGGCCCAGGGAGAAGGTTTGGGCCAATAGGTGGCAGTCAAGGTGGGGTCTCCGGCTGCTGGAGGCGACTGAGTTGGCCTCCAGTGCTGGAGACTTGGGTCTGGGAAGGGTGGGAGGTAACTTCTGCCCATCTAGGGAGGAAGGAGGAACCCCAGGCAGGGGATGGAGCAGGGAGGAGTTGATAGTGAGAGATGGATGGGCCTAAATCCTCACTGACCCAGAAGTGCTCCCTCTCCTCCAGCTACTCCCTCTACGCTCCTTTCCCTGTGGTCCCCGCTTGGGGCAGAAGAGGGAACCAGGGTCAGAGAACCTGGATCCTGGTCCTTATCTTCCTCTCAGTGTCTTACGGCCTGGGCACGGCCCGTAATCTCTCTGAACCTTGGTTTCTTCCTCTGCAAAATGGAGATCCTCTACCGTCTCTGCCTTCCTCTCTCGTTTAGGAGAGCAAATAAGAAAATGCCCCGAGAAAGCACCTTGTAAATCGCAAAGCACTCTACAAACACAAGGCAGTGCCATTAAACAATTATGTAACCCGCTGACTCAGAACTAGGCTGTGCTGGCTCCTGTCCTGCCAGGAAGTCAGAGGAGCTGGCTGGCTGTCTTTTACCTGGTGGGACTTAAGTTTTATTCTCCCCATCCGACAAACGGGGATGATACTGAAGGTCCTCCTGTTTCGTGGATTGGTGGTGAGAGTCACAGCAGGTCATGCCGGTGCCAGAGTTTAATAAGTTGTGAATCATCATCATAATAGTACAGAAGAGAGTTCACACTTCCTGCCTGTGCCTGAAAAATATCTGGAATCTGGAGACACCCTCCCTCCTTGGGTATCTATGTTGCTTCGCAGGGACTTGAGCCTTCACCAGGTCCTTCCCATCGGGGCCTGTCCATACAGTGACCTACAAAGCCGGCTCTGTCCACGTTTATGAGCTCCTGTCTTTTTGTCTCCAGTGGGGAATGCCTGCTTTCTCAGAGGACACCTGGGCTGTGAGTGGCACAGATGATCATTTCATGTTTTTCTAAGCACTCAGCACAGAAGCTGGCACCCAGTAGGTACTCCGTTAAGTGTGGAATAAATGAGTTATGTGGGTTTTTTTTTTAAGTTTTTTTATTTTTGAGAGAGAGAGACAGACAGGCAGACAGAGTGCTAGTGGGGGAGGGGCAGAGAGAGAAAAGGAGAAAGAGACACAGAATTTGAAGGAAGCTCCAGGCTCCAAGCTGTCAGCACAGAGCCCAATGCAAGCCTTGAACTCACGAGCCATGAGATCAAGACCTGAGCCAACGTCAGATACTTAACCAACTGAGCCACTCAGGCACCCCATATGTTTTGAATGTTTTAACATACTGGCCCAGGTCATATAGTTGGGGTCCCTTAACTAGCTAGGTACCACATCAGGCTAAGATGTGCTTAGGGGTTGAGTCCTCAACCTTGTGTTCAGGTCCCAGCTGCCATTATTAGCTGCATTCCTTGGATTTCAGGACAACCCTCTTGACTTCAGTTCTGCCAGAAAGAAAGACAGATTCGTCCCTTCCTGATTCACAGCAGTGGGGTGAGAACCAGATGATGCCTTCTGTGGAAACCGCAATACAAACTTCTTTTTAAAAAAAATTTTTTTTAACGTTTATTTATTTTTGAGACAGAGACAGAGCATGAAGGGGGGAGGGCCAGAGAGAGAGGGAGACACAGAATCGGAAGCAGGCTCCAGGCTCTGAGCCATCAGCCCAGAGCCCGACGCGGGGCTCGAACTCACGGACCATGAGATGGTGAACTGAGCCGAAGTCGGACGCTCAACCGTCTGAGCCACCCAGGCGCCCCTGCAAACTTCTATTGAAATGTGCCAAGATCGGAGCCTTAAGGGTTCTTTTGCAGGCCAATTTGTTTAGCATTTCCTAGTGGGGCCTGAAGAGGGCACTGTACCCCAGGAGCTGGATTGGCCAGGTGAAAATTCTCCTTTGGATCCACCCCTCTGTGGATTCCTCCCACCCCTGCCCTCATCACGCTCCTATACTTCACAAATACCCTCCAATCCTGCAACCTACCCCTAATTTTTCCTGCTGCAGATTGCAAAACTTCTCTCTCTTTTGCATATTTTCAGGGGTGCAGCCTGACTTCTCTGTTTTGTTATAGAAACAGAGAGACTGATCCTCCCATATATGTTAATGGCCGGGATCTGGATCCTGATGCAGTTTTGTGTCATCTTTTGCTGTCTGCACTGGTCTCTCCTGGGCGGTACTTTACAGCGGAAGCATTATGTCTGGGAAGGAATTTGAAGTTGATTGTCAGAGTAATGAGTAAAATTAGACGTAGGGATGGAGAGTGGAGGCTGTTTGTTCTGTGTCCCATATCCCGGGGAAGCAGGGAGCAGGTAGGGATTCTGTGGAAGAAACAAGCAGAAGAGGGAAGGGGTCAGTGCTGGGGGAATTGGGGGTTCCTGTTGTCTTGACCTTGGCAGTGACTTTATTTCTTCATCTGTTCAATGGGAATGACAGTGGACACTTTCTCATAGAGTTGTGCAAGGAATCAAATGAAGTCGAGTAAGGGAACCACCTGGAAGAGCCATGCTCAGTGAGACCCTTGTCGGGGAAGGTGGCTCCTTCTGTGAGTTACAGGGTAGAGCATTAATAGTGACCATCCCCGGCAAGGAAAGAGGGCAGCGGGATTTAGAGGTGGCAAAGGCGGATACTGGGAATGTGGTTTTAGCCAAAGGCACCACAGAGAAGAAGTGAGAAATAATTAGGGTCTAGTATACAGGACTGGGAGCTGTCCCCAGCCACCAAAGGGACTCTTCCTCCTGGCTCCTGTTTCCTTGATGGCGGCTGTAACTCACTAAAGAGAGTTGCCAGCTGCCTACTGAGGAATAGCCTTGAATGGAGCCACCTTATTGACCAGCGTGGGCAGAGCTTGTGGCCTCAGGCCCAGTGGGGTCAAGAGGTCAGACAGGCCATGCGAGGCAGCACGTAGGGCCTGACCCCCTCCAGCTCTAGTTTCCCAGGACTGCTGCCTGCTGCCAGGGTGGGAGCAGGGCCAGGGAAGTGGGGCGCTCCAGGGGAAAACAGAAAAGCCAAGAGCCATGTTGTGGTTTCAGTTCTTGCCGGTGGGATTGAAAAATACACAAGATGTGGACCCACTGAGAGCCAGGGGCCAGCCCCCATCCCATCTCCCTGGCTCCCACCACCCTTCGTCCGGCGGGCTCTTACTATCATGGGAGTGCCCATGAGACCTGGAGAATTCATGGCTCGCCACCTAAATTCTCCGGTCCCTCCTATCCCTGCCTGATGGGTGCACGAAGAGGTATCGGCCCTCCACCTTGTCCCGGCATCACGGTTCGGCAGGGCACCAAGATGAGTTTCGGTTTCTCCCCAGCAAGGCTCCATCCCCAAGTTTAAGCTGATTTCCTGCAAATTCCTCCTGCTTCGGGGCCTCAGGCTGGCCCTGTGACATCCTTAGATCTGAGTTGCGCTCTGGACAGTTCCTCTGGCCCTTGCGATGTCACCACTGGCCGTGGAGTGTCCGTGGGACAGGCTGGTGCTGAGCTGATCACCCCCGACAGGGGTCAGGAGTGGTGGTGCAGAGGGCGTGGCACAGGCAGTGGTGGTAAGTGAGGTGGTGGACATGCCCGGGGTGGGAGCACCTGGTCACCTGTCTCCTCTTCGGCAGGCCTCCCCTGTGTACAGCGTCAGCTTTCCCCGCAGGAAGTTGGAGTAGATTCGGAAAAGTTTGCACAAAGTATCGACAGTGAATGTTCGGAGTGGAGCAGCAGAGGTTGCCTCTGGAAGGGAGGTGGCTTCCTTCTGCCAAGGAGAGAACAGAAGGTTACCGCAGTGCCGGGGCCCCTGGAGGGAGATGGGATTCAGGCTAGGATCGGAAGGGGGATGAGAGCCTCAGTATTTCTTGGCAGGGCTCCTTCTCCCATTTTATAGAAAGGGCAGAGAGAAGTGAGCCCCCCCCCTCCCCACGCACCTGGGCTCCCAGTGCCCGAAGCAGGGAGGTGAGGCTACGCAGGCTGCTGACGGCTTTATCCACCTGCAGCTGCAGGGTCTCAGATGGCTGGGAGGAGTTGGCCAGCAAGGCCTGGCCCCGCAGGATGGCTTCTGAGAGCAGGGCGAGGCCCTGCCAGACTTCTACAGCCTGCTGCCCGACCTAAAGGGAGTGGACACTTGGAGTCAGCAGCCCAAGCCAGCCCCTCCGTCTCAGCAACCCCAAGCACCAAGCTGAGCAAATGAAGGCATGGAATCAGTTTTGTTGAATGAATGAATGAATGAATGAAGAAAGGAACAATTGAATGGACATACTGCATTCAGCCCTCACCTCCTTCTATCATTCTCCCTCCCACCCCAACAGGTTCCCAAAATGAGACTCCCCAAGAAGAAGGAAAACATAAACTCACGTCCATCCTCTTCCAGGTATAGAAGTTGACCTTGGTGTCTGGGACAGTGATATTCTCACTGAAGCTGCAGCCTTCAGCACAGCCCATCTGAAATGCACGACCCCCGAGTCAGGCTCCCCGAGGGCTCCCCTCCACCATTGCCCCTTACCTAGCTTCCAGGTATGCATTGGGGGTACCACTTTTATCATTGTTACTGGGGGTTCTGGCTTCCCACCTCCCTGAACCAAGGGCCAGGAAGGGGCTCAGCTTCCTGGATCTTGGAGGATCCCCCCCCCCCAGGACTCCTGAGAGTGAGTTCTGTGGAATGTTTTGTGGAGGGGGCCTCACCGTGACATTTTCGGCCTCCCTGGCCTCCAGAATGTACCTCTCCAGGACTCGGCTGTCACAGATGAGGCGAGGGGGGGCGCCCAGGACTGGGAGGCCCAGGGGAAGCAGCAGCAAAGATAGCAGAAGCAGCAGGGCAGGACATTCTAGAAAAGAGTGCCAGGCTGAGTGTGTTTGGAGGAGCAGGTTCACACATCCCGTTCCTCTGCCCCCAGCTTGTCGCTCCCACCCCGAACCTTCCCAGCGCTCGGGTTCTGCCTCCTTGGCCTTCATTCAATCCCCGCCGCCGCCGCGGTGAGCACACCCCACCCCCCAAACTACCGGCATCCCCTTCTCCCGGGCAAACTTCAATCCCGGTGTGACAGAGGCTTCCCCTCTCGCAGATCCCGGGGATTGCTCCAAGACCCAGGTATCAGCTTCCTCCCCACGCACGGAGCCGCCCCTTTCCTCCCCGAACCCGCAAACCGCGTCCCCGTGCCCGGGTCAGATTTCACCTTTTCCCGGCGGCTCCGGGAGCCCTGCCGGCACGTGGAGGCTGCCCCACCCCCCTTGCCCTTCCGGGGTCCTTGGCAAGTTGTCGGTCCTTGAACCCGGCCACCTCGGGGCCACTAGCCCCAGCGGTAAATTCCTGCTCAAACAGGGGCCCAGGCGGGCGGGGGCTCCTCCAGCCGGCGGGTACTCACCGCACGACCCCATCTCCGCGCCTCCCCCGGCCCCTCAGCGACCAGGGGCTCGGCCGGCGCCCTTGCCGGGAGCCCTCATCCCGGGAAGCGCGGCGGGGCAGGGCCGGCCTCACGCCCTGAAGGAAGGGGCCGCCGTCCGGGGGCCGCCGAGCCGGGGTCGCGCACAGCGAGCGCAGGACTGCTGGCCACGGTCCGCGAGGACTGGCGCGCGGCGACCGGTCGGGGTTGGCCCGGGGACTGCGGCTCGGCCGGGGGTCGGGGCTGTTATCAGCATGTGTGCGTGCGTGTGTGGGGGTGGGGGGCAGGCTGTGTGCGTGAGGGGTCGCCGGAGGTAGGGGCCAGAGGGGTCAGACCGGGGCAGGACGCCTGGGTCGGGGGTTCGCCGGGGCGGGAGCACAGCGGCCGCAGGCGCGGAGCGGGGCACCGGTCTGCGCGTCCGAGCCCGGGTTCTGGGAGGTGCCGCTGGGTGCGCACCCGCGGGAGGGGTGCCATTCTGGGAAAGGCTGGGGGCCCCCGACGCTCCCGGGGGGTGGGAGAGTGGGGCGTCCCGTTCTCGGGCCAAGGTGGGGGGGTTCAGAGCTGGGGGTGCCGGTTCCTGCGAGGCAGCTGGGTCTGGAGGCCGGGAAGGTGCTGGCAGAGGCGAGTTGCCTTCCTCTCACAATCCCGCTACTTCTAGAAGCCAGCATTTGTTCGTGGTCTGGAATTTTATGGGGGCACACGAAGCAAGAAATCTGGGGGTCTTCTCTCCCCACTCATCACTTTCCAGGACTCTGAAAACCCAGAAATGGAACTTTCGGGCACCTGGTATGTTGTGCAGGACAGGCCATGCCCTTTGACATCCTTTTTGTTGTTTTTGTCTCTGACCTGTGATATAGGTTAGTCTGCGTGGCAGAATTCTTAAGAACTCTGAAATAGAGCTATCCCCCAGAATGATGGCTCTTCAGATTTGCAGCTCAGCCTTTGGGGCTTCTAGGAAGCATCTGGGCAAGCTGTCTAGAGCAGGAGTCCAAGGCTGGCTGGTCTCTCAAACCTTGGAAAGAGGTCTCAGTCCTGAGCCTCAGTGCCCTGACCTATCAAATGGGGCTGATGAAAGTCCCAGTCCCAAAGTCCTACAAATACAGATGGTTATATATATTCCTTCACATCCTTACCAGTTCTGTGATACTAAAGATATCTCATTCAAGCCATCGGTGCCTTCTTTTGTCAAGTCAGCTGACTTTTGCAAGACAAAAAGATGTGTTTGAGACCTTGCTCCTGCTTCCTGGAGTTTGTAGCTTACCATAGAGATAAGATGGGTACACAGGGCAGTGTGTGAGGACTGGAGTGTGTGGAGCCTAGGTGGAAAAGTTTGAAAGAGGCAGAGCTCACTGTAAGCTGGGGGAATCATGGAAGATTTGATGCAGGAGGTGACTTGAGCTCAGCCTCGAAGGGTGGGTAGGATTTCCATGGGAAGAGATGTGAGGTGGGGGAAGAGGCTAGTACAGCAGGGGAGAAGGAAGATCCGGGATGGTCAGGCATGTCAGGGGGGAGGGTGTGGAAGGGAAAGGTGGACACAAGGCCAGAGGGCTGGTTTGGGAGGGGTCAAGTTGGGAAGGGCCTTGCATGCCACTCTAAAGAATTTGGATTTTGTTTGAAAAGAATGGGAAAGGGGCGCCTGGGTGGCTCAGTCGGTTAAGCGTCCGACTTCGGCTCAGGTCATGATCTTGCAGTTTGTGAGTTCAAGCCCCGCGTCGGGCTCTGTGCTGACAGCTCAGAGCCTGGAGCCTGCTCCAGATTCTGTGTTTCCTTCTCTCTCTGCCCTGCTCATGCTCTGTCTCAAAAATAAATAAAACATTTAAAAAGAAAAGAAAAGAATGGGAAACATTCATTCATTCATTCATTCATTCAAGAAATGACTATTCCTCTAAGAAATATATATGAGTACCTAATTGTGGCCAGGGACCTGGGGATAGAGCAGTGAATGAAACAGACAAGAACGCCTGCCTTGGGGGAGCTGACATTCCAGCAGCAAGGCAGATGACAAACACAAACATGGGGATCTCCGGGGCACCTGGGTGGCTCGGTTGGTTGAGCATCTGGCTCTTGATTTCGGCTACGGCCATAATCTCGCGGTTGGTGGGTTTGAGCCCTGTGTTGGGCTCTGCGCTGGTATCACGGAGCCTGCTTGTGAGTCCCTCTCTGCCTCCCCCGTATTGCATGTGTGCATGCACTCTCTCTCTTTCAAAATAAATAAAACTTAAAAAAAGAAAGAAAAAAAAAAGAGGCTCTCCAGTGGCAATAAGGACCAAGGAGAACAGACATGGAAGTGACCAGGAGTGACCAGGGAGGCTGCAATTTTAGATGGGCAGTCAGGAGAGCCTTGCTGAGAGGGTGACATGAATAAAGTCCCATGGAGGTGAGGGAGGGAACCATAAAGTGGGGAGAGAGCAAGATCAAAGAGGGGCTCAGAATGGTGACCAGGAGAGGTGGGGAAGCAGAGGCTGGCCTGCTTCCAGTGGGAAGGAATGAGGGTCTAACTTGCTCAGATCCTGCCCCTCTGCCCTCCACTCACCTCCAGCCTGTTCTGGGGTCCCTCCTCAACCCTGCTGTACTGGCTCCCAGTCTGCACACCCTGCTATGCCCCTGGTGCCAATTTCCCTCTCAGCACCCAGGCAGCCTCCCAGCCCCGCCTGGCCCTCAGAGCCCGGTTCTGCTTCCCTCCTAAATCCCAGCTGTGGGACAAGCACACGCACGCTCACGTCCACACACGTCCACACATGCGTTCTGTCCCGACCCCTCGCCCCTCCCCAGCCTCTGCTCTTCATTCCCCCGACTCCTGCGTCACTGCCCTGACCTGACCATGGAGAGGGGGCCAGGGACAGATGGGGGGGGGGTGGTAGACACTGCCTGAGGAAAGGGAGGAGAGGAGGATTTCGGGCTATGGGACCTGCTGCTTCCTTCGTAGCAACTTGTTGGAGGTGCCTACACCCCTGCCTTCAAGAAAGGAGGGGAGATGGGCCAGGTGTTGGGGCCTGCTGGACAGGGGCGGTGCTGGCTCATCCTCTAGGGCTTTTGGAGAGAGCCCTCTGATGGCAGCTTGGGAGAGAAGGTGCAGGAGAGGATCTTGGTCCACCCCACACCCAACCCCTGAGCTGAGGTAATCCTACTAGAGGGCAGAGGGTGCTTCGGGGGCCAACTTCAACCCAAATGCTCTTGGCTACTGCCCAGCAGGGTCCAGCTATCTGCCCATGACATCAGGGGACCCTGAAGAGCAGAGAGAAAACAGGAAGCTTCCCGGGGCTCCCCCCCTGCAATGCCCACTGCCCCCTGCCAGGGCCCCCTTCATCTGCCTCCCTGTGCTCTCCTAGCATGGCGCTGACCACTGCAGAGGGTCTCCTCCCCAACCTCTGCGGTCAGTCCCCACTAGCTTTCCCATTGAACAGCCTCTTCTGTGTCACTCCCCTGAGCAGGAGCCTGCTATGGCTCCCAGTTGCCTCAGAACTAAGACTGCCTGTGTTCTGCCCTGTGTCTACCTTTCCAGCCTATTTTCCTACTTTGCTCATTCCTACTCCTGCCATCACATGAACTCAGATGCTTCCTGCCTTTTGCTCACTCTGTGCTTTCCACCTGGATCACCTTCTCACACTCTCTCTCCCCACATCGTGCTTCAAAGCCCAAGCCCAAACCTTAAGCTCCTCTATGAAGCCTTCCCTGATCCCCCAGCAGGAAACTGTCCCCTTCCTCTGTAATGCTATCATTTATGGATGTGGCTTAGGCCTCTTACTGGCTGGGCCAACATGCACAGCTTTCAGGATTGAGCACTGTACAACTCCAGAGGGTGCCACTCACAGACTTGCTGGGAATGGTACTCCCTGGAGTCATGCAGCACGGGTGACTTGATCATCAAAAAGAGCAAAGGACAGTGTATGGCAGGTCTGGCTCACTTTGGTACCCCCCGGGCACCCAGCATGTTGCCTCTTTACGGTTAAGTCTGGCTGGTATTAGGCAATCCCTCCACTCCAGACACCTCTGCGAGAGAATGGGAGACCTAGAGTGGGGAGGCGAGCCACTCACCCTCCGAGTGCTTGCTGGAGCCAGCCTGGACGACCTAGCTCTGGGATTGCAGGGGCCCGTGAGGCCTACATCCACTTCCTGAGCAGCAGCCACTGAGGCAGGATCTGAAAATGGACGGGGTGACAAGGAGGATGGCGGGGGTGGAGGCAGGCTCTGTTCCATGGAGCCTTCCTGGCAGCCAATCCAGACTGAAAGTCCAAGGAGAAGCAAATTTACGGTTCCCCTGAACTGCCCCAGACCCCAAGGCAGCAGGAAGCCCCAGCTGCCTGGAGTCGTGTTGGGGACGAAGAGGGGGGCCTCCGGGCTTCTCTTCCACCCTCTTTGCAAGCAGTGGCTTCTCAGCTCGGCTGGAGAGTTCAACCAGTGGCCCAGAAGACGTTCTGTGCTGGGAAGTGAGGTGGCCAGGGACTGTGGAGGGTGCGGTGGGGAGGGCTTCCTGGCCCTTAGGGAGCTGGGAAGGGAGCAAGGATGCTGGAGAACAGATCCCTGCTGGAGAACCAGAGAAAGTCCTGTCTGAAGTCAGTTTGAGGAAACTGAGGCAAGGGTTGCTTTCTTGGCCATAAAATAGCCAGTAGAACCAGACATCCAGGTTTCTGCTCTCAACTAGCAGCTCTGTGGCCCAGTGGCTTCCAGGGGTTGTCCTGGAAACAAGGGAGCCCGGATTAGTGGCCTGATCTGCCACTTACCAGCAGCCCACTCGGACTGGTGACTGTACCTCTGAGCCTACGGATGGCGAAAATGATAGCGATTGCTTGCCAGAGCTCTCGTGAGATTATGTAACACCTCGAGCAGGGTAATCAATAAGTGCCGGCTGTTACTACTGCTTTATTGTCCCTCCTACTTGTCCTCACTTGGGAGGCCTAGAGACCAAATCTCCAGCATATTCTCCAGACTTCCTCCACTGTTCGCTCTGGGGCGCTGGGCACAGGCTCAGGGCACCTCGTGTCTGGTGTTGTGTCTGCTATGCCAAGCAATTCACCAGAAGACGTCGTGAGAATGGAGAATAGTGGGTTGTGGATGGAGGTATCTTTGGGTGTGTATACTGATGGCACTTGGAGAAACTTACCCCTGAACACAACCGAGTGAAACGGAGTCACTGTGGGAGTTGCAGGTGGGTTAAGAGGCAGATACCAAGACATGTCTCAAATGGGTCAGCCGGGGATTCCTTGCCCTGTCGGTGTGGGTCTCCTCCTAGGGGGACCCAGAGAAACCCTAAGGATCTTGAACTGAATGAGGCCTTTGGGCTCACCCTAGACAAGCCCTGAAACATGATGGGCCACCTTTCTTGAACACTTGTCTCCTGAATCCCCCAAATGTTTGAGTCCTTGAAGGTGGGCTCCCAGGGCACCAATGCCTCCACCTCAAGCTCCAGAACGACCCCGGTTCGGTTTCTGTGGAAAGCGTCCGACGAATCCTAGGATCTGTAGCTCACTAGTATTGCTGAATATTCCTAAGCAACCTGTAATCTCCCAACCTGTAATCAGAAGACAGAGCTGCTAAGTTGACCAGAGTAATGTTCCTGTCCAAAAATAAGACTAGAAAATCCTAACTGAAGCAAAACATGACTGGCAATGTCAACACGAGTAGTTTTTTTCTCCCGTGTGAGGCCTTTGCAGGCGCTCGGTTGTGAGTACTGACATTTCATTTTGTTGACGTGCGGCTCGGGGACTTTTTGAGGATTTGGTATGACCTCTACTGGGCAGTATTATAGGCGCTTTCTACTTAGAAGACTATAGGCCGAGACTTCAAGGGAAGTTTATAGAAAACTTAGACATACTCCTGCACATCCAAATATAGCAGATATTCTCCCAAGCTGTTCACGGTTCACTGAGAACCAACAAATATCAAGAACCTGTTGCTCGACCCCATAGGCATCCCCTGATCTGTATACAAGGGAGCCTGTCTGCTTCTGTCTTATTTCAGGAGCCAGCAAATAAGTTTAGTACTTTCGGGAAAGTATATTTTTCTTGCAGCCAACAAAATTCATTGACTCTGAACCGGAAAGGACCTAGGAGTTCCCATGAAAGTGAAGGCCCACCCTCTGCTTGCAGACTTCCAGTGGCAAGATATTTGATGTTTCTCAAGAGAGCGGAGGCTTGTTATAAAGTGGACAGCAAGCTGTCCTTCTATACATCCATCCATGTAGTCATTAGATATTTATTAGTTACTGGATCAGGCAATGAAATCACTTCTTCTCCTTGAGGTTATCTTACCAGTATGATCACTAACTCCCCTGATGACCCCACCTAGAGAACAGAACAAAGGAACATGCTTTGTAAACAATTAATGTTCTCTTATTACAAAAATGATACGTGATCACTGAAAATTAGAAAATATGGCTAAACCAAAACATAGGAGTTAAAAAGCACCCATAATGCCATTATGGCATTTCTTTTGCCGGACAAACTTCTAGTCATCCTTCAACATTCAAGTCAAAGATGACACCATTAAGGGGCGCCCGGGTGGCTCAATCTGTTAAGCGTCTGGCTTTGGCTCAGGTCGTGAGTTTGAGCCCCGCGTTAGGCTCTGTGCTGACAGCTCGGAGTCTGGAGCCTGCTTCAGATTCTGTCTCCCTCTCTCTATTCCCCCTCCCCCACTCATGCTCTGTCTCTCTCTCTCTCTCTCTCTCTCTCAAGAATAAATAAAAAAAACATTAAAATTTTTTAACAAAAAGATGGACCATTAAGGCAGAGCCTTAAGTGGTCATATCCAGGCATCTTTCTTTGTGGGATCACCTTTGCCTCACCCCAAACCCTGGTGCAATTGGACCTCTGCTCCCTGAGAAACTACATTCATCACAGACTTTTCAACCACCTTCTCTAGAGGTTTGTGGGTTTAAGGAACACGCCATTCTTCCCCCAACTCCTGACCAAGCACCCTGCACTCAGCCCAGACTGAGTATGAGGACCTCCCCAGGAGGATCATCACCCAGTCCAAACCAGTTCATGTGTCCTTAGGGCCTGTCTTCTTCTCTGCCAGGCAAGCCACAAATGTAAAAGCCAACAGAACTAGTAACCCGGCCTTGTAAATCAAACACACAAATCCCCTTTCCACCCCCCTCCCTATGCCCACAGAGAGGCCCAAAACCATTTCTTTGCAAAATGGCTCACATTAACAATAGTAACTTTTCTGACTTGTGGAGCCTGTACTAAATGCCAGGGACGGCTCCCAGCACTATGCCAATTATTTGCCTTTTTAAATCTGTCTCACTCCCTATTGACTTTACAGGACCAGTTTCACCCTCTCTGGGAGGCGGGATGCTTAACAGATCCCTGCAACTGGTGACTGCTCAATAATGCTATGGGTGATGAGCAAATGTCTACACCCTCCTCCAAAATAAGGCATTTCAATTCTGGCCTCTGGGGATCTGCTTTTGAAGTAAGAGGTCATTTTGAATGCATGGTGGTCTCTGCAGCTGTTGAGTAAAAAGAAGGGAGGGGAACCCCATTGGGAAACACCTTCTGCCCCACCCCCTTCCCTTTTCCCAAACTCTGATGGAAGATGCTTCAGTCAACAGAAGGAAGCGGAAGAGAGGTCTTGGTTGGCCTCCCTACAGGAGGGATCTGGAGTGCCCTGCCCTGCCCTGCCCACGGTGCATGGACTCTAGCAGATGCAGGAGCCTCCCCCACGCCCCCTACCTCCCCACACACTAAAGGGCACGCTCCAGGACCCGCTCTTCCTTCAGCAGCAATGTCTAGGAGCTGTTTCTGCAGACCTGCCACTGAGGGAAGCCCCATTGGCAAGCAGTGAGAGGACTTGGAGTAGAAACAACAAATAGGCTGGGAGAGGTAGCTGCCAAAACAAACCAAATGCAAAAGGGCTGCTTGCCACCACCTCAGCTGGGCCTGGGCCAGGAGCACAGAGAGATGAGAACACATACGTGCAGAGAGACACATAGTTCCAGCAAGCTCTCTATTCTGCTCCTGGGGGGGCTCCAGGGCAAGGGAGCCTTGCAGTCAAGGCTGATAGGGGGACAAGGTGGGTGGCTATGGAGTGGGGTGGGGGTGGGGGACCTGAAAGAAATGTCTCTGGTCTTGTCTCCCTTAAGTCTCCCCAGTGCCCCCTGCTTTCTAGCCACCGAGTCCCACAGTACACGCTGCCTATTCGTGACTCCCCTTTGTGCATGCTGACCCCCCCTGCCAGAGATGTCTGTCCTCTCCTCTCTTTTGCCTGGCAAACTCCTATTCATCCTTCAATACCCAAGTCAACAGTGAAACCATTTTAGACTCCAGCAGGAAGCTAGCCATTTCATTCTCTACATTCCCAACTCATGGCTACCCTTACATCGTACATAACTCACCTTCTCACTCATTCACAAATTTGTGTATCTACCTTCCCAGTTAAATGAGGAGCTCCTTGAAGGCAGGGGTTTTTGTACTGATTTTGTATCCCAGGGCCCAACCCAGGCTTTGGCTCACAGTAGGCACTCAGCACGTTTGTTGGAATGAAGCACTGGTCTGGTAAGGAGTCCGCTTGCCCGAGTTGCTGGCAGTCAATCACCTGGCATCAAAGTCCCTCAACAGGAATATCCAGGCCAGAGGGAGGGTTTTTGAGAAATGAGAAGCCTTATTTTCAGAACCCCAAACCAAACCGCCTTCAGGCAAATTAGAGTAAAACCTCTGTTACTTTTAAGTCAGAGGCTTTCCAACTCTTGTGACTTTGATCTATGGTAAAAAACACAATTGGGGCGCCTGGGTGGCGCAGTCGGTTAAGCCTCCGACTTCAGCCAGGTCACGATCTCGCGGTCCGTGAGTTCAAGCCCCGCATCGGGCTCTGGGCTGATGGCTCGGAGCCTGGAGCCTGTTTCCGATTCTGTGTCTCCCTCTCTCTCTGCCCCTCCCCCGTTCATGCTCTGTCTCTCTCTGTCCCAAAAATAAATAAAAAACGTTGAAAAAAAAAATTAAAAAAAAAAAACCAACACAATTTATATCATAAGTAGCACATGTGTAACTCTACACCTACCCCTAACTGGAAAGGCACTAACAAAACACCGGTTCAGTGGCTTTTTTTAATAGAAAAAGAACAAAAAAAATAAATGAAAAATCGTTGAAAAAAAAAATTAAAAAAAAAAAGGGGCGCCTGGGTGGCGCAGTCGGTTAAGCGTCCGACTTCAGCCAGGTCACGATCTCGCGGTCCGGGAGTTCGAGCCCCGCGTCGGGCTCTGGGCTGATGGCTCAGAGCCTGGAGCCTGTTTCCGATTCTGTGTCTCCCTCTCTCTCTGCCCCTCCCCCTTTCATGCTCTGTCTCTCTCTGTCCCAAAAATAAATAAATAAATAAAAACGTTGAAAAAAAAATAGAAAAAGAAAAAAAAAAAAACTTTCTAAATGGCTCCGACCCAGTGAATTGATTTCAAGACCCACAAATGGATCACCACCCACTTTGATAAACGTTGCCTTCAGTGACTCCAGCTTGATAAGCATGAGAAATCAGATCCTCTTACAAACACCCAAACAAAAATCACTGATTACCTGTGTGCCCAGTAATTCAGGGAGGAAGCTCTCCTTTCCCACTGGAGCAGCCCGTCGAGAAGGGTCTAAAGGGCTCTGGACCACAACTGCTTGGAACCACCTGGGCCCCGCAGGACTGGGAATCAAATGAAACAGTCCCTATCATAGAGTCTGACACAGGGAAGGCCCACGGTTTTTGTTTGCTCCCTTCATCCTTAAATTCTCACCTTTCCTGTCTCGGGAACCACCACCAGAAAGCCCGATGCTTCTTGAGTACACAACCATCCTGCTGCACTTTAAGCAGGCAAGATGGAACACCTCATCCCTCGGCCTTCCTCTGAGAGTACACAAAATGTTAAAGCAAACACTGGGATTCTCCGGTTTTTGCATTGCACTACAGTCTGTTTTCTTACACAGTCTGTAATACTATCTACGCTCTCTGTAAAGGCAGAAAACACCTGGGGTCCCCTCCTGTACCTAAATACTTGCAAAGTTTCCTACTCTCCCTTTCCAGGCACACACAGAATTTACACAGGGGAGAGCCAGCCGCAGTGGGGTAGCTGCACACTAACACAGCTTGATATTTTTTATTGTCGATGACAAAGCTTACAGACCACAAAGACGGTAAGACCCACGGCTTGGGCCCAACAAGAGACAATACTCTTTCCCTCAGTTCAGAGTCCTCTGGGCTGTAAGGGAAACAGGATTTCTCTTACGTGGCTCTGGTAGGAGGTCCATGGCCACATTCAGTACAAGGAGAGCCACATCTGAACCTAGCTACCTGGGGGTAGGTGGGCAACGCTGTCCTCATTTGGATTACTTGGGTGTAACCCTGAAAACACGGATGTGGATGGCCGAGTTGTTGCGGATGCGGGTCAGCGGCTCTCGGGTATCAGTCTCTGGTTCCAGCTCATCGACGAGCTCCACGGTGGAGGTATTGGCAGCCACCTGCAAGGACCCGAAGCTGCCCGCCTGTAGCTGTAGAGCAATGTTGATGGCACGGTTGATGGCCAGGCCCAAGCCATGAATGTAGATTTCACTGCAGGAGTTCTGACCCCGAGCCCCTCCGTCCAGAAGCTTTTGGCAGCGGGCCAGCTGGGCTTTAAAGTCAGTCTTCATGTTGACGTAAATGTCATTGGGTCTCCGGGGCAGGCGGTGGGGGAGCCGCTTCCGAAGGGTATACTCCACCGGGTCCAGCTCAGCCTCGACGGCCCCGCGGGGCTCTCGATTTTCCGCCATGCTGTGCGCCCTGACGCGGGGAGGGAGATCAGAGAGGTGACAAGCGACTTCGCTTTCTTCCCTACCCCGTTTCTAGCCCAGAGGGTGCAGACAGGAGGGGGCGCACTCAACGCCCCTCTTCCCTTCCAGCCTCAGTCCCCTCCCACTCACTTCGGACTTGCGTGTCTCCCTCACCCCCAGTTCCTATTCATCCAGGGCATCTCCCCCACCCTCAGGTCCCTCCACAGCCCCCTTCCCCCGCGCCTACACTCTCCAGTCCACAGTGCTCTCCCCAAGCACGCGGCCCACTCCCGGCCGAACCACTCAAGTTTGCGTCGACCCGCCCGGGCTGAGGGCGCGGCCCGCGACCCACAAGCCCTAGGACGAGAAGGAAAGCCGCGCGTAACAGGATCGCGAGATCGCAGGCACCCTGGCGGCTCCCGGCTCCTGAAAGGGCTGCCAAGTGCGCACGCGCGCCCCGCCCCCCGAGGCCCGGCCCGCGTGATCCACGAATCGCTTTCCCGGCCTCCGTTCTCCCCGCCCCTTCGGGCGCTCGCGCAACCGCGGGACGTGTTTAAGTAACGCGAGAGATCTGAGAGACGGGCTCTACCATGTGTACGCCACGCAAGCTGAGCGCGGATGCGGGGGGCATGTATTAAGTCAAATCCCGGGAGAGTCAGCTTTCCTAGGCCAGTCCAAGTTCCTGGCCCACGAACGGGATCTTAGAGGGGAGACAGGAGGCTGTTCTAAGGACGTGGAGGATTTGGGGTAGGGGACTGCCAAAGACCAAAAAAAGGGCTGCGAGTTCAAGAGAACCTGAAGGGGATTGAAGGCAAGTCTGGACTCCCGCGTTCATCGCGGTTTCTCTGGTCAGAGGAGGCGCGGCAGAGTTGGCAGAACTGACTCCCCTGCCCAAGGCCCCTGCTGCCCAGAGACTTGAGTAGGGGATTGAGTGACGAGGTCGGGCCCCGGGCAGAAAAAGCCACCTCTGGACTCCCCAGTAGATCACGGGGACCTGTCCCTTTCCCCTATCACTTGCAAGGGCTGACCCCAAAGTCAGCCCTTGGAGACCCAAGCTACGAGACGTAGGCCCAGCCTTCACGGCTCCCCCGGAGCATGCTGACCGACCCACACCTCTCAACCTTTGCCCGCCAGTTCATCGTCCTCTGTCCACCCCCACTCCCGCCCCCAGCAGGGACGTGCACCCCCTGGTGGGCAGGGCGAGGCAGCGCCTGCGGGTTCCTGGCTCCCGATGGCAGTTGGGAGGGGTTTCCTCTGCCCAGATTGGTATCGTTTTTTGGAGAGTTCTCTTCAAAAAGGAGTTAGACTTGCATTGGGAACCTAGAGCTGTTCTCTGCTTGAGTTGCCCCAACACTTAAATACGGATGATAATTCGTGTTCTGCCACTAGGAAACCCAAAATAACCTTGTAAACTTAAGCCTACGCATGTGAGTTGGCATTTTTATGACCCCATTTGACTGCAGGTTGGAAAGGGGTCAGGTTCTTGAGAACTTTTCTCCCAGCATCATTTAAATCCTGTAGTTCTCCCTTTAGTTTCAGATTTTCATTAATCACAAGTTTGGGGGTTTATGTGGCGTGAGGAGGAAAGGCTATTCTGCCTCAAAAGTGACATCTGAGCTGAGTTTTGATGGATAAACTGTTTTTCAAGGAACCAAGGAGTATTCTGGAAACACTGAATGGTATTTTGAAAAGAATGGAAACGTAATCTAAGCTTCCACTTCAAGGAACTAGAAAATGAGCCAAATAAAGCCAAAGGAAAAAGAAGTGAGGAAATAATAAAAGAATAAAAATCAAACTGAACACAAAAACAATAAAGAAACTCAAAAGAAAAGCTAGTTCTCTGAAAAGATCGATAAAGTTGATAAGCATGTAGCAAGACTGACAAGTCAGAACCAGAGAAGGAAAACTGGTGCCTGGCTGGCTCAGTCAGTAGAACATGCATGCAACTCTTGATCATGGGGTTGTAAGTCTGAGCCCCAGGTTCGGTGTAGAGATTACTTGGAGATAAAATCTTAAAAAAAAAAAAAATCAAATTATGATTACTAGAAATGAAAGTAGGGATAGCACTAAAGATAGCCTCATATGCAAAAGATACTTAGAGAATAATACAGGCATGCCTTGGAGATATTGTGGGTTCAGTTCCAGACCACTGCAGTAAAGTGAATATCACAGTAAAGTGAGTCAAATAAATTTTTTGGTTTCCCAGTACATATAAAAGTTATATTTACATCATAGTCTGTTAAGTAGTCTATTAAGTTTGCAATGGCATTATATCTTTTTTAAAAAAGCATGTATCTTAATTTAAAAATACTTTGTTGAAAACATAAAAATATTTTATTGATGGGGCACCTGGGTGGCTCAGTCGTTTAAGTGTCCAACTTTGGCACAGGTCACGATCTCATGGTTGGTGAGTTTGAGTCCCAAGTCGGGCTCTGTGCTCATAACACAGAGCCTGCTTGGGATTCTCTCCCTCCCTCTCTCTCTCTGTCCCTCCCCTGCCCTCTGTCTCTCTCTCTCTCTCTCTCTCTCTCTCTCTCTCTCTCTCTCTCTCAAAAATAAATAAATAAACATTAAAAAATACTTTACTGCTGAAAAATGCTAACCATCATCAGCTTTCAGTGAGTTGTGATCACGATTACAGACCATAACAAATATAATGAAGTTTGAAATATGAGAATTACCAAAATGACCCACAGACCCAGGCTTAAGCAAATGCTGTTGGAAAAGTGGTGCCAAGAGACAGGGTTGCCACAAACCTCCAGTTTGTAAAAAGTGCAGTAAAACAGGGTATCCTTGTACAAACAACTCGCTATACACAAATTCAACAACTTAGATGAAATGGACCAATTTCCTAGAAAACCACAACCTACGGAACTTACAGGAGATGAAATAGATCATCTGAATAGTCCTGTGGCTACTGAAGTAACTACATTCATAGTTTTAAAAAACCTTTAGAAAAAGAAACATCTAGGTCCACATGGTTTCCCTGGTGAATTCTACCAAATTCTACATAATCTCTTCTCTACAGAAGAGGAAGGAACACTTTCTAACTAATTTTATGAGGCCAAAACCAAAGATTATACAAAGAAAACTACGGACCAATATTTCTCATGAAAAAAGGTGAAAAAATCCTCAACAAAATTCTAGCAAACTGAATCCAGCAGTATATAAAAAGAATGATAAGCCATGACCAAGTAGAATTTACTCCAAAGATGCCAGACTGGCTCAAAAAATAGAAAATCAATCACTACCATTTACCAGGCTAAAGAAGAAAATGTATATGATCATATCAGTCAATGCAGAAAAAAACATTTAACATAATTTAGTATCCATTTATGAGAAAAACTGTCAGCAAAAAAAGAATAGAAGGGAGCCACCTGGCTGGCTCAGTTGGTGGAGTGAGGACTCCTGATTTCAGGGTTGTGAGTTCCAGCCCCACATTGGGTGTAGAGATTACTTTAAAAATAAAAATCATAAAAGAACAGAAGGAACTTCCTCAACTTGTTAATGAGCATCTACAGAAACTCTACAGATGGCTACAACCATATTTAATGACATAAGACAGATGTAAGACAGTTTTCTCTTAAAATCAGGAACAAGGCAAGGATGTCTTCTCTAACCATCCTCACTATTGAAGTCCCACCCAGTGCAATAAGGCAAGAAAAGGATACAGTGTAAAAAAGCAAAGAAAAGATTGGAAAGGAAGAAATAAAATTCTCTATTTGCAGGTAACATACATGACTATTGGAAACTGAAATTTAAAACAGTACCATTACAATCCAGAGAGAGGGGGATCAGGAGTGAGGGAAGTAGAAGGAGGGGGAAATATTTAGGTATAAGTCTGACAAAACATGCAAAGAATATGTATGCTAAAAACTACAAAATCCTGATGAAGAACTCAAAGATCTAAATTAATAGATGTCCATGTATTAGAACACTGAACATAGTAAAGATATCAATTCTCTCCAAACTGAACTCTAGGTTTAAGGCAATTCCTATGAAAATCCCAGCAAGAATTTTGTAGATCTAACCAACTTCACTGTAAAGTTAACACGGAAGGGCAAAGCAAGGTAAAGCAATTTTGAAAGAGTTGGAATCACAATACCTTATTTTAAGACTTACTACAGTATCAAGACAGTGTAGTATCTGCCAAGGGATAGACACACAAATCAATAAGATGGACTAGAGGGTCGCCTGGGTGGCTCAGTTGGTTAAGCGCCCGACTAATGATGTCAGCCCAGGTCATGCTCTCACAGTTTGTGAGCTTGGGCCCGCATCAGGCTCTGTGCTGACAGTGTGGAGCCTGCTTGGGATTCTCTTTCCCCCCTCTCTCTCTGCCCCTACCCCGCTTGCTCTCTCTCTCTCTCAAAATAAGTGAATAAACCTAAAAGACATTTTTAAAAGATGGAATAGAGAATCCAGAAACTGATTCTCACAAATACAGCCAGACAAAGGTGCAAAAGCAGTTGAAGGAGAAAAGAATAAAGAATTGAACCTTGGGGCACCTGGGTGGCTCAGTCAGTTAAGTGTCCGACTAACGATTTCAGCCCAGGTCATGATCTCACGGTTCAAGAATGGGAGCCCCACATTGGGCTCTGCGCTGAGAGCCCAGAGCCTGGTATGGATCCTCTGTCTCCCTCCATCTCTGCCCTTCCCCCATGCTCGCTGTCTCGCGTGCTCTCTCTCTCTCTCTTTAAAAAATAAATAAACATTAAAAAAAGAAAGAAAAAAAGAAAGAATGGGGCGTCTGGGTGGCTCAGTCGGTTGAGCGTCCGACTTCGGCTCAGGTCATGATCTCGCGGTCTGTGAGTTCGAGCCCCATGTCGGGCTCTGTGCTGACAGCTCAGAGCCTGGAGCCTGCTTCGGATTCTGTGTCTCCCTCTCTTTCTGCCCCTCCCCTGCTTGTACTCTCTCTCTCTCTCTCTTTCACAAAAATAAATAAAACATTAAAAAATTTTTAAAAAATTAACCCTGTGAAAGATCACGTTAGTAGAATGAAAAGAGAAGCCATCCATCGACTGGGAGAAAATATTTGCCAATTACATTTCAGACAAAGGATTCGTATCCAGAATAAACTCTCTAAATTCAAGAGTCAGAAAACAAACAATCCAATTAGAAAATGGGCAAAAGTCTTGAACTGACGCTTAGGTAAAGATGGTGTAAGTGTGGCAAATATGCACATAAAATATACAAAGTTGTTAACCGTTGAGGAAACTCAAATTAAAACCATGATGAGGCACCACCACACATCTATCAGAACGTCTAAAAGAAAAAAATCTTACCAACCAAGTATTCACAAGAAAGCAGGGAAACTGGATGTCTCACACACTGCTTGTGGGAACGAGAAATGGTCTAGCCACTCTGCAAAAGAGTTGGGCAGTTTCTTCTAAAACGAACCATACAGGGGCACCTGGGTGGCTCAGTCGGTTGAGCTCAGGTTATGATTGGTCACCTGGATGGCTCAGGTCATGATCTCACAGTCTGTGAGTTCGAGCCCCACATCGGGCTCTGTGCTGATAGCTCGAAGCCTGGAGCCTGCTTCGGATTCTGTCTCTTTCTCTCTCTCTCTCTCTCTCTCTCTCTCTCTCTCTCTCTCTCTCTCTGTCTTTCCCTCCCTTCTCTCTCTCTCTCTCAAAAATAAATAAGCTTTAAACATAAATAAGTAAATTTTTAAAAATAAAAAATAAAATAAAATAGAAATAAAACGAACCATATATATGCTTAGCCTATGACCCAGCAACAACACTCAAAGGCATTTAAAAACCTGTTCACCGGGGCGCCTGGGTGGCTCAGTCGGTTAAGCATCCGACTTCGGCTCAGGTCATGATCTCGTGGTCCGTGGGTTCGAGCCCCGCGTCGGGCTCTGTGCTGACAGCTCAGAGCCTGGAGCCTGTTTCAGATTCTGTGTCTCCCTCTTTCTCTGACCCTCCCCTGTTCATGCTCTCTCTCTGTCTCAAACATAAATAAATGTTAAAAAATAAAATAAAAAATAAAAACCTGTTCACCAATGTCCATAGCCGCTTTATTTGTAGCAGCTCCAAACTGGAAATAACCCAGGTGTCTTTCGACGGGTCAATGGTCAAACAAGCTTCTCAGCAGTAACAAGTGGATCAAGACTTGATAGGCTGTTGGAATAAAGTTACATCCCAGAATTCTGTGCTAAGCCGCTCACAGTTTCGTGTGGAAGACAAACAAGATGAACAAAATGGTGAGACCAGTGCTAAATGGGGAGCATGTACAGGGTTCGGTGGGGCCCCCAGGAAGAAAGAACAGCCAATGTGACCTGGAGGAGATCCAAGGTTTTCCAAAGGAAGCAGTGGCTAAGCTGAGATAGGAATGTCTAGCATTGGGGCTCATAGCCTGTGCAGTCCCTCCCATTACAATGGATAGGTCTGGAAAGACTGAGCATTGTGTTAAGGAAGAAGGAAGGAACCACAAAAGATGCAGAAGGAGCAGCTGGTGAGGTAGGAAGAAAAACCAGGGAGTATGGTGTCCTGGAAATTATGGAAGGAAAGCATTTCCTGGAGGAGGGAGTGATCAGCTGTGTCTATGCTGCTGACAGGCCGCATAAGATAATGGTCCAGTGGGGGTACCTGGGTGGCTCAATCCATTAAGCATCAGACTTTGGCTTGGGTCATGATCTCACGATTCGTGAGTTCGAGCCCTGCTTTGGGTTAGTGCCTTTTCCCTCTCTGCCCCTCATGAGATTCTCTCTCTGCCCCCTCTCACTTGCACCCTCTCTCAAAAAAAAAAAAAAAAAAAAAAGATAATGGACCAGTGGGTTCAGCAACGAGTAGGTCATTCGTAACTTGAGACGCTAAGACAAAATCTTAGATCGTGGCAGAAAATAATTCTGAATGCAATAAATTCATTTTGAGGCCCATTTTGTCTGACAATTAACAATAAACAGTTTATGAACGATCACTCCATTACTCAGGATATGTGTCTTTTCATGGGATCTAAAATGTGGTTTCTGAACTCTGACATCCAGATACATATAAAGGTTCATGATTTATGTGGGTGAGGCCAGGCACCGTAAGAAACTGATGTGACATTAAGATGGTCCTTATCTTTTTTGCATTTCATTGAAGGTAATCACTACAGAGGAATCTGCCATTTGGAAAAAGGGCAGAACTTGGCTCTTTAAACTTACCTGGCACCTCCCTTTCATCTCGATTAATCATCTCGCCAAATCTCTTTCTTTACTTCAAAAGCAATTTAAAACAACATAGACCAAGGCATTTTACACCATAGCACCTGAATAAACAAAAACATGTTAGGTCTAAGTGATTTTTTTGTAATTTTCTCTTTCATTCTGTATGGGAGATACACAATTCTGATTTCAGTTTCTTTTCTCAAAAGAGGGTGCTTAACAGATTCAAATTCCCATGTCTTCAGCGGCAGCAGCCAGAGCGTTTTCCCCAACTTTACAGCTGGAGGAGATTACTTGGCTACAGTCACAAGTTGGAACACAAGGAACCTTTGGTGATCACTCCAATCTTGGACTCTGGAGTCTAGTCTGTGCTCCTTGCCAGGCTGCATCTAGTGGGTGCTACTCTATAATCAAACACTTTTTTTAAAAAGCTACTTATTTTGAGAGAGAGAGAGAGAGAGAGAGAGAGAGAGAGAGAGAGAATCCCAAGAAGGCTCCACATTGTCAGCACAGAGCCCAACGCAGGGCTTGATCCCACAAAGCATGAGATCACAACCTAGCTGAAATCAAGAATCCGATGCTTAACCCACTGAGCCACCCTGGTGCCCTGATCAAATACATTTTTATGGCAGCATTCAAAGCATTCAGCTGAAGTTCTGCTTTTCTTCTTACCCATCTACTCTTCTCCCATCAGCCTAGGTTGCGGCTACTATAAAGCTGACCCCCACTTTTCCTAAACCCACCCCGAATCCTGCCTTTCTTCCAGCTCAGCACAGCTGAGTCCACAGAGCTACAGTCCCTACAGCTACCGGTCGACAGAGGTCCCTCTTTTCCCTTGTACCATGTCTCCACCAAAATTTGCAATCTCACGTTGCTAATTAACAAAACACGCCAAGGCTTTACTCATTCCGAGATTAGGCTGCTGGGAACTTCAACCACCCAGGACACAATCTAGAAAAGTTAAAAAACAAGCAAAAAGCAAGGACAACAGCTTTTGAGTTAAGAAAAAACAACTGTTATAAAAAAGCTGATGAACTTTAGGTAATAAGTTCTCACCCAAGCTTAGATTCTGTTGATACATTTTATACAGTGTTAACAATCAGAATATTGTGGACCTGTGGAACCAGAAGCCCCTACCAGCAAACACCGGTGGAGTACCTGCCCTGTGCCAAGCACTGTGTTAAGTACTTTACCCCACAATCCAGAGATGGAAGAGATTATTTCCAAGGCCACAGGCAGTAATGAATGAAACCCACACGGGAGCCCTTGCTCTAAAATAATTCCACTTTCCAGCCTGGGAGCAAGCAGCTAGACTGGCAGCACTAAGAAATCCTGACTGCAAGAAAGTCAAGGGAACGGAAAAAAGCAGACACTAAAACTACAAGTGCACAGAAGCCTGGGGAATGCTCAGTGCAGGAACAAAGGGCCTTATGGTAGCTCCTGAGGTCTGTGCTCCATTATGGCACAACACAAGGGACTCAAGTTCTAAGTCTGACTTTACTTCTCCATATCCTAAGAATTACATTGTGTTTGGTAACAGCTATTATAGGAAGCTGGAAAGCAAAGTATACATTCTGGAATAACTGTAAAAAAAAAAAATAAAAAAAAAAAAGGTGAAAAAACCAGAACACTTTTTCATCCTGAAAAGTTCAAGGATTCTGGGAAACCCCTTTTTTAAACAAAGGAGGTGTCAATCTACTACTCGCATTTGCATAGTAATTTCTCTCTTTTCACAGCCTTTCATATTCACCTATTTTAATTCTTTCAGCACTCCGGGAAGGAAGTGGAGTGAGGGTCAGGGGTGGGGCGGAGAACTGCAATAATACCTGACTGCAAACGAGAAACCGAGGCCCGAAGGTATCAAATGCTTCCCCCGAAGTCTAGAAGCTAGTCAGTGGCGGCGCCAGATAGAAACTCTAGGTCTCACCAGCCAGTGCTGCCTCGGACAGTTTCCAAGTGATTAGTTCCTCACTTATTTCATATATCCCAGAACGTCTGAGTGAACACACATCTGGATTAAAAGTTGTCTCCTGCAATCCAGGCGGGCTTCCCGGAGGAAGCCGACTGGCGAAACTCAGAGCCCTGCGATGCCACCTGCGGCGGCCTCCGTCGCGACGGTCACGCGTCACTTGCCTCGGGGCAGCCGGGGAGCGCCCCGGGGACCCCCACCCCGGCCCGCTGCAGGCCCTGCGTCACGTGATGAGCCAGGCCCCGGGTCACGTGTCGGGGGGGGTCGGGGCGGCGGGCTTTGGGGCTCCTCGCAGGGCGCGCGGGGCGGGCGCCTGGCCGTGCGGGTCGCGGGGGACCGGAGCCGCGGAGGGGG
>NW_024412447.1:7560296-7567802 GCF_014898765.1 Herpailurus yagouaroundi | reverse complement strand
CGGGCCCCTCCCGGGGGGCGGCCGCCCTCGCCCCGCGCACCTGGCGCCCCCTCCCTGAAGGGCACGCCGTCCTCCCGGGCGGCCCGCCTCCTTCCCACCCCCGCGCTCCTAACGGTCGCCCTCGGGCCCCTCGGCAGCCCTGCCCGGCCCCCTCCCGTCCATCCGCATCCTCCGCCGGGCCCGCCCGGGGCCCCCCGACCCTAATGCCAGGCGGTCCCCGGAGACTTCCCCGGCGTGCTCCGGGCTCTTATAATTAGCTGGGCCCAGCGGCTCTGAAAGTCCAGGCGTTCCGTGACTTTGGCCAACGTGGAAGCCTTTCCTCTTAACCAAAGCACCTCCACTGGGTCTTCACCTAAATCTCCTTTCCACGAGCGACATTAGTGCTTGGTCATTGGGGTCTCCTTGCTCCCTGTTGCCTGACCGTTTTCAACACCTAAGTCTTTCCTGTCTCCAGGCCAGGCTCTTCCCAGCCCAGCGCCTCTGATGCAGCAGCTCCCCGGCCACGGCCCCTCACACTTTGGCTTTTTTTTCCCCCCCCTCCTTCTTCTTCCTTCCTAAGTTAACTTAAAAGCAACCCTCATCTCGCATTTCTTACCCGGCCGTTACTAGAATTCCCAGTAAGCTCCCAGGTCTGGTCCTTCATTAGGGCCCCGGCCCTGGGAGATGCTAAGTCAATTGTTGTTGGCCCATTCTTTCCTCCACCCGCCCCAGTCTCACTGCCCTCTCCTTATTGCTGCTTGCCCAAAGATCAGCCTCCACACAACCTCTCCACTGCTCCTCTGAGCTGGCAGTTAGTTGCACCTTAGCCCTCCACCCCCCGCCTCTGCATCTGAAGCCCTATGGGCGCCGGCAGGGTAGTCCCCTTTGCCACTCATGATGTGGGAGTTCGCTCTCCAGGTCCTTCATCTGTACTGTTCCCTGTGTGTCTCAGGCCACCCACCCTCACTCAGCTCCAGTCTTAGTTTCTAGTTGTTGGTGTGGTGTGTAATTGGGAAGGATCGAGATGGATCTGGATTTTGTGTTGCTGCCTTGGTCTGGGGACCCAGGGCCTTAGGAGACCTACATGGTGATTACAGTCAAGTGAGTTGTGTTCCTAGACCTCTGGCCCGGCTTTTTAAGCCAGGGGACAGATTAGTATTGTTGCCGTTTGAGAAATTAAAGGACTGTAGTTTGTTGTTGTCTGTGGTTGGAGTTAGGGGTAGAAAGAGTAGTCTCAATTTAAACAGCAAGGGAGAAGAGATTGCTACGTGAAAGATTTATAAAACTAAAGGAAATTTAAAACGGCCTGAAACTCACAAAGTACTCAGGGTGCTTCTGCTGCTAGTGCATCCCTTCTCCAGTCTCGAACAGAGTGTCTGGGGACATGGGGTCCCCTGTGGGGCCAGCTGCATCCTTCCTTCCTTGTTTTCCCTGGCTAGGTCCCAAGACTGGGCAAGTGGGTAGAAGGGATCAAATGAGGTAACGTGTGAAAGCGCTTTGAAAACTTAACTGGTAAACGTGCCAAGGGCCGTTATTTGTCATGATGGCTCAGAGAGGAGAGAGCTGGGATCCCTCACCAGGTGGGGGGAACATGGGCTTGCACCCCTTTCTGAGCTTTCTCAGTTACCCTCCCGGGCCTGGAGGATCTTCGCATCCTGAGAAAGGGCAGAGTCACTTCCCAGCAGGTTTGGGACTGGGCGGTTGTTGGTTGCTCGGATGTCGGGGAATTTGGGACTCCACTTCTGTTAATAGTGGTACCTTTCTGTGCCAAGGCACATAGCTCTGGAATGGGGCTAATTTTAGGGTTGATGGAATGAGGAAATAACGTTAACTTAGCGTGTGCTAGGACTGCCCATTCTTGGGATCTTTTTCTTCTCAGAGTTCTGAACCCCAGAGAACGGGCTTCCCTCCTGTTCCTGCAAGCCTGTTGTGAACACCCTGGACCAGTATATCTTTTTCCCTCAACTCCAGCAGGGGGCAGCCTTTTAATAGCAATAAATCTAAAGCTCGGAGGGAGAGGGTATACCAAGGCCTGAGAAAGAAGATGGGACAGAGGGCTGGAGGGAGCCGGGCAGGCAGATGAGGCAGGCAGGTGCTGAAGGTAGGGGTGGCGGGTAAGCGGGAAAGAGCCTGGAGGAGACACTTAGATCAAGAAGCCAGGAAAGGGTGCTGCCCCCAGTCCTGTCTGCTGTCTGTCCCGGCCCTTTCCTTCACTGGAAAGGGATCCAAACAGGTGGCTTCGAGAGTTTGTGATAGAGAAACTTTGCACAGTTTTTTTAATCTCTTCTTAAGGATTTCCCTCCTGGCAGGGTTTCAGATTTCTCTCAAGGGACAGTATAATTAGGAAAAGATTTCCCTGCTTTTAGGGGAGACTGAACTGAAATAAATTTGGTTTCTCCTGTCTTCTGTTCTTCCCCGTAAACACAGAGCAGGCTTTACCTGCGCTTGTGATACGGAGGAGGCGTCCTCAGCCCGGGCACTGTCGCCGCATTGGGCCCACTAATTTCTTGTTTTGGGGGGCTGTCATGCGCCTTGTTGGAGGCCAGTAGCGCCTTTCAAGTCACGCCTACCAAAACCGAATCCAGATACTGCCACATGTGCCCTGGAGCGCAGGCGCCCCCGGTTGAGAACCCCTGGCTCAGAGGACACAGAAGCACGCCTGGTCGGAAGGTGGGAACCACCAGCAGCTCGTGTGCTGCTTCTCAGTGCTTCCTTTGGTCTGAAGGACGACCCGGCAGCCACCGGCTGCTGGACCAGGTCCCCCTGTGGCCAGGCCAGCCCAGAGACGTGACTTTCCTCCAGCCGCTCCTCTGCTTCCTCCGCTCTGACTGCCTTTCCTTGCTTCTGCAGTTTCCCTGCTTCTCACACCGGGAACCACTTTTCCTCAGTTTGCCAGTCTGCGACCAGGACAGAAAGGTGAAGGCCGGAAGAGGAGAGCTGCCTTTGCCACTCCCTGGAAGGGAGGGAGGGTGAGTTGTCCCTGTTATCTCACAGCGGCCTTCCATGAGGATGGGGCTCTTCTGGAAAGAATCGAAGGGGCTCAGAACAGCCTCTCCTGAGGTTTGTTTGCAGGAATGTGGGGTGTTTTCTTTGGAGTGAGGAGGACCTCGGTATGTAATAGGTGTTCCCAAATGTCTCTTTTTTTTCCCCCCTAAACCTTTTTTTTTTTTTTTTTCTCCTGCCGGGGTGGGGGTGGTAAAACAGGCCATGTAACCATTTTTGAGCGTACGATTCTGCAAGGTTAAGTACGTTCACGTTGTTGTGCGACTGTCCCCACTGTCCCATCTTCAGAACTCTTTCGTTGGTCCCGTTTTGGCTGAAACTTCTTACCTATTAAATACTTCCCAACCCTGGCCCCTATTGTTCTATGTGTCTCTAAATTTGGCTGCTCAAGGAATCTCAAACAAGAGGAATCCTGTGGTGTTTGCTCTTTTATGACTGGGCTGTTTCATTTAGCATAGTGTCTTCAAGGTTCATTGGGCAGATTAGGTAAGGGCTGTAGCGTGGAAAGAAGGAACCTTACTCTGTTGTCCTGGGAGGCCTGCGTGAATCCAGTGAAAGGAAGAGCTTTTCAAATGTTTTTATTTATTTTTGAGAGAGGCAGAGCGTGAGTGGGGGAGGGGCAGAGAGAGAGAGAGAGAGAGAGACACACACACACACACACACACACAGGATCCGAAGCAGGCTCCAGGCTCTGAGCTGTCAGCACAGAGCCCGATGAGAGGCTCGAACCCACGAACACCGAGATTGTGACTGGAGCCGAAGTCAGACGCTTAATGGACTAAGCCACCCAGGTGCCCCTTTTCAACACCATGTGTCTCCTGAGAGCCACGTGTGCCGTGGTGTGCTCTGTCGCCAGGAACATTCCAGTTGGGGCTGTTGCAGAAGAGATGGTCATGCCAGGGACAAGTCCACCCTGTTGCAGACAACCTCCAAAGCTGGGTTTCCTCCTAGGACACCAGGATTTTGGAAGCGGGTCCCACTTCTGTCATGGTGTTCTGCTTTGTCTTCCCGTCTGCAGCTGTGAGAGCTACTGCCCCTTGACCCCTCTGGAAGAAACCCTTCCGCCTTTCTTCGCAGAATCGTGGAGTCTTGGACTTGATGGAAACTGTGGAGGCACTCTGGTCCGGCTTCCTCCCCAGCCAGTGAGGGAAGCCCTTGTGCAGCTCCCTGAGACCTCACCCACCCATCCTTGCTCAGAACCGCCAGGGATGCACTGCCCCCTGAGAGCCTCTCCTGCTGTTCCTTAGGAGGACAGGTCGCTGCCACTGCCACTACTTCTGTCAACCTCATTTTTACTTTATGGTGAGAGGGGCTTTTGCCTAGTTTGTAGCATAATGTTCCCTTTTTGGTTCTTAGTAGTTGTGATGGGGCTCTTCCCAATCCCTGGAAAAGTGTGGATTCCTGTTGGGTAAACCAGGCCAAGGGGGCACTGGCTGGACTCACCTGCCTGTGGCCTTCCGTTTGCCCTGTCTTTGGCCCTGGGGTAGGGGCTCCTCACCGCCGCTCCCATTCCACTGGCTTTCCCCCCAAACAGAATCCCTGGATTCTAGCCGCCAAACAGGCAGCCCTGAGAGTTTTCAGGAGGGAGGTAATTTTGCTCCTAGGTTGCATTTGTGATTCTTTCCATAACTGATGTTTTCTTGTCTCTAGGGTATTTGTGGCTCTGATGTTTTGTTTGTTAGTTTCCTTGCTTGCTTGTCTTTTACCTTTGTTCTGAGTGTCCCCCATGCCTCAACCAGCCCCTTCCCAAATACCACGCCACCCTGCGAGGGCGCTTAGGCCTGGAGAGGTACCTGGCGTGCTCTGCCACAATGCCAGCGCCTCTGTTAGCTCTGCTGGGTCAGTTAACTGGTCTTGAGGCCTAGCAGGGGGGACAGAGATGAGAAAGAGCAGGGTCCGTGGCTCCCTGCGCCGGATAACTAGAAGCCTCCCTCAGCTGTGGATCTCCCCATGTTGTGGGCCAGAGGAGGGCCAGAGGCGGGGAGACCCACCCGGCCCATTAGTTTAACCCCAGTTTTATTTTCTTGCCTCTCGGTAAGGATCTTTCCCTGATGTGAAGCTCCCTCCCTGGACACCACTGTAGTCAGGTCAGCGTCCTGTAGCTTGGAGACCTTGGTTCATTCCAGGACAGGCCCCTGCCTGAAGAGAGCCCCGGCCCGGCCCTACCTGCTTCCTGGGGCAAGGCTGCCAGGTAAGTCTGGGGTAGAGGGAGGTACCCTTTGCTGAAGCTGGAAAGGGCTCCAGCTGCCCTGTTTTCCTTTCTTCCCCCAGGTCTTCCCCCGTTGAGACAGTTCACTTAACTCATGGTGTGAGTGGCACGTGGCTGGCTTAGGTGAGTCCTTTCAGAGTTCATTAGGCGGGCTTCCATTTTTTCTTTTCTTGTGGTTCTCTAGGTGTGTGATGTGTTGTCTCCGAGGCCTAGTGTCCCCGTGTCTCCACAGGTGTTTGGAGAGTGAACGCCAGGTCCCCCCCTTGTCCCTTCAGCCCCTCGGACCTTGAGGATACACCTGGCTCCACAATGGCAGCAGAGACCCTCAATTTTGGGCCTGAGTGGTGAGTCACACATGCTTTGGATGGCTCAGAGAAACCAGGAAGAAGAGGGCTGCCCGGATTCCTGTTTCTCTCCTTTCCTGTGTCCCTTTTCTAGGCTGAGGGCCCTTTCCAGCGGTGGCAGTGTGGCCTCTCCACCCCCGTCCCCTGCCATGCCCAAATACAAGCTGGCTGACTATCGCTACGGGCGAGAAGAGATGCTGGCTCTCTACGTCAAGGAGAACAAGGTGGGGCTAGGCGAGAGTGTGGGGTGTGTGGCCCTGTTGCCCATTTGGTCTCAGCCAGTGGAGGGGGTCCAGGAGCACGTGGGACCTCCGCTCTGCCCCGGTTGACAGGTACCCGATGAGCTGCAGGACAAGGAGTTTGCTGCGGTGCTGCAGGAGGAGCCACTGCAGCCCCTGGCGCTGGAGCCTTTGACTGAGGAGGAGCAGGTGGGCCTGGGCTGGAGCCTTGCAGGGCAGGGTGCTGGGTCTCCATCTTGGAGAGAGGGGCCAAAGCTGGAAAGACAGGTGGTGGAGGTTGTGGTTCTGGGCGGGGTGGGGGGGGGGGGGCGGCGGGTGCCTGGGTCCTCACTCCCACCCCTGGCTCCCTCCTCAGAGAAACTTCTCCCTGTCCGTGAACAGTGTGGCTGTGCTGAGGCTGATGGGGAAGGGGGCCGGCCCCCCCCTAGGTGGCGCCTCCCGCGGCAGGGGCAGCACTCGGAGCCGAGGTAGAGGGGGTGACCACGTGTTCCGGGGGCGGGCCGAGGTGGGGCCCATGGTTTTGAGGGTGCAGAGAGACGATCGGGCAGGCTTCCCACGTGTATCTCCTTTCTCCAGGCCGAGGCCGTGGTGACAGTTGCTTTTACCAAAGAAGCATCGAAGAAGGCGAAGGGGCCTTTGGTCGAAACCCCCGGGAGATCCAGCGTAGCCAGAGTTGGGATGACAGGTGCTAGCAGCATCATGGCAGAGCAGAGAAGCCCTGTGGCGGGTTCTGGTGTCGTGTGGAGGGGTTCCGCGCCTTTGGCATTAGAGAGCAGCAGGGGATTCGCTGAATAAGCCTTGGTCACAAGTCTTCCTCTTTGCCTCCCAACTCCCTGCTGCCTTCCTCTCTTCCCATTTGTCCTGTGACCTCCTGTTCTAATGTGTCCCCTTGGGCTCCCTCCCGAGACTGACTTTTCTCTAACCACCCCCCCCCCCCCCCCCCCCCCCCCCCCCCCCCCCTCTCCGGGCAGAAGGGACAAGTTGTGCAGAGATGCTGCAGGTTGGGGAGGGGAAGCTGTCCTGGTTTGACCAACACCTTTTCCTTCCGCAGAGGCGAGAGAAGGTTTGAGAAGTCGGCCAGGAGGGATGGAGGTATGGAGAGTGGCAAGGGCGATGGCCGCGTCCTGAGGGTCCCTGAGAGGTGGGGGGAGGACTGAAATGGGTGACCACGTGAGGGGAAGGTGTTTTCCTGAGGGAGGTGGTGGGAGCAGGCTCCCTGGAGCCTGGGCTCCTCCTTTATCACGAGGTGTGTAGTAAGAGTCTTCCAGGAACCGTGGCTGCCCTTCCACTGACTCTGTCTTCCCCTGTTTCCAAGCGCGATCCGGGTTTGAGGAGGGAGGGGCTGGCCCGAGGAAGGAACATGCCCGCTCAGATAGCGAGAATTGGCGTTCTCTCCGAGAGGAGCAAGAGGAAGAGGAGGAAGGCAGTTGGAGACTTGGGGCAGGACCCCGGCGAGATGGCGACCGCTGGCGCTCAGCCAGCCCTGGTGAGGTTGGGGCCGGATGGGTGTTGTGGGGGGCATTGGTGGCAAGAGCTTCCTGAGGGTGTGTTCCCGCAGCCGGGTGGAGGGAACAGAAAGTTTCCTGGAGTGGAGCGGGTGGGAGGGCAGACTTGGAGATGCCGGTTCCCGGTGGGGGCGCGGGGGGGGGGGGGGGTCCCCAGTGGGCAGCAGAAGAGCGAAAGCTAGCTTGCCCAGGATACTGATTCTCCTTCTCTTGACTTTTTCTGCCCA
>NW_024412447.1:7520916-7560286 GCF_014898765.1 Herpailurus yagouaroundi | reverse complement strand
AGCTTGCCCAGGATACTGATTCTCCTTCTCTTGACTTTTTCTGCCCAGATAGCGGTCCCCGCTCTGCTGGCTGGCGGGAACATGGGGACCGGCGTCGCAAGTTTGAATTTGATATTCGAGGGGATCGAGGAGGGTGTGGTGAAGAGGAGGGGCGGGGTGGGGGAGGCAGCGCTCACCTGCGGAGGTGCCGAGGGCCTGACGGCTTTGAGGAGGACAAGGATGGGCTCCCCGAATGGTGCCTGGACGACGAGGATGAGGAGATGGGCACCTTTGATGCCTCTGGGGCCTTTCTGCCTCTCAAGGTATTCGTGAGGGGGCGAGGGGAAGGTCTGCGCTGGCGGGTGGTGGGACCTACCCCAGCAGGGGCCTCTCCCACTCATCCTCTGCCCCTCGTCCCCACCGGGTTCCGTAACCCCATGCAGAAGGGCCCCAAGGAGCCTATTCCTGAGGAGCAGGAGCTCGACTTCCAGGGCCTGGAGGAAGAGGAGGAAGAACCTTCTGAAGCGCTAGATGAGGCGGGCCCTGAGGCGGGTGAGCCCGAGGAGCAGGGTGGGGTGGGGAGGAGAGGAGGCGGGCAGGCAGAAGGCTCTCACCAGGCTAGGCACCAGCTGTCCACCCGCCTTCAGAAGAAGGTGGCCTGTGAGAAGAGCGGGTGTCGTCAGGCGGGAGGAACGCAGCGGGGCTGTCTGAAAGGCAGGGTGCCAGGCGAAACCCCGATGTAATCAAGATGACCTGTGAAAATTCCTTGGAGGACTTAAGGAATGTGGTGCCAAGAGTGGTGTTGCGTGTACAGCCCTAGGCGGTGACCCGGACACGCTCCCGACGTGTCTGGTGTCGCAAAGTGGGGTTTGTGGTGCTGATTGGTTGGATGTTAGCGGGGTCGACCAAAGCTAGGTGGGAGGATTCAGCGTCCAGAGGCCTAGATTCTGGCCACAGGTGGAGGATTTATGCCAAGTCATCTTTAAGGCCTTCCAGCTGGTTGGTTTTGAATTCTGGTAATTGCCCTTCTCTTTCAGGAGGGAAGGAGCTGACCCCACTGCCTCCCCAGGAGGAAAACTCCAGCTCCCCACCCCCACTGCCCACCTTGGGCCCGCTCTGGGGAACTAACGGGGAAGGCGACGATGCTACAGAGAAAGACCTGCCGGCGACTGAAGGTAGCCTGGGGTTGACGGGGGCGGGGGATGCTCCCCTTCCCTGGAGGGGGCGGGGAGAGAGCTAGAATCACAGCCCTCTCCTCTGGAATGAGGGTGGATGGCGGGGGGGGGGGGGGGTGTTTCCTTCCTGTCTCGGGATCTTCTGTTGCACTTCTTTTCTTCGCTCCTAGACGATATGAGGGGGATGCAGCTGAGTCCCGGGGTGGGCTCACCCCCTGGTCCACCCGGAGATCTGGAGGATGATGAAGGCCTGAAGCACCTGCAGCAGGTGTGGGAGAAGCCTAAGAAGGTTCTAGGGATCCTCCCCTACAGAGGACAGGGGGCCGTTCCATCTGTCGCCCCCCAGTTCCTGCTTTCCCCGTCTGTCTGCCTTGTGATCTGACCTCCCGGCTCCACCCTGACCTCAGCCTCGGCCTCGTCTTGGTGTTGCCTTCTTGGGCCGTTGAGCCTTCCCTCTCTCCCTGGTCTCCCAGGAGGCAGAGAAGCTGGTGGCCTCCCTGCAGGACAGCTCCCTGGAGGAAGAGCAGTTTACGGCTGCCATGCAGGCCCAGGGTCTGCGCCACTCAGCAGCTGCCACTGCCCTCCCTCTCAGCCACGGTGCGGCCCGGAAGTGGTTCTACAAGGACCCACAGGGGGAGATCCAAGGTGCTCGTGGGGAGTGGGAGCCATGCAGTGGGAGCTCGGGGGGCGGGGGTGGGTGGGCAGGAGGACGACCTCATTCTCGTTCAGGGCTTCTCGGGCGTAGGTTTCTGACCGAAGTGCCCTTTCCCTTGGTCCAGGCCCCTTTACAACACAGGAGATGGCGGAGTGGTTCCAGGCGGGCTATTTTTCCATGGCACTGCTTGTGAAGCGGGGCTGTGATGAGGGCTTCCAGCCACTGGGTGAGGTGATCAAGATGTGGGGTCGCGTGCCCTTTGCCCCGGGACCCTCACCACCCCCACTGCTGGTGAGCACGTCCACCTGGAGAGGAGCAGGGCGGGGAAGCGGGAGCCGGACGGATGGCGGCGGGTGGTGCGGAGCGAGACCAGGTCAGAGGCACAGAAGCGCTCTGGCCCCCACTCAGGGCAACATGGACCAGGAGCGGCTGAAGAAGCAGCAGGAGCTGGCGGCCGCGGCCTTGTACCAGCAGCTGCAGCACCAGCAGTTTCTGCAGCTGGTTGGCAGGTACGGGGGCCTTGAAGGCCTTGTGGGTCAGGCCGGGCGCCGGCTGTGTGGCCTCTCCCCGCTCGACACCAGTCTCCGTGTCTGCAGCCGGCAGCTCCCGCAGTGCGCGCTCCGGGAAAAGGCCGCTCTGGGGGACCTGACGCCGCCCCAGCAGCAGCTCACTGCGTTCCTACAGCAGCTCCAAGCTCTCAAACCGCCCAGGTCCGGGGCCAGTCTGTGCAGGGGGGGAGGTGGGCAGAGCCGAGAGGGACTCCGGTCCTGAGAATCCTCGCTCTGCTCCTCAGAGGCGGGGACCAGAACCTGCTCCCGACCATGAACCGGTCCTTGTCGGTGCCGGATTCGGGCCCCCTCTGGGACATACATACCTCAGCCTCATCACAGTCAGGTGTGTGGCCAGCCTGTCCCCTGCCCCCACTTTCTGAACCCCAGTGCCCCAATCCCGGGGGGGCGGGCCAGGGGCTCTGTGTCTGCTCCCATCCCCTTGCGCTCTAGCCCGGTGGCACTCTGAGCTTCTTCCTGCAGCTGCTTTGCTTCCTGCAGGCGGTGAGGCCAGTCTTTGGGACATACCAATTAACTCTTCGACTCAGGGTCCAATTCTAGAACAACTCCAGCTGCAACACAAAGTGAGTGGGCTTCAGGGGGCTGGGGTCCTGGGGTGGCAGGGGCCAGACCGTCGCAGGGGAAGCCTGGGTGCCCCCACTCTGCCGTCTGAGCTGGCTTCCTGTGCCAGTTCCAAGAGCGCAGAGAAGTGGAGCTCAGGGCGAAGCGGGAGGAGGAGGAGCGCAAGCGGCGGGAGGAGAAGCGCCGGCAGCAGCAGCAGCAGGAGGAGCAGAAGCGGCGGCAGGAAGAAGAAGAGCTGTTTCGGCGCAAGCAGGTGGGTGCCCAGCTGGGCCTCCCCCCGCTGGGCTGGGGCCCGGGGCCGGCCACGCGCTCTCCCTGCGTCTTCCCGTGTCTTCCCGTGTCTCACCACGTCTCCTCGCGTCTCCCCGCTCCAGGTGCGGCAGCAGGAGCTCCTGCTGAAGCTGCTGCAGCAGCAGCAGGCAGCAGCCGCTGTCCCGGCGTCCCCCGCACCCAGCTCCCCGCCACCGTTGTGGGCCGGCCTGGCCAAGCAGGGGCTGTCCATGAAGACGCTGCTGGAGCTGCAGCTGGAGGGCGAGCGGCAGCTGCATAAGCAGCCCCCACCTCGGGAGCCGTCGCGGGCCCAGGCCCCCAACCACCGTGTGGTGAGCAGGCGGGCCGTCCCTTCCCCCACCGATCGATTGGCTGGTCTTGAGCCCTCAGGAACCCCTTCCAGTTATAGTCCCCGGGGGGCGGGGGGGGGGGGGTGAGCGGGGGGAGGGATGGTTGAGCCCAAGGTACAGACCTGACTCTGAAGGCTCTCGCTTCTGGGCGGCCCTCACCTTGCCGCGCTCTGCCACCTAAACGAGCCCCCCTCCCTACCTAGCTGTTTGGAGTGCGTGTGTCTGTGTTTGGGTCACCCTGACTTCTGCCATCTGTAGCAGCTCGGGGGCCTGGGCGCTGCTCCTCTGAACCAGTGGGTGTCTGAGGCTGGGCCACTGTGGGGCGGGCCCGACAAGAGTGGGGGCAGCAGCGGTGGCCTGGGGCTCTGGGAGGACACCCTCAAGAGCAGCGGGAGCCTGGCCCGCAGCCTGGGCCTGAAGAACAGCCGGAGCAGCCCCTCTCTCAGGTGGGTGCCGGGGGTCTGTCTGCGGCGGGGCGGGGGAGGGGGAGACCCTGACCTGCCTCAGCAGATTTCATGCCTCCGGTTCGTCCCCGTCCTGCTCAGTGACTCGTACAGCCACCTGTCAGGCCGGCCCGTGCGCAAAAAGACAGAGGAGGAAGAGAAGCTGCTGAAGCTGCTCCAGGGCATCCCCAGGCCCCAGGACGGCTTCACCCAGTGGTGTGAGCAGATGCTGCACACATTGAGCACCACAGGCAGCCTGGACGGTATGGGCAGCAGCCCCTGAGGGTGCCGGGCTGGCCCGGGGCTTCCCGACCTGCATCAGGTGGGCCCTGACAGCCCGCCTCTCCTGCCCCTTAGTGCCCATGGCTGTAGCGATCCTCAAGGAGGTAGAATCCCCCTACGATGTCCACGATTATATCCGGTCCTGCTTGGGGGACACGCTGGAAGCCAAAGAATTTGCCAAACAGTTCCTGGAGCGGAGGGCCAAACAGAAAGCCAGCCAGCAGCGGCAGCAGGTGAGGCTCCGTTGGCTCCCCCGGCAGGTGGGATGAGGTGGGATGAGATGGCCCCACACCGCGCTGACCCAGCTTCCTTCTGCGCCCCGCAGGAGGCTTGGCTGAGCAGCGGCTCCCTGCAGACAGCCTTTCAGACCAACCACAGCACCAAACTCGGCCCTGGGGAGGGCAGCAAGGCCAAGAGGCGGGCTCTGATGCTGCACTCGGATCCCAGCATCTTGGGTAAGTTTGGGGGTGCGGCCATGAAGGAGGCTTCTTACTTGTACGGGGCGGGGGCCTGGGGAGAGCTCAAACCCAGCTTCTCCCCGGCTTCAGGGTACTCCCTGCACGGACCTTCTGGTGAGATCGAGAGCGTGGATGACTACTGACCAGCCCGTCCCACCAGCCCCTGGGCTGTAGGCCAGGGGCAGCAGCAGCGGCTTGGACCCTTGGGTCCCCAGCCTGCAGGCTCCCCACGGGAGCATAGGAGGAAGCAGGGGCAGGGTCCCCAGCACTTGTTACAAACCACACGATGCACCTTAACTCACCCACCACGAGGCACTTTACAGATTGGGGGGGAAGGGTTTTTGGTTTTTTTGTTTTTTGGGTTTTTTTTTTTTGTTGTTTTGTTTTTCTTTTTTTAAAAAGCATTTTAAACCGCATTGAAGAAAACTGTTAGGAGAGACAAAAAAAAATTGTTAAAAACTAGACTCTAAGCACCCCTTCCCCCTGTAGGGACAGTGAGGGTGACAATGGAAGGTCCACAGAGGTCTTTTGGGGTTTTTTTTGTGTATGTGTGTGTGTGTGTGTGTGTGTGTTTTGTTTTTTGTTTTTGTTTTTTAAGAAAAAAGAAAATGGAAAAAAAAAAAAGGTTAGGAGATTTAAGGAAAAAAAAAACCACACTGTTATTTTGGGGCAGTGGGGACACAGGCCCCATGGACCTGTCCTGCCTGGCCCCCAAGGCTGCACTTACCCTCCCTGCCCCGCAAGGTGGGCCATTGGGGTAACTGGAAGCTGGGGTGCCAGCAGTTTGCACAGCGAGGCCCCCTCAGCCCCGCCAGCCGGACCCGCTGTGAACGGCTCCCTTTGTTGCTGTGACCGTGGCAGAGGTGTCCGTGGTGGGGGCCAAAGTAGCCCCTTGGCTTTGCTGCTTTAGGGGAAAGTTGCACAAATGGGCCGGGCCGCCTCAGCTCTCTAGGCTGCCATCCTGTGCTGGCTGACGGTGGGGAGGGGGAGAGGGCCAGCCGGTGCCAATCTCTTCTGGCCGTCAGGGTGACAGAACTTCCACTCTGGCCCTGGTGAGGGGCTTCTCCCACTGCTGCCATTTGGGGGGACGGCCTGGGTGTGAAGCTGAAAGCCTCAGCTCCCTGCCTTGCCACATGAATGTATTCTTCGGGCCACAAGCCCCTGCTGCGCCTTCTGCCTCAACCCCGTGCGAGGTGGGAGTAGAGCAGTTCCTCCGGGAGCTGGAGAGAGAGGCACCACTTACTGTTTTCTCCTGTGAAAGGGGCAAGAGGAGGGCCTAGGAGGCCAAGGGAGTGGGCAGCATGGGGCTTCGGGTTGCAGTGTGGGGGCTGTCAGAATGGAGCTCCCCCCGCCTGCAGCCAGCTGTGTGGGAAGTGGACCACCCAGCCCTGCTCTGACCCCCCCCCCCCATTGACCAAATGGGAGAGGAGCCGGTGGCCTCTCCCCCTCCCTGCTCCCCTGATGCGTTTTTAATGTTGGGTAAGGTGTGGGGGTCAAGAATAGAAGTGTTGTCTCTCCTGGGTCAGGGGAAGGCCACCCTTCTGTTGCTCACCAACTTCTCATTCCCAATCACCTGCCTGGGTTTGTCTCCATTTGTGTGTGTTTTCTTTTCTTTTCTTTTCTTTTTTTTTTTTTTTAACAGTTTGTTGTATCTTTTGGGTTTCTCATCTAACTTCTCCCATTGACCTCATTGCTCAGAGTGCAGTATTAGGGCAGGAATCTGCCACTGCCTCCCCTCCATGAATGTATTTGTCCTTCCTGCCCTGGGGAAATGGGGAGTGGCCCATTTTCTTTCCCCATCCATTCTTAGACCACATTTTTTTTTGTTCTTTTTTTGTTTTGTTTTGCACCAAAGTGGCAACTGGGTCAGTGTTGGGGGATAAAGCTGGCCTCGGGGGTGGAGGGGCACCCTCCACCTGCTTCTCCCTGGTTTCAACAGTGTTAGCGTCCGTGAAAAGACAATATTCTCTCTAAAGCAATAAGGGGGTGATGGGCCAGGGGGAAATGTCTTGCTGCTGCTGGCCCCCCAGCTCCCCCCCTTCCTCACGCCAGTATTTGGCGGCATTAGAGGTGTCGGGGGGAGTACTGTTGTGACTGAATGTAACCGCCCCCACCCCTGCCGCAGCCAATGCAGGGGAGGGGGGTGACACTCTTCCCTGTTTCTTCCTTCCCCTTCCCCCCAGCTAAAGAGACTTTGAACTTAGGGGGCCCTTGAGCCTGGAGAGGCCTTAACCCTGTGAGGAAGTGTAGGGGGGGCCCTCTCCCACCCCCATCCCCTTCTGAGAGTGGTCAATGTTTACAAGCCCCTGAGCCCCCCAGCCCAGGGACTCCACCCCCATTGCTGTCCTTTCCCACCCGTCTTCCTGGGCCCCAGCTGCTCTCCCACCCTCCTGGGTTGGGGTGGGTGCAGGGGCTGTTCTGTATCCCCTTGTCTGCCTTGGACCCACAATCTCCCCCACCCTCACCCTGTGTGACTCCCCTCTCTTCTACCTGCCCCTGTAAATATTCCCCTTCCCCCAATAAAACTTGGTGTGTGTTCTCCCCTCTTGATTCTGTGTCTTGTCTTGGGGAAAGGGGCATTGTGATCGGAAAGACAACTCTGAGCTAGGAACTGAGCTGTGGGCCGGGGCAGCTGTGGTCAGCCAGCCAGAGTCTGAGGGCTGTGTGTGCGTGTGTGTGTGTGCGTGTGTGTGTGTGTGAGAGAGAGCACCCGTGGCCCTGCTGGGCAGGTCCTCCTGCTTGACTTCTGCTTGGGCTGGAGAAGGAGTGGGAGTTTCTCTCTGGTCCTTACTTACAAGGGCCCAGACCCCTGCCCACCCCCACCCCTCTCCTTGTCTGCCCTGGGGACAGAGATCTGCACTGAGAAAGACACAAGGGTAGAGACCAGGTACAGAGTTGGAATTGGTTCCTTTATGGAAAAACTGAAAATATAATAAAAATTAAAATAAAACCAGTTTTAAAAAAGCCAGCCCCTGGAGTTTCTACCTCCTGCCTCTGGCCCTCCAGAGGGATGAGGCCCCAACCCCAGGGCAGCAAAAGGATGAGGGCTTTCTGCCCCTCCTCTCCCCCCATTCTATCCCATCTTCATCTCCACAGTGGGGGCCCCCGGGAGGAACCAAACCTGGGTAGGGGAGCAGGGACCCAAGGCCCGGTGGCCCAGGGAGGGGGGCTTGGTGTGCACCCAGCCCCAAAGCTCCCGGTCTGTAGTGTGGGCATGGGCAGGGCCCCTCCTGGCCTGGGCTCAGTGGGGTGGCAGCTGTTAGTTCCAGATCTTGAGGAAGGAGTCCCAGGAGCCTGTGGCCACAGCCATGCCATCATCAGTGACCCCAAGGCAGCTCACGCGGTTGTCGTGGCCAGCAAGGACACCTGTGTGGAAAGAACATCAGAACCCCCACCGGCTGGCAGCCCCGGCCCCCCACCCGTCCCCAGCGCACCTGCACGATCACCCTTCATGGCGTCCCAGATGTTGCAGTTGAAGTCGTCGTAGCCAGCGAGCAGCAGCCGGCCGCTGCGGGAGAAGGCAACAGAGGTGATGCCGCAGATGATGTTGTCGTGGGAGTACATGAGGAGCTCCTGGTCGGCCCGCAGGTCAAAGAGGCGGCACGTGGCATCATCAGAGCCCGTGGTGAAGGCGTAGCCATTGGGGAAGAACTGCAGGACATGGGACCAGAGTGGGATGAGGGCACAGCAAGGCCAGGAGCCTGGCAGAGACAGGCCGGCCCAGCTCTGTCCAGAACTTACAGCCACGGCATTGATGTCTGATTCGTGGCCAATGAAGGTCTGTCGGCACATAGAATCCCGAACGTCCCACAGCTTGATGGAGGCGTCACAGGCACCTGACACAAAGGTGCGGCCATCAGGGGCCAGCGACAGGGACATCACATCTCCACTGTGTCCGGCAAAACCCACCGTCTGCTGTCCTGTCTCGATGTCCCAAAGGGCACTGGAGAGAGGACAGGAAGAAGGAAGGGGTCAGAGAGAGGTCCCTGCCCCCCTTCCCCTCCAAGTGAGCCCAGCCCTGACAGAGCCTCCTCCAAGGAAGGGGCATGGGGGGGGGGTTGGGGGGGAGCCACTGGGTCACAGGAAAGGGAGGCAGAGTGTTCAGAAGCCCCTCACCCTCTCAGGGCATGTATTACATGCTAAGCACCAAGGCAGGGACCCCCCCAGAGAGGAAGTACTGGTGAGCCCTGACTACCTAGCCCCGGCAGGGCCTCACCAGGTCGTGTCCCCAGAGCTGGTGATGATTTGGTTGTCATCCAGGAAACGGCAGCACGACAGGTACCCTGGGGAAAGGGGCTGGTCAGCCGGGTCTCTAAGGGAGGGCAGCACAGCCCCTCCCCCCGCAACAGCACCCAAGCCCTGCCAGGTCCCTCTCACCAGTGTGGCCAGGCAGCTCCCGGCTGACCCTGACATTGCCCTCACGGGTCTTGAGGCTGTAGATGGAGCAGATGTTGTCCAACCCCCCACAGGCCACAAAGTTCCCTGAGGGCGCGTAGGCACAGGTCATGACCCAGGAGGAGCGCAGAGGGATGGCATGGACCTAGAGAGGAGGAGCAGTGCCCAAGGTCAGAGCCAGCCAGGGCCTGCAGCCCAGCCCCATCCAGCCTCGGGCACCACCTCTACCTTGTTGGTGGTATAGCTGTCCCAGATGATGAGCTTCCCGTCCTGGGAGGCGCTGACCAGCAGCCTTTTAAAAAGTGGCAGGGAAGAGGCAGAGGAGTCAGGGTAGGAAGCTCCTTTCGGAGGCAGGACACCTTTCCCCCTTCACCCATCTGGGGGGAGGCCCTCTGAGACTACTCCCAGCAGCAGCCCAGAAGTCCCTGTTCATTCGGTCCTATTTCCAATCCCCTGGGACTGTCTGGGAGCCATGGCCTCCCCAAATATGTCCACAACATGGGGATCCTGTTCATCTCACCAGATCAGCAAGGTTGCAACCCTCACCCCACTCTGCCTGCTATATTCAGCCCAGGGCAACACAAAAGCTTGGCACACAGCCCCAACCACTCGCACACCACACCTTGAATCTGTCCCCCAGTGCATGGCATAGATTTTTGCCAGGTGCCCGCGGAGGGTCCTCCGCGTCCTCATCTGAATTCTCCCCACTGGGTCCAGCCCAGCTGTGATCTGGAGGTAGAAGCAGAATGGGCTCAGGGAGGCTCAAGGTGGTGTGGCCCACCAAGCAGTATGCCTCTAACACTTGCTCCTTCCCTAAACCCCAAGTCCAGCCCTGGATTCATCTCACCTGGGTCAGTGTTGAATCCCCACATGCTTTTCGGGCATCCTGTAAGAGATGGATGGCAGAACCATCAGAGAGGAGAGGCGAGGAGGAGACAGGGAAAGAGGTGACAGGGGAGTGGAGAGAAGACAGCGAGCTACTAGGATAGCCACACACACAAATCCCTCCCCCCACCCAGTACGTGCAGGCCACCTGGCCCTGCCGGCTCAGCCTCCCCAGCCCAGCGGCCAGGCCCTCACCCGGATCTGGTTCCGGAGCTGCTCAGCCTCCTGTCTCAGTTGCTCCAGCTCACTCATGGCGCCGGGCCCGTGGGGCGGGGTTGGGGGCGGCTGGGGGCCGCGGGACGGGGGCTGGGGGAGACAGCTCCTCGCCGCTGGCCCGAGGCCTGGGGGATGCAGGGCTGACGTCAGGCCCAAGGCCGCCGGAGAAGAAGGGGGGAAAAAGGCGGGGTTGAAGCCCGGCCCGGAAGGGGTAAGCGCCGGTCGGAGGGGGGAGGGGACAGCAACGGCGGCCGCGGTCCCCCAGGCTGAATTGGGGTCTCTGGCACAGAAGGGATGTTGCCCAGGAAGAGCTGACTTCCCCAATCTTCCGCCCCCCGGAAACGGAGCGGGAAGTGCAAGAGGAAGCGCAGGGGAAACCCCTCCCTCGGACAGCAGCTCGGGCGGGACACCCGCGGCAGGAACTGAAGGGGGGGGGGGACGGAGGAGGGGGGGCGGGGAGAGTCCCTTAGAAAACAAACCTGGCGTCCTCCCGGGCCGCACAGACACCGCCCTCCTAGCACCTAATTTTAAAAGGGGCGGTGCCTCTTTAAATTCACCCCCACACGCCGCACACCCTCCACACACACCCCAGCTTCGACTGGGGTGGGGGAGACCAGAGGGGGAAGCTGGGCTGTTCGTGGGGTTGCCTAGGCAACCGTCACCCGGACTGAGAGCACCTCATTGGTGAAGTGCCCCCACCCTAGCCCTGTTGCCAAGGCAACCGCATCCACGGCAGAGACCTGTAGGGTGGGTGACCCCACCCCCGGCCCCATCGCCCCCGCCCGACCCAGCCTCCCGCCCCGACCCAGAACCGGCCAGGGTGGCTGTTTACAGGATTTGGGAAAGCCGATTGGCGCTAATAGGTTTGGGACGGCTCACCCCGGATAATCCCCGGGCCGGCTGCGCCCCATTAGCCGCCCCCGGCGGGCGGAGGCGAAGGTGGAGGGGAAGGCAGCCCCTAGTCGCTGCTCCCTCCAGCGCCGAGGCCGCCCGCCCCGGCGCGCCCGCAGTAAGCCCGTGGGAGCCGTTCTCGAGTAATTAGTGCTCCGAAGAGAGGTCCCCGGCCCCGAGGCGCGGAGCTGCTCTCTCCCAGGCGCGGGCGGGCGGGCGAGCTGGCGGCCCCAAGCGGCCCGGCCTCGCGCCCTCGGCACCCCAGAAGCCCAGTCCCTGGGCTCCGCGCCGGGACCCCAGGGGCTAGGCTGGCTCCGCTCCAGGGCCCGGAGTCCTGCCCCACTCTTTGGACACCTGTGTGATCAGGCCCTGCACACTGCACTCTGCCGACCCAGGCGTCCCCCACCCAGCTCCCACTTCCCCCAGGCCCTGGGCGTTCCTCTTTCCCCCTGACATTTCCCCTCTGTCAGTTCAGCTTTTTACGCTCGCGCCGGGGGATGCCCCTCCAAAAAAGCGGGGAGTTGGGGGGGGGGGCAGAGTCTCCCACTCCACCGCCCCAGCTCAGGACAAAGCCTCTTCCTTCTAGCCGCCAGCAGCCCAGGCCGGGCAGCAACGCCAGAAGCTGGGGGCAGAAGGAAGCAGGCCAGGAAGAAGCCGCTGGGGGCGGGGGCGACGCTCCCAGCCCTCAGTCCCCATCACTCGCCGGAGCCCCCTCGGCTGCCCCCGGATTCTGGGCATACAGTAGCCGGGGCCCCAAGGAGAAATAGGGGTGCCACCGCCTCCGCGGGTCTGGCGGGGCGAAGGGGAGGGGACATGGGAGGGTCCCGGATCTGGCAGCTGGAAGGCGCGGGCCGGTGCCGCGCTGCAAAGCGCAATGGGCCTGGCCCTTCGGCCCCCACGACCTCCATTTTGCCCAAAAGAAAGCTAGGCGTGGGGTGAGGGCGCCCAGGAGCTGGGCTTGAGGTTAGGGCTAGTAGAGGGAGCAGGGTGCCGAGGTCTCCGGTCTAGGGTAATATGGCCAGAAAACACCGACAGAACCCAAGGGTTCTGAGGGTAGGGTGGAGGCGAAGGGAAGGGTGGCCTCGCGGCCTTGCCTGCCTCTCTGAAGATTCTGGAGTTTTGCAAGGCGAATACCGCCAGAGGTGCAAAGAGGACACGAGGGGTGCTACCCAGGGGCAAACGAGAGGGCGGTGATGGGTGGGGGGGAAAGGGGGCGGGACGGGGCCTACAGAAAGCCTGGAATTTGGCCCCCAAACTTCTCAGGGAGCAAGAGGCAGGAGGGGCTGCGACAGGGTCTGGGGTCAGGCAAAACGCCTCGGACGGTGCAAGGAGCGCGTGCATTACTGGGAACAAGGGTCCCCCCCCACCCCAGTTCCCCTTCCGGGTTTGGGAGCGACGGAGCCAGAGGAAGGGAGGGGAGGTCTAGGGTGTTACGTCCGCTCCCGAGAGGCCAGACCAGGAGACAGAAGGAAGAGAGGTCCCCCCACGGAAATTTGGGGCTGGGGGAGAGAAGGACTCCTTTTGCCAGCGGAGGTACCTGTGGCGGTGGGACTCTGCGAAGGGTCGCTAGAGCAGCGCGGGAGGTCCTGTCTTCCTCCGCGGCGGAGGCGGCAGCGGCGGCGACGCGGATGGATTTCCTCAGTCACCCCAACTCAACCGTCCAGCGCTGCTCTCCCCAGAGCGGAGGGATCCCGCCCGCCAGTGACGCGGCCGTCGCCGCCGCGCCCAGGGCCCGGCTGGGCGAGACCAATTCCTTAGTGGGGGGAGGCCAGAAGGCAAAAGACCACTTAAGGGGCAAGAACTAACCCCGTCACAACAAAGATATCACACCACACTATTTCGACGCAAAACGGACCAAAAAGAACGCTTCGTTTTCTGAAAAGGAGCAGGACATTCCCCCTTGGACTGGAAGAGATGGTATCGGCACGGTGGGGGGGGGAGAAACCGCTCTCTGGTCACGTGACCCACCCTCCCGGATTGGGCGGCTCCAGACTGGGTAGGGGAGCTTGACGCCCCAGTTCTGAGTTCGGCACGCCCCTGCTCCAGTGAGACCACGCCCCTCCAAGGTTCAGGACAGAGCTCGAGAGATCCCTACCCGCGCGGGAAGGAGCAGTCGGCCTTGAGGCTGCAGAGGGACGCTTCTGAAAGTCCCCGAGGAATGGTGCGGGACCCTGAACCTGAAAATGATGAGAGGAGCCATCCATGCCCAGGAAGTTCCCCAGCGTTGCCCCCTGGGCTTTTGTAGAACTCTACCGGGCTGTATGACAGTGTAATAACAACTCCTATTTTTTGAGGTCCATACTTATTTAGTCCTCACGACAGTGCTGTGAATTTAAGTACTGGCATTGTCCCCATTTTATAGTAGTGGAAACAGATTCCTAGGGCTGCAGAGTTGAGATATGAACCAGGGTGGCTTTAGCGACTTAACATGCAGGGATACCAATACTAACCTCTTGAGTAACCCTCCAGTGGACCCTCCCTGTAAAGGAATGAGAATGAAAGTGTTGCCTTCCTGTCTGCCCTGCAAGTCACGTTGGATTGTTATGAGAGTCTGACGGATTGTGGACATGCTTTGGAAGGTTCAAGTCACCGAATAGCCTTCATTGAGTCCTCATCCAATTGAAAAGTGAAAGTATCAAAACAGACACTTCTTATAGGCATTACAAAAAGTTTTCACAGCACACTATTTTTAAGAAAATAAGAAAACAAAGTCAGTCTTATGCACAAATCCCATGTATGTGCCCTCACCAGTTCAAGGATATATTAGCAGTAGATGATAGATGTCAATTAGGCATTAGCATTTGGAAGGGACCTTACAGGTAATTTCCTTCAGTTTCCTCTCAGTCTACAGATGGACAAAGTGACTTCCCCAAAGTCACTTAAAAAACTGGTAGCCCAGAGGCACCTTGGTGGCTAAGTCGGTTAGTTCGGCTCAGGTCATGATCTCATGGTTCATGAGTTCAAGCGCCACATCAGACCTCACTGCTGTCAGCACAGAGCCCACTTCAGATCCTCTCTCTCTCTTTCTCTGCCCCTCCCCCACTTGTGCTCTCTCAAAAATAAATAAAACATTAAGAAAGAAAAGAAAAGGAAAGAAGAAGGAAGGAAGGAAGGAAGGAAGGAAGGAAGGAAGGAAGGAAGAAAAAACTGGCCGCCTAGGACTAGAACCCAATTTTATTAATCTCTGTAGTACATCTGACAGTGCTTCCTCTTGCTTTGCTTTCCATGCTAATACGCTTCTTTGAACTCGTTCAGCAAATATTCACCTAAGTCCCAATGATGCATCAGGCACCGTCCTGGGCACTGAGGATATGACCATGAACTGTGAACCCTCCTCTGCCTGCAGGGAGGTTATAATCTACAGAGGAGGCAGTGGTAGATGATCGTTGGAATGACGATCAGTGCTGGTGGCTTGGAAGTGCATTGACTAAGAGCAGAACACTGGCGGGGGGAGGGTGGAGATCAAAAATTTTAAGTTGAGACATGTTAGGTTTGCAGTGCCTAGGAGAGGTGCTCAGAAGAATACTCAGAGGGTGGTTGTCAATGCAGGTCTGGGGCTCCGCAGAAGAGTATGAGTTGGAATAGAGCCTTAAGAATGAGTGGCGTTTTAGAGCAGATGAAGTCATAAAGAGGTTCAGGGAAAAGACAAGATGGCCTAAGACCAAGCCCTGAGGAACTCCAACATTAGAGGTCAGGCAGAGCAGAGGAAGCTGCCAAAGAAGAAGCCAGAGAGCTAACAGGAAAATCAGGAGAATGTGGAGTTCTGGAACCCAAAAGAAAAGAATGATCCAAAAAGGGAATGGTAAAACTGTTTTGAATGCTGCAGAGAGATGAGGCAAGCCTGCACTGGGAAGTGTGCGTGACATTGAGAAACAGGCAGGCCGTGAGTGACTTTGTCAGGAGCCCTTGCAATGAATGCTTTTCTTGCAATAGGTTGAGGGTGAGAAATGAGGCAGTGGAGACAAAGTGGCCAAAGCTCTGAGAATCTTGTCTTGGAGGGGGTGTACAAAGGTGGGGCAGTGGTGAGAGGAGAATTTGAAATAAAGGTATTTGGGTTTTGGTAGGAGCTTCTTTAGATGATAATGGGAAGGATGGGGTTTGGGGAAGGAGAAGGATATACAGGTAGCCAGTGGACGACCAACTTCTCTGAGAAAGCAGAAGCCCTAGAGGACATGTGGAGACCCTGACTCTCACGAGTCATGGGACACTTCCTCCTTCCTCTAACTCTTCTTTCTCAGGCTTCTCCTTGGTCCTCTCGTCCTCCTCCGCAGGGCATCTGTAAACATAGTTTCTACAGGATCCCAACGTCAGCCTCCTTTTCTCACTGGTGACTTCCTCTATTACTGTGACTTTAACTATCCCCTAATTGCTCATACCTCACAAAGCTCCATCTCCAGCCCAGATATCTCTCCCCAGATGTAGACTTGGTGTATGTCCAACTGCAGCCTGAATATCATCATCTGGATGTTCCCAGACAGTGGTGGGCTGGAGTCAGCTTGTGCCAGTTCAGACCAGCTCACAAGAGCCCAGAGTGCACCTCTCTTCCCAACTCCTTGTTTAGTGAAGTCAGGTTGATAGCAGTAACTTTTAATTGTCAGGGTGGGAGTAGTTACACCATGGAAATTGGGAGTTGCTTCAGATCAGAGCTGCCTTTGCCTGAAGGGCTGATTGTTAAAACATTTACTACACACCTCTGATCACAAACATGTCACATTCAACACATTCAAAACTAAATTAATCCTCTTCTACCCCACCCCACCCTGCCCAACCCTGCCCTTTCTCTGAATCTCCTGGCCTAGTTAACAGTGTCACTATCCCCTCAGGAGCTTCTCACTCCCTCATTCCCCATATCCAAAGGTGGTCAAGTTACTGTATAGGCCAAGCTGCTACAACAAAGAATCCCAAAAATTCAGTGGCTGAAGAGACCACTTTAAAATAGATCCTCCAGGACTGTGGGGACATCTCTGCCATGCTGAATCCTAGCTTCCGTCTCCGTGTCTATTGGGCCCCAAGCAGCTTCCACAATCATACCTGAATTTCGTCCATTGGGAAGGGGGGGTAGGGTGGAAAGCACAAGTTCTTTCCTGCTAAGCAGAAGCACTAACTTCTGCTCAGAGGTTGGCCAGTTGCAAGAAAGGTGGTCTTTCGTCATACACACAGCTAAAACGGTATTAATAAAGAAAAAAGGGAGATGGCTGGTGATATAAGGCTAGCAATCCATGTCACTGGTGGCTAAATCTTGTCAATGCTACCTTTTGTATATTGCTGAAATCCATCCCTTCTACTGTATGCCAAATGCTATTACCCTGGTTTTTGCCTATATCCTGTCCTCTAGGACAGTTCCTCTCTATTCATCTACCAAATAGCTGCCAGACATATCTTTCTAAAATGCAAATTAGATCATATAACTTTGCTGTTCAAAACCATGCATTAGTTCCCTATTGGTTCCAGGAGAAGACCCAAACTTCTTTGCATAACACACAGGGCTGGGTCTTGTCCCCTCTCAGAATGGCTTCCACCCCAACTCCAGTTCTATTTCCTTTTCAGCTGGGGAAATCCAGTTTATTTTCTCAAGCTTCTTTTGAATATTGCCTCCCTGACCACACTGTTGTCTGTGCCCCACTGCAGTGCTGGCTCTGTCCCTATTGCAGCCTTTACTGGACTGTTTATTTCTGGGCCCTGGCCACCTGCACTAGGCAGGGGCTCCCTGTGAAGCCAAGACAACTGATTTATCTGGCAGAGGACTGGGACGGGGGTGGGGGGGAGCCCACCAAAGCAAGGAACAGACCCTCACAAGATGCCAAATCATGTCCAAGGTGTGGGGTCTGAGGGTCCTGGACCTACTGCTTTTGACATCATTACCGGGTGTTCAGGTTTGGCCAACCTGACTGTGGGCCTGGAATGTGCGAACCTCCAGATGACTTTATTGAATTAATTATTTAACCCTCCATCTTCCAGGATAGATATGAAACCTTAGGAGAGTCACATCAAGTTATATGAGCCATTTTATTCCTGGTGTCTGCAAGACACCTTGAGAACATCCTTGAAATTAATAGAAGCATAGCAACATTTTCCCCAGGATCAATACTTTTCACATGTCGCAGTTCCAATCTCAGCTCTGTCATTTACCAGCTGAGTGACCTTGGGCAAGTCACATAATCTCTCCATGCCTGTTTCCCCTACAAAATGGGGATAATAATCAGATCATGATGAGAACTAAACTACTTAACATTTATAAAGTGCTTATAACAGTTGTTTTAAAAAACTTAAAAACAGATTTTTTGTGTTTGCTAAATAAAAATAGAGTTTAGGGATGAACAAATTGGTCTTTGACTACTTTTCCAGTCTTATTTCCCCCTAACTCTGGTTTCTGCCACCAGCTCATATGCAACCCTCCTTCAAGACTGAGCTCCTAACTCCATATAGGCCACAAATGTTCATGTCTCTAGAACTTTGCACATGCCAGTCTTTGTGTGGAAGACCTTTCCCACCTTGTTCACCAGTGAACCCTATTAGTTCTTCACAATTCAGCTCAAACTTCACTTCTAGGAGCCTCTCTGGACTCTCAGAGACAGGCAGCTCCTCCCTCCTCTGGGCCCCCATTTCACCCCACTTACATGCATGTCTGAGCTCCCCACTACACCAAAACTTCTCTAGAGCAGGGATATATCTTATGCATTTCACTATTCCCATGCTTCGCACAAAGATGTTTGTTGAATCAATGAATGGACAGTGAAATAGAGTAATAATATTTTACCTTAACCACTGACATAATATGACACAATCATAATACAATGGAATGACAAATGAAAATTGGCCACCGTTGACTAGGAGGTAAATCAAGTCCAGTTGTGTAGTCGGCCAGCTATAGTTTTTCCACCAACTATGAGAGGAACATTCACTTCTTATTACAATACTACAGATTTCCAACTTATGAATAATAAACTTTCCTAAGCTTCAAAAACTCCCCAAGAGCATTCTTAGGACCAGCGTTTATTGACTAGTCCTGTGTGCCTAGCTCTTAGCCAAGCACTTGGTTCTGGCATCAGATTGAGTCCTTACCACCGGCAGTACTATAGATGGGGACAGTGAAGCTTGGACCAGGACACAAAGGTGTTATGAAATAAGGTCATCTCTCAATTGGCTGATAAGAGGTGTAAGTTCTAGTCCTGGCTCTGCCCCAGTGGGCTCTGTGACCCAAGACAGGGCTTTGCCTCAATCTGCAGAAACCTTTGTAAAATCCAGGGGCTGGGGGTGCCTGGGTGGCGCAGTCGGTTAAGCGTCCGACTTCAGCCAGGTCACGATCTCGCGGTCCGTGAGTTCGAGCCCCGCGTCGGGCTCTGGGCTGATGGCTCAGAGCCTGGAGCCTGTTTCCGATTCTGTGTCTCCCTCTCTCTCTGCCCCTCCTCCGTTCATGCTCTGTTTCTCTCTGTCCCCCAAAAATAAATAAACGTTGAAAAAAAAATTTAAAAATCCAGGGGCTGGATCCAGGATCAGTGAGGTTTCTCCTGACTTGGGGCAGTCTCTGAATCTGAGATCCTAATGGAGGTAGGGGAGGGGTGATGGGAACTGACAAGGTGAATTTACAGGGGAAGTGAGGCAACATCATCAAATGTCAACAAAAGGAGAGGTGCAGGTCACGAATAGAATCACTTTCCACTCCAGTGTCCCTGTAATCCTCACCTCAGCAATAATAACAATAACAACAATAATAATAATTTTGTAAGATGAAGAATGCAGGTGCCAAGAGGTCAAGGGCGCTCATCCAATTCATCCAGGTCTCAATTTATGGAGGCCAATGACTAACTCACTCAGGAATATTTCAATTTCCCAGCACTGAGTCAGCTCTCTCCCCTACAGCTCACCTCTTGCACTTAAGCCTGAATGCCTCCAGACTGAAGAGCTAGGCCTGGACTCCCAACCAACCTTGGGCATGTGAAGGGCCGCTGTTGTCAGTAGGTAATCAATGAGCCATCTTAAACTATCTGTCCTTTGGCTGGAGACAGGTGGAATCTCTTCCAGAGTGGGCATCTGGTGAGCAGAGAAACTTCAGGGGCTTTGGCTGTCACACAGTACCCTCTTCCTGTGCCATCCATGGTGTCCATGCTCTCTCCCCACCCCAGAAAGTAGGTGGAAGTGCCCTCAGCACACACATATTCACATGCACATATGTACACACACACACACACACACACATGCATATGCACATGCACACATATCCCCACACGTGTAAGCACATACATACCAGGCACACATCACATAAGAGTCTCTCAGCTAAGCGAGTCTGTAGACGCAGCTCCCTGACCTTTGCTATTAAAACTGCTGTGGAGGTGGTGTCAGGCCAGGAGAACAGCTGGGGAGAGATAGATGGGGAAAGGAAGCTAAAGATGGGTTAGCTCAGCACCAATGTGTGAACACGGTACACGGTACACGTGTGTATGTATAGGGCCCAGGCGCCAGGGACGGGAGAGGAAAAGAGGGGCCATTAGAAAGACGAGGGTGGAAAGAAACAGGGAGAAGATGGAGACACACCCCCTCCTGTACCTCTCTCTTTTCTTCTTCCCTTCTTTCTTTCCCTCCTTCACCGGGCGATTTCATTCAGACTTGGGTATGACGGAACCTTGCTCAGGAGCCTGAGAATGGAAGACTCCAGGACTACGGAGTCCTCTCCTCGACCCCATTTAAAACAGTAAGGAAGCAGGGGCCCCATCAGTCATCCTGCGGCGTCCTGATCTCCAGGTGGACAAGATTTCCATCTCTTTTGTACGCCAGCCAGCTCTCTACCTGGTTATCCCTTAGGGTCAATCTCAAAGTCTTTGCTATCCTCCCCACAATCTTGAAGTTTTGGTGTCTGCCCCTTTAAAGCAGCGGCCCCCGGTCAGGTTATTGTCTTGCCTCGCAGCCAATCTGCGGCGCCATTGGGGGCGGGGGATCCGACCTCCTGATTGGCCACTGCGCGCCCCGCCCCGCCCGGGATCCCGGGAGCTGTCCGTCCGCCTCGGTGCTGATCCCGCCGCCGCCCACGGGCCGTGAGCAGCGCTGAGAGGGCATTATGAGCGGGGGCGTCTACGGCGGAGGTGAGCTAGCCTCGGGCTTCAGGCTCCCTAGCCTGTCGCGGCCTCGCCGGCAGCCCTGCACCCCTCACGCGCGCGACCTGAGCTCTGGGCACCCCAGGGCCTGTCACCTCGGCGCTCGAATGGGTCCAGCCCTGGGTTTGGGTCCTGCGCCACTCCTACCTTTGGTCCTCCCAGGTCTGTCGCTCGCGCGCACTGGGCTCACTCTCTCCATCATTCAACTCACCTCCTCCCGGCCCCCCTGGCCCCTTCTTTCCCGGCGAGGAGAGTGGCCTGAATAAGGCCACCAGGCAAGAAGGGATTCTGGAGGCTTGATCCCCACTCCCAGGATCCGAACTCCAGGCCGAGCTCCCACCTACCCCGGCCGGCGTTGAAGGTGGCGAGACTGTGGCTCTGCCCTGACCTCCTCTCGGAGCTATCCAGGGGGAGAGAGTTTGGGAGAGGTCCCCTCACACACCTGTCTCCCCGCACAGATGAGGTGGGGGCGCTGGTCTTTGACATTGGCTCCTTCTCAGTCCGCGCTGGGTACGCTGGGGAGGACTGCCCCAAGGTGAGCCTTCCAGCCCCATCCCCAAGTCCGAGAGACTCTGGAATCCCCTCCAGGCTTCCCAGTGACCCAGGGTTCTCACAACACAGAGAGAAGCTCTGCAGAGCGGGAATGTGGGAGTAAACCCAGGGGTGGGCTGAGGGCCTTGCCATGGGCCTGCACAGGGGCAAGAGGTTGATCCCTCTTCCTGCCCATGCCCCCCTCCAGGCTGACTTCCCCACCACGGTGGGGCTGCTGGCCGCGGAGGAGGGGGGCGGGCTGGAGTTGGAGGGGGAGAAAGAGAAGAAAGGGAAGATCTTCCACATCGACACCAACGCCCTGCATGTGCCTCGGGATGGAGCTGAGGTCATGTCGCCCCTCAAGAATGGCATGAGTAAGGAGCCCCTACCCACCATCTCCCGACACAGACCCGAAGCCCACACACCACAACCGGGGGCACATCACCCCACACCCACAGAGTCTACCTTGCAGTTGCCCACAGCTGCCTGGTTCCCAGCCCAGGGGCCCGACAGATTCCTAGGAAGGGGGGATTTCTGCTGAAACTGATCTCCCATCTCCTCCTCTGGACTTGGCCTCCCTCCTTCCTTTGCTTCCTGTCCCTGGACCCCTACCGGCCCACTCTCATCTCTCCCCGCTGGTCTCCTGGCCCCAGTTGAGGACTGGGAGTGCTTCCGTGCCATCCTGGATCACACCTACAGTAAACACGTCAAGTCTGAGCCAAACCTGCACCCAGTGCTCATGTCCGAGGCCCCGGTAAGTGCCTCATCCAGCCCCTAGTCCAGCCCTAGGGACTCCCTGCATTCTTTCTGCCATTTGTCTCTCCCACCCCTCCCAAAGCCTCTGCCATCAATCACTCCACTTAACTTTTCAGACTTTGCTGCCAACTCCACCATCACCATCTTCAAAAACACTTCCTTTCCTCCCTGGTTTAGTCTTCTCCCCACCTTCCTATTCTATCCACTCCTATCTTTTGCCCATTCAGTCCATCCCTGCTGGGGTCCATCCACCAAAGTCCTTGTTTGACTTTTTAACTTAAAATTTTTTTGTCAGTGTTATATATGCACATTGTCAATTTCCTTTGTAAAACATGTTAAGGAAAAAAACTGCCTTCATATCATCTTCCTTCCATTCCCCTTTTCCAGAGGCTTTTCTTTTAGCTATTTTTTTTTGGGGGGGGGGTCAGGTTCTTCCATATCTCCAAATATCACACTAAAAGGCTGCCTGTGGATTTTTTTTAGTTTTAGGCATTGATTTCCCACCATAGAAAATAAACATTGAGCTCACTTTCCTCTTCCAGCCCACACCACACACTTTAATACAAATACGGTTGTATTTTAGATTTTTAAAAATCATTATTCAGTATTTACACTCTTATGTTTATGTATGCTAATAAGGTCTGAGCTGGGCAATAAACTATGGTCACTTTTCTTTTCCTTGCACAGCTTTCTGTTTTCCCTAAAGCTAAAAATTGTGCTGGTTTTTATTTGACTTAGTTTTCTATTTGCTTAATAATATGACCCTAAATTATTCATCTGCTTATTACTCATGAGCTTATGTTACCTATATCCTTTCTGAAAACATTAATTCCTTTAGATATTCTATCAATTTCATCTTCTTGAAGAAATCTCTCCAAAAACCCAGTGATTTGCTCCACTTTGGACTTGTTGCCTTCTACACAGAGAACATAGATATCATCCTGACATCTCCCTTCACCATCATCTTAGGGCATCCCTACACCTCGCTCCTGTGTTAGAAGTCCTGTTTCTTGTATCTCATCACTCCTTTTCTTGATTTATTCCCTTATTTTCATGGAGCATATCCTCCAGTACCTGCCTTAGAAAGGTCATGAGAAGTAGAAATGTTAAGATCTTGCATGTCTGACCTTGGATTGATAGCTTAGCTAGGTATAACATTCCAAATTAGAAATCATTTTTCTTCAGAATCTTGAAGGTCCTTCTGCATTGTCTTCCAACATCTATTGTTGCCATCAAGAAGGCAGAGGTGAGGTGTCTGCGTGATTCAGTAGGTTAACTGTCCGACTTTGGCTCAGGTCATGATCTCATGGTTAATGGGTTTAAGCCCCTCATCAGGCTCTGTACTGACAGCTCCGAACCTGGAGCCTGCCTCGAATTCTGTGTCTCCCACTCTCTCTGCCCCTCCCTCACTTGCACTCTGTCTCTCTCTAAAATAAATAAATAAATAAATAAATAAATAAATAAATAAATAAAAATTAAAAAAAACCCATAAATAAAAGGAAAAATAACAATAAAGAAGGCAGAGATGTCTAATTCCTGATCTTTTGATGTAATGCTTTCCTTTGTGAAAGCCTATAGAATTTTCACTTTGTCCTTAGTGTTCTATAATTTCTCAATATTATATTGGTTTATTTTCATCCATTGCTCTAGATACTCATTATGTCCCTTCAATCTGAAAATCTATGTCTTTCAATTCAGTGAAAAAATAATTCAGTAATTATTTGATTAAGTAATTTTAGTTCCTTATTTGATGATTAATTTCTCTTAATATTCTCTGTTCTTTCTTTAGGAAAGTATTATTTGGATTTTGCACCTCCTGAATTCATCCTGTAATTTTCTTATCTTTTTTCTTATATTTTCCTTCCTTTCATATTTTCCTCTAATTTCTTTTAACTTTTTTTAAATTTATTTTTGAGACACAGAGAGACAGAGTGCAAGTGGAGGAGGGGCAGAGAGAGAGGGAGACACATAATCTGAAGCAGGCTCCAGGCTCTGAGCTGTCAGCACAGAGCGCGATTTGAGACTCGAACCCACAAACCACAAGATCATGACCTGAGCCAGTCAGTTGCTTAACCAACTAAGCCACCCAGGCGTCCCTCTTCCTATAATTTCCAAGATATTCCCTCAACTTTATTTTTCAATTCTTCTATTGAGTTTTTCATTTCTGCTTCTGTAGTTTTACTTTTCAAGAGTTTTTTGGTTCTACAAATGTTACTTTTTAGAACATGCAATTCTTTCTTCATGGGTGAAATATGATGTTAGCTCACTCAGGATATTAGTTTTGTTTCTGTTTTTGGAAATTTTCATTTCCCTGCATAATCTCTGTTCTTCCAAGTTGCTTTTTTTTCCTCTGCCATTTATTTATTTATTTATTTCAGAGAGAAAGATAGTGCATGAGCATGTGGGAAAGAGCAAGGGAGGGGAAAAGAGAGAGGGAGACAGAGACACCCAAGCAGGCTCTGCACTGTCAGCACAGAGCCCAATGAGGAGCTTCAACCCACAAACCGTGAGATCATGACCTAAGCCGAAACCAAGAGTCAAACACTCAGCAGACTGAGCCACCCAGCCACTCCCTCTCTACCCTTTCTGGGGGTCTCTGTCTCATTTTAGAGGCTTTTCTCAGATTTCTGCTAATCCTTGGTTGTCTGCTTATGTTTACAAGTGGTGGACTAAAACACTGATTGAAAGCCATGTGAAGTGAGGGGACTCACTGGCTGTGGTGATAGAGGATGTTGCTATAGGATGATTTGCCTGGGGTGTTTGTTAGGCAGCCTCTGATAATTGGCATCTATAGATTTCTGATGTAACCCATGGAGAAAGCTTGTACCCTACAGATAGGCCTGGTCACCCCCTTTCTGGGAGTGAGGGAATAGGGCTGAGGTTCTCAGCATTTAATATGCATGGAATCACTTAATTCTCCTGTTTTTAGTGTCTCCACTCCCAACTGTGTCAAGTGTCCCACCTGTCCAGAGCCCCTCAGTGTTATTCTGTCTAGAGAATAAACTTCAGTCTTCTGCTGAGGCTAGGATGGGTAATAAATAGCTCAGTGACATGGATGGAACTGGGGAGAGAGTTTAGGGAGCTATTACTTGAATGGCTTTAAACACTCTTTTTTTTTTTTTTTTTTTTTTTTTAAGCTTTCCCTTAACCTTAACTGCCAGAGATGCCTGAAACTACAAATTCTTGAACCCTGTGAGAAGTCCGCAATTTGACACAGGCTGTTCTTGGCTTTTTCCATTACCTGCTTAGGAGTCAGTGTTCTTGAATCTGTTAGGTCAGTTACCACTCAACTATCTGGCTTCTGCTCTTCAAAAATTTGTTGTTGTTTTCTCCTTCTTTGTTACTCCCAACTCTTGAGGGTGTCTGTCCAAGATTCTTCCTGTCTCTCTTTTTTGAACTAAAATTCACATAACATAAAATTAACTTTTTAATGTTATCAATTTGGTGGCATTTAATATACATTCACAATGTTGTGCAGTCATCATCTTTATCTAGTTCCCAAACATTTTCATCACCCCACAAGAAAATCCATTTTCATTAACCAGTTTCTTCCTACTCTCCCTGCCCTTGGTAACCATCAATCTGCTTTCTGTCTCTATGAATAGATCTATTCTGTATCTTTCTCATAAGTGGAATCATACACCATGTGACTTCTTGGGTCTGTATTCTTTCACTTAGCATAATATTTTCAAGATTCATCCATGTCATGGCATATGTCAGTACTTTATTCTGTATTATGGCCGAGTAGTTTTCCATTGTATGGATATACCACCATTTGTTTTTCTAATTTCTCCCTTCATGGACTTTTGGGGACTTTCCATCTGTGGCTATTGTGGGTAGTACTGCTATGAACAGTTGTATGTATGGATTTATTTGGTACCTGTTTTCAAGTCTTTGGATATATAACTAAGAGTGGAATTGCTGGGTCATATGGTAATCCTATGTTTAACTTTTTGAGAAACTACTCATTGTTCCCCACAGTGGCTGAACCGTTTTACTCCCCCCCCCCCCCGCAAGGGACAAGGGGTGGGGGTTCTCTATACCTTTATTTTCCCCTTGATTATTATCAACACACTAGTGGGTATGAAATGGCATCTCATTGTGCTTTTGATCTGCATTTCGCTAATGGCCAACAATGTTGAGCATCTTCTCACGTGCTGGTTGGCTTTTGTGGGTTTATGTCTTTTTTTTTTCCTCAAGAAATCTCAAGCCCAAATTCTCAAGCCCAATGTGGGGCTTGAACTCGTGACTCCAAGATTAAGAGTTGCATGCTCTAGTGACTGAGCCAGCCAGGTGACATGGGTTTATGTCTTTTTAAATTGCCCCTTTATTATACTTTTGCTGGGATCTTGGAAGAGAATAAAATTTGATGTTTGTATTCAATCCACAATTTTTACCCAGAAATCCTCTTCCCAGCTTTCTTCCCTCTGAGATGATTAAAATGGGAAAGAGGGATAAATTGGAGGCTGAAAGGAGCCTGAAGTATATATTGTACAATAAAGAACACTGAGGGGTGCTTGGGTGGCTCAGTTGGTTAAGCGTCCAACTCTTGATCTCAGGGTCATGAGTGTGAAGCCTACTTAAAAAAAAATAATTAGGGGCGCCTGGGTGGCTCAGTCGGTTGAGCGTCCGACTTCGGCTCAGGTCATGATCTCACGGTCTGTGGGTTCAAGCCCCGCGTCGGGCTCTGTGCTGAGGCTCAGAGACTGTGCTCAGAGCCTGGAGCCTGCTTCGGATTCTGTGTCTCCCTCTCTCTCTGACCCTGCCCTGTTCATGCTCTGTCTCTGTCTGAAAAATAAATAAACATTAAAAAAATAATAAATAAAATAATAAGTAAATTAAATTAACTAATTAAAAATAAAAAATAAAATAAAGAACACTGGGCCAGAAGTCAAGAGACTATGACTCTACCAAGCTCTACCCAGAGCTTTCTGTGTGATCTTGGGCAAGTTATTCTCCCTCTCTGAGTTTTATTTTCTTCAGCTGAATTGGAATGTGATCTTTAAAATTCTCCATAGTTCTCACATTCTAAAGGTCTATGTGGATCAAGAGGCCTGAACTCTCCCCAGTCCAAGTTTTGTGTGTGTGTGTGTGTGTGTGTGTGTGTGCGTGCACGCGCGTGTGCATGTGTGTGTCGTACATGGGTCTGTGCCTCCCTCTTTTTGAATCCTCCCCTCCTATACTTTCTCCCCAGTGGAATACACGGGCCAAGCGGGAGAAGCTGACAGAGCTGATGTTCGAGCAGTACAACATTCCTGCCTTCTTCTTATGCAAGACGGCTGTGCTCACCGCGTATCCTCTGGGCTGAGCTGCTCTGCCTGGGTGGAGGGCCAGGGTGGGGTTCATGGTGTGCTAAACTGGAGGCTGGACCTGATTCTGTGCAGATTAGTGTCCTGGATGGCAGATACCCACTCTGTGCCCCATTAGTGCAGAGGGCCTTCTGTGGGCCTTCTGACCCCGGGGGCAGCCAGATCAGTGGCTCTTTCCTAGTCCTTGGATCAAGCTGAACAGAGACAGACAGACAGACGGACAGAGTTGGGCCAAGTAGACAGCAGGGGCTGGGACTGGAGAGAACAGGGAGGGATATAACACTGAGGAGTTTCCTCCCCAAATAGCCAATCAAGCATTTTTTTTTTTTTTTTTTAAGGATCTACCTTGCATTAACTCCTGAGCTAGGCATTGGGGCAATATGGCCCCCCATTTCAAGGAGCCAATAGAACACTGAACCAAGACTCCAGAGAGACTGGGAGCTCAGAAGGAAGAAAAAGAGGAAGTTGTGATTCAGACAGGGAAGAAGTGACAGGGGTCTCAGGAGCTTTCCTCCAGTCATGGGTCACAAACCAGAATGAGAGATTTGCAGATTGTGAATGGGCTGGACCAGGAGAGCAGAGGGTGACCAGGCCAGACCTGAGTCCCAGCCCCCTCACTACCACCATGTCTTTGACTTACCCATCCCATGCCAGCTTTGCAAATGGACGTTCCACAGGCCTGGTGCTGGACAGTGGGGCCACCCACACCACGGCCATCCCAGTGCATGACGGCTATGTCCTACAACAAGGTGAGGCCTCGGTAGGGCTCGGGGGTGTCTTGGGGGACAAGGCCCTAACGTCCCTTCCCTTTCCAGGCATTGTCAAGTCACCTCTGGCAGGAGACTTCATCTCCATGCAGTGCCGGGAGCTCTTCCAGGAAATGGCCATTGACATCATCCCACCCTACATGATTGCAGCCAAGGTGGGGTCTCTGAGGAGTCCTGGGCACTCACCCTATGACTGTTGACCCACTGACCCACTAGATAACAGAAAAGGGTGTAGCAGGGCCCCCAGAGGACCCAACTTACAATCGAAGCATCAGAGGTCCAGGCATGCTGAAGGACATGTCCGAGGCCATACAGCCAGCTGGGAGCAGGATGTAGGAGGGTCAGTGTGGTAGACCCAGGTTCAAGGTGTGCCTTTGCCATGTAAAAGCTGTGTGACCCCACAGCATGAGATTGAAGCTTCCTGAACCTCAGTTTCTTCCCCTGCAAAGTGGAATAACACCATGCAAGGCTGCCGTGTTAAGTGAGACACTGCATGCAAGGGTCCATCTTGGACCCCCACATGGAACACGGCTCAGGAAAAAGCCCCTTAAGGTTCTGTCTGATCTCTTACTATATTCCCCATGCCCTTAGCTTCCTCTGACTGGGCCTTTCAGATAGCTGTACTGCTGCATGAGTGACAGACATGGGAACAGGTTCTCCCTACTCTCTCTCTTCTGCTGCCTTTTGTGGCCAACAGAGCAAAGAACCCAGTGCCTGTTCGGTGTAGGAGCACAGGTGTGGTCCAGGTGGGCTGGGCAGGTGTGGGGTGGGGAAGGGCACTCACAGGCTTTGTGCCCCACAGGAACCCGTACGGGAAGGCGCCCCCCCAAACTGGAAGAAGAAGGAGAAGCTACCCCAGGTTTCCAAGTCCTGGCATAACTACATGTGCAATGTGAGGACAGCGTCCCCTGAAATAGCCCCTGCCCCTCCCCAGCTCCTCGTCCCCTACCATGAGAAGAGGGGAAGGGACAGAGAGGCCCTGCAGGAGGGGGTACTTGGGGGTGCTGAGGAGGGAGACCAGACCCTCACTACCTCCCTGGGTCCTCAGGAGGTGATCCAGGACTTCCAGGCCTCTGTGCTGCAGGTCTCAGACTCTCCCTATGATGAGCAGTGAGTGGCATTCCCTGCTGGAGGGCGGGAAAGAGGACAGGCCTGGGACTCTCAGGGGACCTCTGGTCCTTTGTGAGCACCCCCAGGCAGAGTCTCACTCTTTTCTGGGCAGGGTGGCTGCACAAATGCCCACAGTGCACTATGAAATGCCCAATGGCTACAACACAGACTACGGTGCTGAGCGGCTCCGCATCCCTGAGGGCCTGTTTGATCCCTCCAATGTCAAGGTTGGGCTGGGCGGAGGGTGTTGAGGTGGGGGCTGATTGGATTCCCTGGATGCCGGCATGTCGGGGAGGCTGGGAAGGATCACCGGGGTCTGGGGAGAGGGGGCAGAGGCTGGAAACCTAGATCACCTTTCTCGGCAGGGCCTGTCGGGGAACACCATGCTGGGTGTGGGCCACGTGGTGACCACCAGCATTGGCATGTGTGACATCGACATTCGCCCGGTGAGGCCCAAGCCTGTGTCTGGGCAAAGGGGCCCAGGAGCAGTGGGGAGACGGGGAGGGGCTCTTCCCTGAAGGTTCACTCCTCTCTGCTCTCAGGGCTTATATGGCAGTGTCATTGTCACTGGCGGGAACACACTGCTCCAGGGCTTCACTGACAGGCTCAATCGAGAGCTCTCCCAGAAGACCCCACCGGTAAGAGCCCACTGCGGCCAGGGCCCTGGACTCCAGTCGTGGCTTAGCTCTTTAGGACTTAGTCCTTCCTCCTTCCCCAACATCAGGCATTCTGGCCACCAGAGCAGACACTCCCCCTGTGACTTCCCAGTCCTCCCCACTTCCAGCCCTGTCCCTTCCCAGAACCCAGGTGTTTCCTCCCCCCTCCTCCCCCGCCTGTCCCTCTCTTTCTCCCCAGAGCATGCGACTGAAGCTCATCGCCAGCAACAGCACCATGGAGCGCAAGTTCAGCCCCTGGATCGGGGGTTCCATCTTGGCCTCGCTGGTGAGATGGACAGGGCTTGGCCTAGCACTGACTGTGGGAAAGGGGCAGGCCCGAACAGCCCCATCCCCTTGCCCGCCTCCTCATTCATTCATTCATTCATTCAACAAACATATTTTTGAGAAAGAGCAGCCAGTGAATGCTCCATCGGGGCAAATCAGGGAGCAGAAGGAAAGGAGCTGGAGAGACTGGTTGGGGTTGAGACTGTGGATGGGGCACCCACTGTTCTTAGCAAAGGGGAGACACAGAGGTTGGGGAGAGGAAGCAACGTGACAGTCACAGGCATGTTTGGGAAGACTGTGTCAGGCATGAGGAGATCAGGGTGTGAGCTGGACACAAGGGGACCCTGCAAAGGGTCCTGTCTGGACCTGTCACTGGGCACGGTGAGCAGGGAGCCAGAGATGCAAACTTCGTCTCACGGGCGTCAGCCACATAGAGGGGACAGCGGGGCCACAACAGAGCAAGAAGGACATCCCTCAGAGGGGCAGCCCTCAAGGAGACAGAAGCAAGGGTCAGAAATAGAGGAGGCTGATAGTGTGAAGTCAGCTGAGGGCCGGGAACATGTCAGCCATGCCTACCTGTGTGCCTGGCTTAGTCCTGGCCCCCATGAGAAGGCAGAGTCCAGAGGCTGAGGCCATTAAACAGGAAGAGACCACAAAGTGCAGGGATGTCCCTTCAAGGGAGGACCAGACCTAGTTCAAGGGTCATGAAGGGACTCAGAGGAGCGTTGAAGTTGAGATGGAAGACTGAATAAGAACTTCTGTGGCAAAGAGAGAGAGGGTGCTGGGGCTATAGGGAGAGGCTATAGGTCTGCTATAGGCAGACGCGGTCATATCCGAGTTTAGGAAGCTCACTCACTAGGGCAGCAGAGTGGTGAGTGGCTTGAGTAGGGCTGCTGTGGTCTCTGCTGGGAGTGGGGTTTGACAGAGGAGTGGGTATCAGGCTGTGGAAGTGGCAGCTCATCACAGGTCCAACTGACAGATGTGGACAGCATTTGGATACAAGAGGGAAGAGGGAAGGAGTCCAGGATGAGGCTCAGGATGCTAGCTCCTGGCAGCTGTGGTCAACAGGAATGTAATGCGAGCCACATATACAACTTTAAATGTTCTTTAAACTTTAAATAGCCATATTTTAAAAGAGCCTGAAGAATCAGGTGAGATTAAGTTTAAAGAATATACTTTGGGGTGCCTGGGTGGCTCAGTTGGTTGAGATTCTGATTCTTGATTTAGGCTCAGGTCATGATCCTGGGGTCATGGGATTGAGCCCCAAGTTGGGCTCTGTGCTGAGCATTGAGCTTGCTTAAGATTCTCCCTCTCTCTGTCTCTTTCTCTCTCCCTCTGCCCCTCTCCCCCGCTTGCACATTTTCTTTCTCTCAAATTAAAAAAAAAAAAAAAAAAGAATGAAAAAATATACTTTCTTTGGGGCACCTGGCTGGCTCATTCATAGAAACATACGACTCTTGATCTTGGGGTTGTGATTTTGAGTCCCACGTTGGGTGCAGAGGTTACTTAAAAACTGAGTCAGCCAGGCACCTCTAGTTAAAAGAAAAAAAAATATATATATATGTATATATATATATACTTTATTTAATCCAATATATCCAAAATATTATAATTTCAAGGTGTGACCAATAATTTTTTTAATTTTATTTATTTATTTTGAGAGAGAGCCATGCACCTGCAGGAAGGGCAGAGAAAGAGGGAGAGGGAGGAGAGAATCCCAAGAAGACTCCACACTGTTAGCTTGGAGCCCGACGAGGGACTCTAACTCATAAACTGTGAGATCATGACTTGAGCCAAAATCAAGAATTGGACACTTAACCAACTGAGCCACCCAGGAGTCTCTAATGGGTGATCAATATCAAAGTGAGATATTTTACATTCTCTTTCCTGGACTTAGTCTTCAATATCTGTTGTGTATTTTACAACTGTAGAGCACATGTCAGTTCAGACTAGTCACATTTCGACATCCACAAGTGCTCAATAGCCACTGTATCAGACAGCATTAGTATAGAAAGTGAGAAGACCAGGGGCACCTGGGTGACTCTGTGGGTTAAGTGTCATGATCTCACAGCTCATGAGTTTGAGCTGCACGTGGGGCTCTGTGCTGACAGCTCAGAGCCTGGAGCCTGCTTCAGATTCTGTGTCTCCCTCTCTCTCTCTCTCTGCCCCTTCCCCACTCGTGCTCTGTCTGTCTCTCTCTCAAAAATAAATAAACATCAAAAAAAAAAAATTAAAAAAAAAAAAAAGAAGAAGGTGAGAGAGACCACACCAGCAGGTTTGGGCCAGGCCTAGGGGAACTCAGTCTTGGACATGCTGAGTTTGAGGTCCCAAGAGACTCAGAAAGAGGTGTCCGAAAGACAGCTGAGTATTTGGGTCCAGTACTCAGTGCTGAGCATTGCAGACTGGAGACTGGGGGGAGGGGTGGGGTTTTAGTGCTTGAGCAAAAGTCCCAGGAGAGGAGGAGCTGGTTCTGCAAGGCTTGTTCTGTGAGCCCAGAAAACAGGGTCAGTACCAGGGACACAGGCACTAGCTTTCAGGCACAGGTGAAGCAACCATCAAAGAGAAGGGACAGTCTGGGATGCCCAGTGCAGGAGACCCTCAAGGGGCAAGGTTCAGCGTGGGTGGTGAAGACCACTCCAACCAGAAGTTAGGTGGTGCAGGAAGGGTGAGGGTGGAGGAAAGATTGTTCTTGGGAATGCAGGAGACTTGACAAGTTTGTAAGGCCTGATGGAGCGAAAGGTGCAGGAGGTGTTGGGGGGTGGGGGCTTTGGGGGGGACAGGTTGGCTGGCCTGAGGCTCTAAGCTCCACTCCCCCCTCGAAGACAGCACGTGGCCCAGGGCAGACAGGTGCGCAATAAATACTTGTTGAATGAATGAACCAATGTTCTGACTGAACGACTGGAGGAGGGGTATTCACCCTCTGAATATGAAGGAGGGCGGGGAGGCTTGGGGAGGTGGAGGAGGAAGGGATATGGGCGGGAGAGGCGGGGATCGCAGGGCAGGGGGAGGGTTTCCCAAGGGCTGGGCCTGCTGGTGGAATGTGGGGAGGGGCGTCCCCTCCTCTCTCCAGGGCCGCCCTGAAGGCCTCTGTCGTCCCCCGCCCCCAGGGCACTTTCCAGCAGATGTGGATCTCCAAGCAGGAATATGAGGAGGGAGGGAAGCAGTGCGTGGAGCGGAAGTGCCCCTGAGGGCGTCCCCTCAACACCCACTCGCCCGCCCGCCGCGGTGGGATAGGGGACGCCAAAAGGCGGGGAGAGGGTTTCCTGGCTCGGCCTCCGCAAGCGCACATCGAAGCCCCCACCCCCATGCCCTCGTCTCTTCCCCTCCCTTCTCTTCCGCTTAGATGTGATGTTTCTGGGTTGAAAGGAGTAAAAATGTTTTAAGAAAAAAAAAAAAAGTTTGGCCTGCTTGGTGGGGGTGGAGGGCGTGGGGTCAAGGGCCTGGGGGGAAGCGAGGGGAGGAAGGCCCACACCTACGTCCTTTGATGATCCCACAGTGGACGCCGGGGCAAAGTCTGCGGATGGGGACAGAGATCCAGGAGCCGCAGAAGCCTCGGGTTTCAAGGGGGAACCAGGGAGGATCCCGTAGCGAGGACACAGCAGAGTCGCTCAAATGGGCCCCTAGCGAGGAGCCGAGTTGGGACAGGAAACGGATGCTGGAGACTAGACCCCGCGGCAGGGGAGGGGCGGAGCTGGGGCGGGCCCTAGGTAGGCGGGGTTTCGGGCCTCAGGTGGGAGGCGGTGCCTAAGCCCCCCGGACCTGCAACTCAGGTGAGCCGGCTGCGCCTCGTCTTCCTTCTCCCGGCTCTTGGCGGTGGCAAGAATGGGGCGGAGACTGGGGCACTGGTGCGCCCCAGCAGCTCTGAGCCTCTCTCCCAATTTGGGTAAGAGCTGAGGTTTCCCAAGGGAGACCCGACACGAGGCCCCTGAGCACTTCTATTCCAGAGCTACTTGGGATCCTCGGTAGGGCCTGAGGACCTGCATCCCGTGTGTGAAATTGTGGGTAAAACTTAGCAGTTTGTGCCCGTGATGTGTTCCAGGGGTGCCCAGACCCCAAAGAGGTAGAAGTCATGTCTTCCGGTCACCAAAGAGACGCAGGTGCCCCAGAGAAGACCATGACTTGTTGAAGATCACCCAGTTCTGCCCAGGCCTTGACCAGGACACTTCCCACCAATGCCTGGTGGGCCTTGACTCACAGATCCAGGAGAACCCCAACATGGAGCACTCACTGGTCCTACTTGACCATATGCTCCCACCCATGCCCCTCTCTCCCCAGAAGTTAGCGGGAGCCCCAGACCCACTTTTCAGCCTGATTCCAAAGAGATAGGCATTCACATGGCCAGACCAACCCCCAGGTCACACCACTTAGGCAACTTCAGCTTAGGATCACCCCAGCCAAGCCTAATGTGTTACAGGGACTGGCTGGGCACTCACTGGTGGGCCTGCAAGCCAGATGACTTGAGAGGGGGTGAGGTTTTCATAGTGGGGAGCTTAGGAAGGGGTCCCCAAGGACACTGGGAGGGGTGGAAGCAGGAGAGGGCATCCTTATCTTTGCCCTCCCCAGCCATCAGTCCCCTTCCCCCACCCCTGATGGGAACTAGGAGGCCAAAGTCTGCCCCAAGGTAAAAAAATTGATTGTTTTGCAGGAAGGGGGCGGAAGTGGGACTGTGGAGGGATTGGCAGGGGAGGGCACAGCCCCTTGTCCTCTGGCCTGGGCTGGGGGTTCATATCTGGAAGGCTGGACTGAGGCCAGGACTGTGCCCCCACCCTTTGGGGGGGGGACAAGAACGGCCTAGGCTCAGGCTGCCTGCCAGGGCTGATAAGGGGCCCTCTTGGGGCTCCCACAAACGGTTTATCACTGTTGGGGGAACAGCCGGCGAGGCTCAGGAGGGGGCACGAGCATGGAGCGGCTTTGGGGTCTACTTCACAGAACGGTAAGACCGAGTGGGGTTGGGGGACACGTTAGGCCTTCTCTCTAGGTCCTTCAGCCCCCTCCCAAACCCCAAAGCTGGCCCCTCCCCTCCCCACCTCCATCTTTCCCCTGCAGCTTGCCTCTCAGGACCCTTTCCCCTGCCTTGTGCTCCTCTGGCACCCCATAGTCACTGACTGTTATTGCCAGATCCTAGCCTATCCCCCACGCCTCTTCTCCCAATCTCATGCCCACCGTGCCCTGTGCAGCAAAGGCTGTCCCCACGACCCTCTCAGACCATCTACAAGCGCGTGGAGGGCACCCAGCAGTGGCGCCTGGAGGAGGAAGAGGAAGACGGGGAGGAGGGGGCTGAGCCACCCATCCACTTCTGCCCTATGGAGCTGAGGGGCCCTGACCTGGGCTCCAGAGCAGGGAAGCAGAACCTCGGACTCTGGGCAGCAACAGCACGAAGGGCTGCCCCCTACCTGGTCCTGACAACCCTGCTGATCTTCACTGGGGGTGAGAGTCATCCCCTACCCCATTCCCCCGTCAGTGAAGGGCCTGGGTTGGGGGTGGATTTCTGGAATCCAGAGGGGGGTACAAGGGCATCTCCATCTTGCCATCCCCCAGCTTTCCTTCTGGGCTATGTGGCCTTCCGAGGGTCCTGCCAGGCATGCGGGGATGACGTGTTGGTGGTCAGCGAGGATATAAACTATGAGCCGGGCCCAGACTCCCACCAGGGCACCTTGTACTGGAGCGACCTCCAGGCAATGTTCCTGAGGTTCCTGGGGGAGGGGCACCTGGAGGACACAATCAGGTAAGGGTCAGCCTTGCCGGAACACAGCCTCCTTCCCTCTGCCCAGGACTCTGGTGCGGGGCCCCTTCTGAGGCCTTCCACTTGCCTCCCTGGCCTCCCTGGGAGTGGTCCTGGGAAGGATGTCAGGCACTTGGAGCTGAGGGGAGGTGGGGGGGCATCCCAGAGATAAGGTTGCAGAGGGGCTCTGGCTCTGAGGATGGCACCCTTAGGAGATGTGGGAGCTGACTCTCTGAGTGAGAGCAGAAGGGTCCAGTATCCAGACAGGAGGCGGGACAGACCCAGAAAAGTCCTGAGTGCCACATCACAGGGCTTGGATTTTGACCTGTGGCTGTGGGAAGCTCTGGGGGTTTCTGAGAAGGGACATTTTAAGGAATCTGAAAAAATGAGCAAGCAAATGCATTTGTGAGCATAGACCTTCCCTCTAATTTGTGAGAGATGCCATCCAGATACAGACCATGCAGGCCTGAAGCTCAGCCCAAGCAGGCCAGTGTTTCTCTTGTGTTCCTGAGGTCACTTTCCCTATTGGGAAGGAGCTGCCCAGGTAGGTTCAGAGGTCAGGCCTCCAATAGCCCTCTCTTTGGTCAGAAATAGTGGTTTCAGTGGATTCTCCTGGGTTTTCTAAGTAGAAAGTCATATAAGCTATAGCTAGTGAGAGATGTATAGCCTCTTTCTCAATGTCTATACCTTTTCTGTCTTTTCTCATTGCTTATCGCATTAGAGGATGTGAATTTAGGTAATGATGACTGGAGATATGCCTATTTCCTGACTTTCACAGGAATGTTTTTATATTACTTTGTTATGGAGTATGAACTTTGCTGTAGACTCCAGATAGCTTTTTATTTTTTTTTAATTTTTATTTATTTTGAGAGAGAGAGAGAGAGAGAGTGCAGGGGAGGGGCAGAGAGAGAGGGAGAGAATCCCAAGTAGGCTCTGGGCTGTCACCACAGAGCTGGACTAGGGACTCGATCCCACAAACAGTGAGATCATGACCTGAGCTGAAATCGAGAGTCAGATGCCTAACCAACTGAGCCACCCAGGCGCCCCAGGGCTTCTTATTTTCTTGGGCAACACTCGGTCGGCTGGGTACAGACTGAACAAGCGGTTTGCCAGGTTGCAGGGTGAGGTGTGGCACTGTGGATATCATCAGAGGGTGGGGAGGGCAAGAGGGTGGCAGTGAGGGGGAGCGAGCGATGAAGTGATGCATGACTCCAGGGTGAATGGAGAAGGAAGGGAAAGCTGCAGAGAGGCTTGGAGAGATCGGACAGTCTGGAGTACTCAATGTGGTTGAAGAGCAGGTATAGTGAGGGTCAGGGAGCAAGCTGGAACCTGGAAAGCTCTAGTCAGAGAGTGGGATATTGGAACTTTTAACATTTATCTGATAAATTGTGTCCTATTTATTCTGACATCTCCAACACTTAGCAAAGTGCCTGGCATTTAGTTAGTGTTCAGTAAATCCTCAGTGGATAAATATTCTGGAGACGGAATTCTGGGTAATGACAAGAGCAGGGTGTGACCAGGGAAGTAAATGGCTGAACTGGCAGTGACATTGATGAGGTCATTCATTTGTTTGTCCACCAAATATTTTTGAGCACCTACCGTGTGGCAAGTGCTAGGCTAAGTAGTAGGTGGGGGCGATAGAGCAGAGAACAAAAGTCTGGACCTTGTCCTTATGGAGCTTTCAGTCTATTGGGGGAAATCAATAGTGAACTAATAATCACATTCCTGACTATGTATTTGTTACTAGCATCATTGCAATGACTATAACCAGGGAGATCTGACTTAGAGTGGGGGTCAGGGAAGGCTTCCTTAAGGAAGTGAGGAGCTGACCCCAAGGGGTGAGTTGTTCACCAGGCCAAGAGAAGGTGGAAAAGCATTTTAGGCCAGAGAACAGCAGGTGCAGAGGGCCTGGGGTGAGAATGGTGGCCTATTGGAGGAAGTGAACGAAGGTCCTTGTGGCTGTCTGAATGAGTACAGAGGGGTCCAGACAGGACAGACCCAGAAAAGTCTTTAATGGCACATCACAGGGCTTGAATTTTGACCTGTGGTCATGGGGAGCTGCGGTGTCAAGGTGGATATGGCTCAGGTCATATAAGGCCTTAATGGCTACCCAAACTGCTTTGGATTTTAAGAGGAAAGAGAGAAAAGAAGAATTTGAAACAACAGAGTATCATGATCAGATGTAGGGGGAGTTTTTAGTGGGTTTTTTTTTTTGGTTGTTTTTTTTGTTTGTTTGTTTGTTTGTTTTGTTTTTTAAGGTTGGTGAAAGAACAGAGTTCATGATACTCCTGGGGCAGTAGTTCAGTGTCCTCAGCAAAGGATTTTCTTATTTAATTTCCCTCCCTAACTCTGAGCCCTCCTCCCTCGTCTCCTCACCCAGAAGCACCTCATCTGATGTGTTTGATGTGCGCCTTTAAATACACACATAGCTTTGTCATATATGGAATGTTCTACATGGATAGGTAGAATTTTCAAAACATTTAATGGTTGCATAACATCCTCTATGTTCATTGTTTTTAAAGTTAAGCCATGTGGAAAAATATAAAGAGGAATGTAAAAAAAAAAAAAAAAGTCACTCCAAGACCCACTACTCAGATACAGCTCTCTCTAGTGTCTCTCTAGTGTGTTTTTAATTTTGATAAATTTTTCTTTTAATTTAATGCCATGTTTTCAAGGTCTATATATTGCAGCGTGTACATCTAATTTACTGTTATGCATCATCTATTTTACGAACGCACTGATGGATGCAGTTTCAAACAAATACTTGAGCTCCTGGATGGGGGCGGAGTGGGAGGCAGGAATGGTCTTGAGAAAACCACTTAGACCATGGAGTGCAGTGGTCCTCGCGAGAGCTCAGAGGGTGGAGGCTGAGACTAAGGTGACCCTGCATGTGGATTTTGAAGTAGTGCAGAAACTTGGTGGAGTTCCTTAGTGGAGATGAAAATGATATGCCAGATACCAAAGTCCTTGATGAAAGCGGAAAAGTGACCGATTGTCTGAAAGAGGGGCAGAGCGTGGGAAAGCTGGATGGTCCAGGCTTCAAAGGAAGAGAGTTCTCCCAGAGCAGTAATGGCCAGAAATTCCAACCGTGGAGCCAGGGGCCTGCCTCCACTGCAAGTGCAGGTGGTAGAAGAACCAGAGCCCCATAGGAACCCGGCGTCTCAGGGGACAGCTGGGTTTCTGCCAAGGCAAAAGGTAGAGGGGTATTCAATGATGCTGCTGAGGAGGGAGGAGTCTGTCCACCTTGGAGAGGGTGCAGGTGAAGCCTGTTGTCAGGGAGGCCATGCCTGAAGCTCAGGTGACAACAGGCTCACTAGTTAGGTGGTGACTATGGAAGACGACAGGGTGAGGTCTCCAAGACAAGGGGCCCCACTATCACACCTGGAACCACGATGTTAAGATAGCTCTGTGAGACTCAGGTGGAGGGTGGGGGAGATGGAGGGCCACATCCGCCCAGTTAGCCCTTTGGAAGAAAAGTGTTTTTCATATGTGGGGCAAAGCACAGGACGGTATGCATATGTGTGGAAAGGCAGTAAATCGGGAAGTTTGGATTGAGCCAGTAATAACCTAAGAGATGGTGGACAAGATACCAAGAAAGCTAAGGAGGAAGGAGGCCTTAGAGACGCTGACTGGCAGCCCGGGTGGTAATGGGATGGATGGTAATGGTCGAGTCAGGGAGAGACTTGGGAGTCCGTCACTGCCCAGGCCCCAGGGCGACCCCACGTCTCTGGCATCAGCCCCCCTCCCTCCCTCTCCTCCAGGCGTCCAGAAGTCCCCTTCTTCCCCTTCCACGCCCCAATCCCACCTCTTCCCGCTCAGGCAAACCAGCCTTCGGAAAAGGGTGGCTGGCTCGGCCGGCATGGCGGCCCTGGCTCAGGACATCCGAGTGGCGCTCTTGGGCCAAAAGCTGGACCACGTCTGGATGGATACGCACTACGTGGGGCTGCAGTTCCCGGACCCGTGAGTGCGCGGGGGGCGCGCGGGGGGCGCGCGGGGGGCGCGCGGGGGGCGCGCCC